>NC_067167.1:25301821-25641821 GCF_903995435.1 Acomys russatus | reverse complement strand
GATATTCCTAGTTTAATTTTCTATTTTTTGTCCTTTATTTATATAGTTTGTAGTACATGAGCAATGTAAATAATCCATGCTCTAGAAACAAATTAGTTATACTTATAGCTAGGAAGCATGCACTGTCTATAGATATTTTCTTATATATTTTAGGAAATAAACTGACTTTGTTATTCACATAAAAAGGACGTTCCAAAATGAGTTTCTGAAATTTTAGAGTAACACAATTGGAGAACCCTTGAACTAGAATTTTATTGTTATTCTTTATCACAAAGTTGCAGCCACATTTAGAAATATCTTTATGTAGTAAACATCACTGGAAGATAACTACATGTCATTTGAAGAAAATTACAGAAAAAAAAATACAGTCCACTTTCATCCACAGTAAAAATGTCTTCACCTCTGAGCTATTTCCTTTCAATGCATTTTAATAAAATTGAAGCTGCATGGACGTCTGACTTCTTACTAACTCTTAAATCTCAGCTCCTGCTTCTCCAATCTCATTTTCTGCTACTTCATAGTAGAAGACACAGCTCCCTGCTCTTCTACTCAATATTTAGGCTAGACTAGGATGACTGTGACAGGGAGACACACATTTTCTTTTCATAAAACAGGTCAGGTAGAGAGGTGAGTGTCATCCATGATGTCATTTGGGGACTTAGGTTCTTCATTCATATGTTCTTGCCATTCATTTCCTTAGACTCTGACAGGATCCCAGCTGAGCTGCAAGTTGTCAGGAAGAAGAAAGTCTTATGAAAACCTTTTTCCCCCTTAAATTTTGGAGCGTCACAATATCAGTGCTAGCAAGGGAGAAAGGTAAGTAGGAAGGCTGCAGGTTGTTAGTCGCCTCATCACTTTATAGAAGCTTTAAATCATCCCAGATCTAGCCAATGGTCAGAATATTCTCCACAGTTGAGTGGAGAGTGTGATATGACTTTCTCATGTACTATGGTGCCTCACATTTGACCATGTCCCTTGGAGGGGGAGACCTGGTGGCACTCAGAGGAAGGACAGCAGGTAGCCAAGAAGAGACTTGATACCCTATGAGAATATACAGGGGGAGGAAATCCCCCTCAGGAACAGTCATAGGGGAGGGGAATAAGGGGAAAATGGGGGGGGGAAGGAATGGGAGGATACAAGGGATGGGATAACCATTGAGATGTAACAAGAATAAATTAATAAAAAAAATCATCAGAATGAACAGAACCAGCTATTTTAACTCTTGTATCTTGAAAACATTCTATCATGGAGGTATTTTGATTGGGATCACATTGAGTCTGTAGATTGTTTTTGGTAAGATGGCCATTTTTACTATATTGATTCCCCTGATCCACGTTCTATTGCAACATAAATTTGTTATGTGTTTTATTTCTGTCTAATTTGCTTAGAAGACTAAGACTTATTATAATTATGTGTTTCTTTTTAACCTGTGTACAAAACTTGCTTGTGGTAGAGAGCACTTCCTATTACTTAGCTGACTGAATATTTGTGTTAGGCACACAGATCATAAAAAACTCCATTTCATAGATGACACTTTGACACCCTGACAAAACCAAACCATTTTCTTGCAATGAGCTTGTAATGAAACCAGGACTAGGATAACCTTTACTTCATTTTTGGCACGATTCATCTTTAAGTAAGCCAAGCAATGCGGTGGGTATGCTCTGACATGGAAATAATTAATTGAAAACTCTAAACATTAGTCATTTGAATGACATTATATCTACTGTGTGTGTTTTTGTTTCTAATGTTGCACTTCAAAGGCTTTCTTTTGTACCATGATGCATTGTGACAGCAAGCAGACCTTTCCTTTTTTTAATTTAGCATCATCTTATAACATCCAGTTGGTCATATTCTGGGGCACATTGCTGGCTTCAGTTACAACACTGTTATTTAGTAATCTTAAAATTAGCATTGTTGGTATAGCACACCATGGTAAATGCTATAAAAATAAATACAACCATGATTGTAACAAATATAATGAACGTACTAGAAAAAGTCAAAGTGTGCTGGTTGTTGGGGGAAAGAAAGATATACACACGATATTGCCATTTTTCAGGAAAAATTGAAAAATTCAGTGGTAACAGATAATACGCAGCCAGGTTTTAGAGGAAGACACACATTGATAATATGGTTCTACATTTAACTACTTTGCAAGTTTTAAAAAGACATTCTTCCTTTCTAAGTCTTAATGATCACATTTCTAAATTAAGCATTATCCTAGAATATTACCTTCATAGGACCATTGAGTTAATGCACTTCATAAACCTGATAAACCACATAGAAAACTATAGCAATCATTGCCACTTTTCATTATGTTGTAAGTGACCAATAAGACATAAGTGTAGCTAATATGACATATTAGCTAATACAATATAGTGAAGAAGTTTTGCTTAAATTAGTTAATTTTAAACAATCAATAAAATGATTTGTTCTCTGTATCACAAGCATTTGCAGTCCAAATAAGTTTTTTTCTATTTTACTAAAAATGAAAAAAATGACATAATTTTTAGTTAGTCTACATTATATCTTGAAAGGCTACCACCTCTCCAGGGGAAAGCAAGTCATGTCAGAAGGGTAGTCACAAAGACATGCACAAATTAGCAAATGCTTTACAAGCACTGGAAAGTAAATGTATATGAGATATCTATTTACAATGAAAAAAAATTTCTAGCTGAAGGTACAAGTATAAAATATAGAACAATAGAAATAAGAAAGAAAATATAGATTTTGCTTGTATGTATCTGAGACGGATGCATTTTTTCCTACTATTCTCATGACCAAGCTATAATGAACCCTTCAACGCTTGCAAACGTCTTTACTAAAAATACCCCGAAGAGATAATTTTTTCTTTTAAATAGAGTCTGGATTCTCATCTAGCTGTGAACATTGTTATTGGTTGAATATTTTAATTAAATGATGCAATTTCTGCCATCTGTCCAACTAAACAGACATTAGAATCCAGTCCCATTACTGTAGAGTTACAGGACAGAACTGCAATTAACTTTGTCTCCAACTTATAGATTCCCACTTAGATGAAGGATCTCTGGAAAACTAAATGTGAATATCTTTTAGAACTATTTTAAGAGTATGATTAGTATTTACCAGTTTAATATGAAAGTGAGAACACTGCACCCAATGTTAAAGAAGTATAAATAGAAAGCTTCAATAACTATTGGTGCTTAGACACCTGATTACATTTTAGACTAAAATTATCTGCTCAGTTATTGTTGTGAGTGTTGGCCTACATGTCGGAATGTTCACTACACGTATGCCAGGTGCCTGTAGAGACTAGAACAGGGTGTTAGAGGTTATGGGATTTCACTGAAGAGCCAGTATTAAGGGACAGAAACTGAACATAGGTTTTTCTGGAATAGCAAAATATGCTTTTAACTCCTAAGCCTTCTCATCATCCCCTTGAATTCATTCCAGGTCAGTTTTGCTTGTTAAATGGCTATCAAGTGATTACACCTTTATCTCAATAAATAGTGCTGTTAATTTAATTTTTTTTTTTCATTTTAGTTGTATCTATGATGTTTTTAGACAAAAATCTAAACTCACAGACATGTAAATATTAAGCAAGTATTCTTATATAACTGTTAGGGTTCAGTTCTGTGTAGATGCAGAATATTTACTAAATATTTAACAATAAACGTGAATTAAAATGACCACAACTGAGGAAAATGTGCTACCTATTGGCTAGATCTTAACTGGGGGGGGGGGTCTATGTTTACTGCATGCATTGTCCTTGGTTAATACAACATTTTGTGCAGGTCCCCCTGTGTCCAGATGCACCAGCCTTGATGGTCTCCTGGTGGGGTTCCTTAACCCTCTCAGATCTTCCATCTTGCCCCCAGCTCCCATTCCAGCATCCCACTCTCATTTGGAATCCAGCAGCAAGTCCCTGCAAATGTCCCAATCCTCTGCTTGGTGGAGTCTCTCAGAGGACATCTATGCTGGGCTAGTATCCATGTATAAGTGAGTGTACACTATGCGTGCCCATGTATACCCATGGGTCTGGGTTACCTCACTCATGATGATCATTTATAGTTCCATCCATTTGCCTGAAAATTTTGTGTTGGAATTGGGATGGGAATTGCATTGAATGTGTAGATGGGTTTTGGGAAGATGACCATTTTTACTACGTTAATTCTGCCAATCCATGAACATGGGGGAATCTTTCCATCTTCTGATATCTTATTCAGTTTTATTCTTCAGAGACAAGTTTTTCACTTGGTTGGTTAGCATTACATCAAGATATTTTATATTATTTGTGGCTATTGTGAAGGGTTTTGTTTTCCTAATTTCTTTCTCAGTCTGCTTATCATTTGTATAAAGGAGGGGCTAGTGATTTTTTTTTTTTTTTTGTAGTTAATTTGTATCTAGCCACATAACTAAATGTGTTTCTCAGTTGTAAGAGTTCTCAGGTAGAATTTTGGGGGTCATTTATGTATACTGTCATATCACCTGTGAATAATGATACTTTGACTTCCTCCTTTCCGATTTGTATTCCCTTTAGTTGCATATTGCACTAGCTAGGATTTCAATTACTATGTTGAGTAGGTATGGAGAGACTGGAAAAACTTGTCCTGTCCCTGATTTTAGTGAGGCTTTTTCTTTTAAGTTTCTCTCCATTTAATTTGATGTTGGCATCAGCTTCCTGTATACTGCCTTTATTATGTTTAGGTATCGACCTTGTATTCCTGATCTATCCAAGACTTCTAAAATGAAGGATACTGAACATTGTCAAAGGCTTTTCAGCATCTAATGAGATGAACATGTGGCCTTTTCTCTCAGCTTTTTAAAATGGTGAATTACATTGATGGATTTTTGTATGTTGAACCATCCCTGCATCACTGGGATAAAGACTACTTGATCATGGTAGATGATATATTTGATGTGTTCTTGGATTCAGTTTGCGATTATTTTATTGAGTATTTTTGCATCAACCTTCATGAGTGAAATTCATGTGAAATTCTCTTTCTTTGTTGAGTCTTTGTATGGGTAAGGTATTAGGGTGACTGTGCTTCATAGAATGAGTTTGGTAATATTCCTTCTATTTGTATTTTGTTGGGAGAGTATCGGTATTAGCTCTTCCATGAATGTCTGGAAGAATTCTGTCCTACAACCATCTGTCCATAGGATTCTGGGGGGAGATCTTGATTACTGCTTCTATTTCCTTAGAGGTTATAGGGCTGTTTAAACTGTTTACCTTATCTTGATTTTACTTTGATAAGTGAAATCTATCAAGAAAATAGCCCATTTCATTTAGATATTTCAATTTTGTGGAAGACAGACTTTTGAAGTAAGACTTACTGATATTTCTGCTTCTGGGTTAACTTACTTATTATGATCATTTCTAGCTCAATCCATTTGTTCACAAATTTCAGGAATTCCTTGTTTTTAATAGCTGAGTAGTATTCCATAGTGTATATGTACCACAGTTTCTTTATCCATTCTTCTACTGAGGGACACTTAGGCTGTCTCCATGTCCTGGCTATTATGAATAAGACTGCTAAGGCCTTGGAAAGGGACCACAAGTTCCACCACACTATTGGTGGCTCTTGCCGTACAGCCTGGAGAAGACACAAAACTCTCCAGCTCCACTGTTACCGCTAATACACATAATGTTTGTAAAATTCATGCCCAATAAACAATTTAGGACAGTCAAAAAAAAAAAAAAAAGACTTACCGATATTTTTTATTTCCTCAGTATCTGTTGTTATGTCCCCCTTTTCATTTCTGATTTTATTAATTTGGATACTGTATATCTGCCTTTTAGTTAGTTTGGCTAAGGGTTTGCCAATCTTGTTGATTTTCTCAGAGAACCTGCTCTTGGTTTCATTGACTCTTTGATTCTTCTCTTTGTTTCTAATTTATTGATTTCAGCCCCGAGTTTGATTATTTCCTGCCATTTACTCCTTTTAGGTGTATTTGTTTCTGTTCTTTCTAAATCTTTCAGATTAACATTTAAGTTGCTAGTTTGGGATCTCTTTATTTCTTTATGAAGGTGCTTAGTGCTATGAAATTTCTCCTTCATTTTCATTGGACTCTAGAAAGTCTTCAATATCTCTCTTTATTTTGTTCTTGACCCAGTGAACATTAAGTAGGGAGTTGTTCAGTTTCCATGAGTTTGTAGGCTTTCTGTTCTTGTTGAGTTCCATAGTAGTCTGATAAGACTCAAGGGGCTAATTCAATCTTGTATCTATTAAGGCTTGCTTTGTGACTGAGAATATGGTCAGTTTTGGGGAAGTTTGTATGAGGTGCTGGGGCAAAAATATATTCTTTTGTGTTTGGGTGGAATGTTCTGCAGATATCTGTTAGGTTCCTTTGATTCATGACATCTATTAGTTTCATTATTTCTCCTTTTAGTTTCTGTCTCAGTGATCTGTCTATTGCTGAGAGTGGGGTATTGAAGTCTCCCACTATTAATGTGTGGGGCTCAATGTATGTATGACTCAAGGTTTAGCAATGTTTTTATGGATATAGGTGTCCTTGCATCTACATCTATGCTACTGGAGCATAGATGTTTAGAATTGAGATGTTGTCTTGGTGTATTTTTCCTTGGATGAGTATGAAGTTTTCTTACCCATCTGTCTTTATTAATTTTGATTGAAACTCCATTTTCTTCAGTGCTAGAGTGGTTACTCCAGCTTGCTTCTTGGGGCTGTTTCTTTGAAAACCCTTTTGCAGTCCTTTACTCTCAGGTAATGCCTATTATTATATCTGAGGTGTTTCTTGTAAGCAGCAGAATAATGCATCCGGTTTTCGCTGCCATTCTGTTAGATTGGTTCTTTTTATTGGGAACTTGAGGCCCTTGATGTTGACAGATAATAATGACCAGGGCCTGTTAATTCCTGTTATTTGGATGTACATGGTTGGTGTGCTTCATATCTTTTGGTTTTATGGATGTGGGGTTATTTATGTCCTGTGTTTTCCTGGGTGTAGTTAGCCTCCTTGGGTTGGAGTTTTCCTTCTAGAATATTCTGTTGGGCTGGGTTTGAGGATAGGTACTGTTTAAACTTCGTTTTGTCTTGGAATATCTTGTTTTCTCTGTCTACGGTTATTGAAAGTTTTGAAGAATTTAGTAGTCTGGCTTTGCACCTGTGCTCTCTTCATGTTTGCGTGACATATATACAGACCCTTCTGGATTTCATAGTCTCTGTTGAGAAGTCAGGTGTAATTCTAGTAGGTATACCTTTTTATGTGACTTGGCCTTTTTCCCTTGCAGATTTTAATATTCTTTCTTTGCTCTGTATATTTATTGTTTTCATTATTATGTGTCAGGGAAATTTTACTTTCTGGTCCAATCTATTTGATGTACATTTCTTGTAGGTTTATAGGCATCCTTTTTTTTTTTTTTTTTTTTTTTTTTTTTTTTTAATGTTGGGACAGTTGTTTTCTATGATGTTGTTGAAAACCATTTTCTGGGCTTTGGAGCTGGGAGTTTTCTTCTACTTTTATTATTCTTAAGTTTAGTCTTTTCATAGTGCCCCAGATTTGTTAGATGGTTTGTGTCAAGAACTTCTTAGTTTTAACATTTTCCTTGACTGATGTATGAATTTCTTTAGTCATGTCTTCTACACCAGAGATTCTCTCTTCCACCTCTTGTATTCTGTTTGTGATGTATGTGTTGGTAGTTCCTGTTCTCGTTCTTAGGTTTTCCATCTCCAGGATTGCCTCTCAATTTCTCTCTTCTTTATTGCTTCTATTTACCTTTTCAGTTCTTGGATAGCTGTATTCATTTCCTCCTCCTGTTTGCTTATATTTTCCTGTATTTCCTTAAGGTATTTATTCATATCCTTTACCAGTTTGTATTTTCCTTTATGTCTTTGAAGCATTTATTCATTTCCTATTTAAAGTCCACTATCATCTTCATAAATTCAGAGGTAAGGTCTTTCTCTTGTGCTTCAGATGGTTTAGGCTATCCATGGTATGTTGTAGTAGGGTAACTGGGTTCTGGGGTGGCATATTGCCCTACGTTTTTTGAGTGTGTTCTTACAGTGTCTTTTAGCCATATGTTTGTCCCTGGTGTTGGCCGACTTGGAGGTTTCAAGTAGCCCCTGATGGCTGTCACTTCTGGTAGTCTCTGATGGGGACCCAGGAACTGGCACATTGGAGCCATGGGGCCAACTTCACAGCTGCTGGTAGTCCCCAGTGCTATTGTCTCTGGGACTGCTGGCAGAGTTAGGGTCTGGAAACTGGTGCATAGGAGGCATGGAACAGACCTAACTGTTGCCGGTAGACCCCAATGGGTGCTGCCTCTGGAACTGCAGACAGAGCTCTGCAGGTAGTCTCCAGTGGCTGCTGTCTCTGGGATTGCAGGCAGAGCTGGGACACAAACTGAGGTGCAGAGCACCCTGGGCAGACCTCACAATGTCTGGTAGTCTCCAGTGGCTCCTGTCTCTGTGCCATTTTACATTTTTATTGAAAATCAAAATAGAATCTCAGGTCAATTTGACAAAAAAAAAAAAAGTTTTATTAGATTCAAATGTAATTAGAACTTTCATTGCTTCACATGCTTAGAAAGTGATGGACATTGACAGACACATTATTTGCAGAAAGCCAGGAAGTGCTTATCTATTAAGTATACAAAAAAACATATCTAAAGAAGAAAAAAATCTAGAAAATAAATTAACCAATACGCAAAATTGTATTGTTTATGAGATTTCCTGAAGAGTCATTGTTTTGTTCTTCACACTGTCTGTATTATATAACATCCAAAGTTAAACTCAATGTATAAAGACACATGTACATTGGGTTTTCTATTATTTGAGAATGTGTGTGCTTTAAAAAAAGGATTTAAACTTATAACTAAAAGTAAATGACTACATTCTGTCTGTTCAACTCATATCAGTTTGCCCTAGTAAATTTGATAAAAAAAAAGTTTTACTATTTTCTTGTGAAATTAAATTGATAAATCATTCATTATATCTGAGATTAGTGAGATAGAGAAAAGGTCAAGACAGAAACTAACATATACATTCTACTGTTATAAAAATTCTGATTCTGGTTATATTGGCAGTCCTTATCATCTATTTATGATTTATAATTTGTATGTGTTATATATTATAATACACATAACCAAAAGATAAATATTATCACCTTATGCTTATTGTCAATTATCAAATGTGAAAATAATTTTTTGAGAACATCAGGAAAATGGTTATATATAATTCTTAGTGGCTAAAACCTTAATTTTCATATGTGCCCATCTACATGTCCAAACAAAGCATGAATAAGATTATTCCCTAATAATGTGGGGCAGATTATTGACATTTTTTCTTCAAACCAAAAATTCAATAATTATCCACTATCTATTTAACGTGATTGAAAAAAATGCTCATTTATTTTGCTGATAACAAAAGTTAAAGAGTATTTAAAGTTAGAAATTACATTGATTTAAGAGAAAGTTACACATTATTTACTAAAATAGAAGTAAAGGAAGCATTTATGCATACATTTCTTTCATGTCCAAGTATGGTGCTATTATGTAATTTAAACATTGTACAATGATGATTTGAGAGCAATTAGCATAGGCTTTTCAATAATCCACTTAGCTGGAAAATAATAAAAACACTCTGTTAGGGGTATAAGATCCTAAAGGAGAAACAAAAGGTAATTAGTTACTTTGAATGCAAGTGTAGTTGTTTATTAAACTGATACATTTACATATATTACCAAAATTGAAACCATCAGCAAACACTTATAATTTAACTCAGTTGCTTTAATGAATAACTTGATAAATCATTACATGAATAGATTAAAGAATTAATGATTAGGCAAAATGGTATCTAATGTAAAAATTAAACAACTTAAACACTGCTACATTCAACTGTCACATATCAAAGTAAAGCAACAAAATAGAGTATAATAATTAAGATACATATTTAAAATAAAAATAATAAATTATAAAAAGTAGTATGTCAAAATTATGTTGCATCAAATAAAACTAATTACTAGGCTTAAATGATAAATAGGTCATCAAATGCTTAGTTTTAACAGATATACTCTTATTTTAGAAAATCAGTACATATTTTTATCTTCCTACTTAAATTTAACTTACCTTAGACAAATATTTACTTGTGAAAGTGAGAAAATATCACATCATTTTAATAAAAATTGTTTTTAAAAACCCAAACATATAATTACTTTAGCAAAGTGGAATTCATATTAGACACACTAGTAGTCCAGGCCCCAAACAACAAATGAGGTCAATGCACTCTCTCCCACAATTCTGCTTTATTGCCTTAGAAAAATATCATCAGAAGAGGGAGGAATGATGAGCATTAGAGGCTATGAAAATTTATGCTTATATCTTACGGAAAGAAAAAAAAAAAAGCTCTCCATAACAATTTTAGAGAAACCCTCAGAGTTTAGTATAGTAGTATTTTGTTATGTAGGTATGTGCTGAAACCAATTGCTGTGTGACTGTCTCCTACAGATGCATCTAAACTCAGTATAAATGCTTATCACATCAATCTAAATGACAAGGATTAATTTGAAAATGTATAAAAATGACAAGGTGATTTCACACCCCCCACCCGCAAGGGGTAAAGTAAAAATCAAAATCTAGGTATAAATAATAATAAATATATACTGTTCACATATACAAGAATTACAAATGTCTGGATGTTACTGAGCATCTAATGATAAGATACTACCTAATTCCATGTTTAAGTTATGAAGTGTTTTTATATGAATGTACTGTAAACACCCTGCTATATTTTCTAACATCTTAAGGCTTTCTCCCCACCTTCACTCCAAAGGAGATACCTATCTAAAACATAGATATACAAATATCAATAATAGCCACATATGTAAATTTTTTTTATTCAGGAAATCAAAAATTGCCAATGTCAGTGGGATGACTCAGTAGGCAAAGTCATTTAATGCTAAACTTGAAGAGGGGAAATATACTCTTCTGGACCCACGTGGTGAAATGAGAGAACCGACCTTTGAAATGTGTCATTTACCTTATATATGCAACTCTACGCGCGCGCGCGCACACACGCACACACACACACACACACACACACACACACACACACACACACACCACTATAATGCATAAATGAACCAGTTTCTGTCTTCAGGAATTGTTTTTAGTCTAGAAAGATTACAGTTTACAAGAACATTTCCTCAGAAAGAAAGTAGACTTCCTGAAAGGATACTTTGGACTTCTGTCCCAGCCTGGGATTAGGGAGAGAATGAGCCAAGAGAAAATAGTTTCTTATCAGAAACACTGTGAAATATAAACAACAAGGCCTAGTATCATATGAAGAAAGTATATTAAAGCCTGTGGGGGAAATGTTCCAAACTTAAAAAGAAATCATACAGAATTATGAGCTAAAGGGGTTATTTGTGAAACTAGAAAACTTCAATATAGTAGGACACTATGAAATGGTTCAAAGAAAATGAGAATAAAAATCAATTAGAATTGCTTATTAAAAGTGGTTCAAATGCTCTTCCGTGTAACCTTTTCAGTATGTCTTTTCAAAATGTGTTCCTCATTGTAGTATAAGCAACTTCCTTACACTGTTGGTTGAATGTTATATGTTAGTATTGGTGGTGAGCTTACTCTCAGACATATTTGCTAAGTTTTCACTGTTGTTGATGTATCAAAAGTCACCCTTACATTTCTTTATTTCTTGACATCTAGTAAAATAACTATGTAACAATTTTTCTCACTTTTTCTATTGTCCATTTCATCATCATGGTCTCTAATAATAATTCTAATATTTTCTAGCCCTTTTCTGGAAGGAAATGTAGCAGGAGTGGATTTTGAGAGAGAGATGGATATGTGTTTGGGGGGACTAAGAATAGAGGAGTAGCTTTTATTACATGTTAATTAATAATAATAGAGTTCAAATTTTATACGTGTGATTTTCTACATTTGGCTTCTATAACCTTTTATAAGTAGTTTTCATCTATATTCTGCATGGTACCTACCTATTCTCATATTATGCTAATAAAAATGAGCTGAATCTAGATATAGAAGTAAAATTAATATAAAATTCCATAAGGCACAAAAATGTATATAAAAGTGAAAAACCAATGTAAAATATAAGCACAGTCATTTAAACTGAGTTACAATTATCTAGAAGTGATGCTGTATTTCTTAATATATTTGTTTTACAATATATAAATGCATGTATCTCTCTCATATTTATACACACAATTGTGATGAAAGGCCACCTTCTTCAGTATTATAAAGCCTGTTGTAAAATATTAGAATTTGGAAATTATTTTTTGAGTGTTGTATTCGACTATAGACTATAGAAATTAGTAGGAATAGATGCGTTTCTTAGATGTAGTGAGGAGACTAGAATAAGTTCACTGCATTAAAGTCAGTACATAAGAAAGTTTCTTTCTCTACTGCAGAATGGTATGCATCAGCATATTTCTAAGTTCATTTCTCCATCTTATTTATTGGAAGATACCTATTCAGCTATAAGTACCTCTGGGACCATGAAAGGAGTTTCATATAATTTCTTTTTTCCTGGAAGCTGTCTTGTGAGAGGGCATGCGATGCCCTGCTGAAAACAGACACATGAGCAGGCATGTGATTTATAGAAAGAATGTGATTAGAACCCCACAGACAGTGAGACACACCCGCTTTTGTATTGCTATGCTATGGCGCACTTCGCTGGTCTTCTCTATTCTGAGAGACACGTAAGAGAACTTCTTATGTTAGTCCATTTGATTCTGGCCTCTTCCAGTGACTCCTGCAGATTCAGTGTAACATTGCTGTTTCTGCCATATCATGTCAGCACTACTGATTCATGTTACTGGTCGGTGTTTGCTAATGTACTGGACTACTGGTATCCTGACAAGGAAGAGTGGAATCACCCCAAGGAATTACTTCTAAACAGGTCCACAACCTCCTTTTCCTATTTGTTTTTCCCGTACCTCTGGTCAGTGGGTTAGAAGGAAGGTAGACACATTTAAGACCACTAAGTAAAGTAGGTTTTTTTTTAAAAAAAAATCTAAGCATACAAACAAGAAACAAATATTAATTAAACTTCCAAATGAAGAATCCTATAATTTTTTCATTGTGTTATTGTTTTATAATTGTGCCATTTTTCTGCTTGCTTGCTTTTATGTCTATCTATTCTGCTCACCTCCTTTGGCATATTCTATCGTGTACATCATCAAGAAATGTGAACTACATGTAATTGTTCCTAAATCAAGAGATAATGTGAATGCGTTCCCATCAACAGTTCACAAAACCCTTGCTATCGTATCTTATTAGTAGATAATAAACAAGCCTGAAAGGTGAAGGGAGAAAAACGGGTGCTTATATATTAATATAAAAGTACATAGAGGAGGGAAATCAACAAATAATATAGCATATTGAAATATACAAGTAAATGTTAATTATAATTGTTATTGGATATTTGAAAAATCATTGTTCTTTAAGCATATTTACAAAGCTATAATATAATAAGTGTTCTCATTGTGAATGTTGGCATTCTGAGCAAGAAATAGCTGGTTACGTTTTAGACCTTGTGATGGTAGGCTATTGAGTTTTCAAAGACATTGTACTACATTGACAGAATTATATCAAAGTAGTTTAAAAGTTAGTATCACATCACTGGGAGACTGTATTGAATCAATTTTGAGAACTACAATTTCAGGAATAAGATAATTAGCCATTGGAAAGATTTCACAAGTCTCTATATAATATTCTGAGATGTTCATATTTAAGAAAATCTTCCTTACAGTAAAAGTTGATGTGAGTGTCATTTTACTCTTGGTAGTAGTCAAAAGGTCAATGTAATGAGATTGTAAATTTTAGAAACTAATAGTATAATGCTGTAGTTAAGAATACTAATAATTATATTGAAATATCAACTATATTTTTCTGTCTTTTTAAAGATTTCAAATTTATGAGAATGCTTTCCTCAGATGTCATCTAAGGTATCACTCTGAGTGCATGTCATGTTAGCATATCTTAGTGCCCTCTAGTGTGCAAAAGTTTGCAATAACATTCTGGGTTCCAAATATGTACTTGTTTTTAAAATGCAAGATTCTTAGAAATGTCAACTTTGAACCAATATCAAGCGAGTAAAAGAAATTTAAATTAGACACAGATGTAAGTTTGACTAAAAAATAGAAGCTGGCAAAGCGAAACTCATCCTCTTATGACCACTACTTGATTTGACTAAAAGCCGAGCAGGCTTTACTATTTATGTATACCTGTCTCTTTATTTCAAAAGCTCAGACAAACTAACCTGTGGTTGCTGCTGGGATGTCCATGATCTCTCCAGGTTGAAGTTTAATGTCATATGCTCATAACTATGATTCCTCTGCACCAGCTTCTCCCTTGCAGCCCATTGACACATTGGACCTATTATAGGACAGTAGCCTGAAGCCTCCTGTCATTCCTACAGATATCATCTCTAAGATCAGGAAGAGATACTAAGAAGAAACTATTAAAATAATTTTAAAAAGTCTTATGAAGATTAAACATACATGATTTAGCACCACCCCCCAAAAAAACGTTTAAAGGTTTGCAAAGTCATAAAGAGAGGATTTTTAAATTCATCTTTAAATCTTGTGATATCACCAACATCAGTAAGGTCAACTATTCTTATCTGTCAATAGCCAATAGTAAGTAAGAGGTCACATCGTGCAGTTAAGCAGTACAAAATGTCTGCCATGAACCTACAGTTTCTTAATTAGAATGTGTCCAGTGAGAGACCGTAGTGCAGCTCTCCAGTACATACGCTGTGAAAACTTTTCGGTGATCACCATCTTTACTAGTTATTCACTGAAAAGTGACTGCGAATTGAAGTTGAGTGATTCCAAACTGGTTTGTGGTTTTTAATATCATAAACGGTTCACTAAAGATGAGGAACAATTTTTGAATATTCAAGGGCATCCAAAACTGTAGGAAATGATATTTTACTTGGCAAGGCTTATTCTTGGTGTGTATGGACAGGGACATCTGCTAAATTCATACAGAATTATTTTGCCTATGTGTTTTGGCAAGTCTCCTACGTGTTTCCTCTGGGTGACCATCTACTCTCAGATATGCATATTATTGGGGACCACATCCATACCAGGTATCTTATTGCAAACCTTTACAGGTTTAATTTATTTTACTCTTCACAAAATTTGAAATGAACAGCATCGGGTTTTTCTCCATAGAAATGCTTGTAAGAATCTTCTCAAAAATATTTTCATACCAAGATGAGACTTGATAGCCTGTGACCATATAGTAGGGGAGGAGGTCCCCCTCGGTCTTAGACCTAGGGGAGGGGAACAGGGTGAAAGCAGGAGAGAGGGAGGAACGGAAAGATACAAGTGATGGGATAACAACTGAGTCGTCATCTGAATAAATTAATTAAGTAAAAAATTTTTTAACTTAAAAAACAAACAAAACAAAAATAAAACCAAAAAATATTTTCATACATAGCCATTTTACTCTGAGAGACCACAGGAAGTTTACATGGTTTCAAGTTCTCAAGAGTATAAAACTAAAGCTTGAATAAATTAATCATCTTGACAATATTTGCACAGCTTTTAAGTGGCAGGGCTGGGACTTATCTCCACTTTGTGGTACTATCACTAACAGAGTGAGGTTATAATTGGAACATGCCAGAACTTCTCATTTCCATCTCCAAGAAGAATCCAGTAGTTCTTCAGTTCATTTACCCAAACTCACATTGAGAACAATTGCCAAACAGAAGGTCTATGTTTGTGGTGGCTAGATTTCAGATGGGGATCCTCAGTGTACTACTGAGTAACACAACAATCACACTAGAGCTTATGGGCATGGCATTGATTCAACTGCCAAAGTATGGCATGAAGTTGTCATATTTTCCACTGTAGAAGGAAGAATATAGGTTCATAATGAAATGCTACCTGAGCATCTTTTATATATTTATTTAATCATTTTACATCCTGATGGCACCCCCCTCCTCTCCTCCCTGTAACTCCCTCACACACCCATTTCCTTATGCTTCCCTTTCCTTCTCCTTAGAGAAGGTACCAATCCACCCTGGCACATTAGGTTGCTGTAGACCTAGCCACAACTTCTCGCACTGAGTCCAGACAAGGCAGCCCAGTTAAGAAAATGGAATCCTGTTGCTGTGCCAGTACCATACTGTTTTAATTACTATGGCTTTATAGTACAGTTTGAGATCAGGTATGGAGATTCCTCCGGAGCACCTTTTTTTTTTTTCTTTCTTTTTTATTAATTTATTCTTGTTACATCTCAGTGTTTATCCCATCCCTTATATCCTCCCATTCCTCCCCCCCCCCATTTTCCCATTATTCCCCTCCCCTATGACTGTTCCTGAGGGGGATTACCTCCCCCTATATATTCTCATAGGGTATCAAGTCTCTTCTTGGCTACCTGCTGTACCTTTTATTGTACAAGATTGTTTTAGCTATTCTGGGTTTTTTGTTTTTCCATATGAAGTTCAGAATTGAACTATCAATGTCTTTAAAAAATTGTGTAGGTATTTTGATAGGGATTGCATTGAATCTATAGATTGCTTTTGGTAGGATGGCCATTTTTACTATGTTGATTCTCCCGATCCATGAGCAAGGAAGATCATTCCATCTTCTCAGGTCATCTTCAATCTCTTTCTTCAGAGTTTTGAAATTTTTTTCAAACAAGTCCTTCACTTGCTTAGTTAGAGTAACTCCTAGATATTTTATATTGCTTGTGGCTATTGGGACTCTAAATGAGAGAAGCATGGGAGAATAGCAAAGTAGAAGGATCCAGAGGGTCCTAGAAACCTACAAGTAGAACATTATGATAGGCAGATCTGGGCCCAGGGGTCCCGCTCAAACTAAGGCACCAGCCAAGGACAGAACAGGCGTTAAACTTTAAACCCCTACCCAGATCTAGCCAATGGTCAGAACATTCTCCACAGTTGAGTGGAGAGTGGGATATGACTTTCTCATGTACTCTGGTGCTTCACATTTGACCATGTCCCCTGGAGGGGGGACCTGGTGGCACTCAGAGGAAGGACAGCAGGTTACCGAGAAGAGACTTGATACCCTATGAGCATATACAGGGGGAGGTAATTCCCCTCAGGAACATTCATAGGGGAGGGGAATAATGGGAAAATGGGAGGGAGGGAAGAATGGGAGGATACAAGGGATGGGATAACCATTGAGATGTAGCAAGAATAAATTAATAAAAAAAAAAATGGAATCCAAAGGAAGCATCAGACACTGCTACAGTTGTTGGAGACCCACATGAAGATCAAGCTGTGAATATGCTACATATGTGCAGGGGGCCTAGACCAGTCCATAGATGCTCTTTTATTGGTGACTCAGTCTCTGTGGGCCCCGCCCCCCACCCATGGGCCTAGGTTACTGAGAATCTTAAAGAAGAGTCAAACAAAGAGGATTAAAAATGAATGAGAAAAGAGCGAATGCTATGAAATGTACTCCTCAGATAAATAATAAATATTGTGACTCACTGTCTAAATCCTTTAGACTCCTGGTCTAACTTCCATCTCTGCAGTTTGCTTTCGTTTTATACCATGCTGTCTCTAATCTTAAATATGCATATATTGCATTATATTTTAATGAAACCTTTTTTATATAATTTTCTCCTCTATTTTGCCTCAATTTACCAGAGTTTTCCTTTTAATTGCAGGTCGCAAGGAGCCTTTTGAACCTCAGGGTTCACAATGGGCCACATCTCTTTAATTCTTTACCACCTTTGGATTTGCTTCTCCTAACTAATCCCTTGGTTGCATAATTTTTTCCAATGTAATAATTTTATCAGTTATCTAGGAATTTCATACAATGCACTCTGATGACATTTGCTTGCCATTCCTCCCAAGTCCACCCTTGCATTCTGTGCCATCTCCCACCAAGGAGAAAAGAATAAGGGGCAAAAACTACTAATTCCAATTTGTGTTGCCCATATACCCTTTTGAGCTTGGTGAAAGTGCCAATTGCCAGTCCCTTAAAGAAAACTGAGTCTTTCCCCACTCCCCTGGCAGAAGCCATCAACTGTGAAGAGCTACCCTCTGGCATCTTTATTACCATTTTAAAAGAATCTACTCAGCTTTATTTCTGGACTGACTCTTTTTCTTTTTTGTAGGGCCATGAAGGCACAGAATGAGAGAGCCCAAAAGAGTCACATGCAGATACAGTTACAGATACAGATACCCTCTTGTTTGTACTCTCAAACATCCCATAAAAACATCCAAATGGAATGCATAATGTATACCCAAAAGACATGTAGGGCAAAAATATATGGAGAAAATACAAACAAAATAAAATAAAATATTAAAAACAACAAATAAAAACAGGCAAATAAGAAACTTGCTATGACATCATGAGACAAGAAAACTCCAGAAATGTGGTTGAGTTCATTTTCTGTTGGGCATCTACCGAAGGGAATAAAGTTTGTCTTAGAAGTAGTTTGTTTTCCTACTGAGATTCCCTTGGAGAAAACCAAGTTTTCATTTGAAAGTTGCTATCAATCAAAGATAGCTTCTGGGTTAGATATGGGGCACGTGTTTACTTCTTTCATCTATGGTGATAAACTCATGGGTGAAGAGAGTAAAGGAAGTATTGAACGTGAAGTGAATTATGAAGGTATCTCAAAGAATTGTGATAGATAGAATTGCTAAGTTATATATGTGCAATGAAAATATATATGTAGCTAAGAGTATTATTTTATTCCAGGAATCTGACTAAAACACTGAATGGTTCCACAGATCTGCAGATGCACCATGTGGAAGTATCTGAGAAAAGCAAGAATCTATGGTAGTATTTTGTTGTGTGTACTTTTCTTTGGTTAGTGCCAACGACTTCCTAGTCATCCCATTTCTATTCACTAACAACAGTCCAGAGCAACAATTTTGCTGAATTTCATGGTGAAACACAGGTTATTGGTGTGACTGACATGAGTGTGGATGACTGAAGGGCAGCACTGTCACCAAAAAGCTCACATCAGCCTGTATGATGAGAAAAATAAATCAAGGCAGTGTCAGATATGCCAGCTCCATCCCTGGGTATAAAAATTGCTATGTATGGAATTCTTGTTGCCTTTCCAGGGGAACCTTCTGGCTAAAAATCCATGCAATCACTTCTCCCCTAAATGACGAAGGAAAGAAAGTTCTATGCAAACTTATAATTTTTCATTAACATAAAAACTACACTGAACACTTATAAAAACTTCAATTATATCAATAACATTTGTAATCCCTACAAACATCTTTATATCATGCATTAAAAAAACTATTCTGAAGCTTCAATTAGCTCATAACTAGAATAGAGTTGAGGAGAAAATAAAGCATGTTGATGTGTACATGCAGTAATCGTTTGTTGTACCTAAATAATTTCACGGTTTACCTTTTATCCATTAGCTCTCATGGAAAAATGTGTACAAATTTCAAGTTAGCTCATGAAATGTGATAACTGCACATTGAATTCTTTGTCATTAGTAAGTGCTATGAAGGTAAGCTAGAGATATAACTCCACCAGCAAGAGTTCTTACTACCCTTGCTGAATGCCAAATTCAGTTTCCCATGCCCAAGTTGGGCAGCTCATAAGCACATACCTCTTCAGTTCCAGGGAACAGAAATTTCTCTTCTGTGGGCAAATTCACTCAGGTGCTTATACACCCCCACCCCATCCCCACCCCTATGTGCAAGTGCGCGCGCACGCACACACACAAGCAAGCATGCACACATGTGCAACACAGTTTTAAATAATTCCTTATAAAAAGATGTTCTATGGTCATCATCTTAAAACTCACCAGAACATGTGACTTGTGGGACATTCTGGGTGCATGTCCTCAAATTTCATAGGTTGAAACCCTGCTATTCAGAGTCATGGCATTCTGAGGTGTGGCCTTTAGGAGTTGATTTGGGGTAAAGTGCTCAGAACAGAATTAGATCCTTAATAAACAAAATTCAAAGGAGCTCATTCAAACACTTCAGATGTGTGAGGATACATGAAAAGACGCCTTTGCTGAGTCAGCTCAACCATGGGTGTGGGGCATGCTATAGCAGGTGAAAAGTCCCAAACAAATGCTACATGATGTAGGATTTTTCCTTTTAGTACCAACAGATGGAAGAATAAGAGAGAACCCCAGCTAGTAGGGAAATATTTACAAAAATCTCAAATGAAATCCAGCTTCATTATTTTTAAGTATGTTCTACACCACAAACTGAGATAGATTGAACTTTTAACTGGACAGTCCACTTTCGACATCTGGACCTAACACAGTCTTATCTCATGTCAAGCACTTTCTCTCTCTCACTTTCCTCAGTGTGGTATATATAGCCCATGGCTCCTGTAACCCCTCTTCTTGTTGATATTCAGACTTTGAAATATTCTCTCTGCTGTTTCTGAAAGTGACATACATCTCAAAGCTTCTGCTCAAATAAATGCGTACATAGTGGGAAAATATGCCTAAGTGAATTTTTCTGCTTAAGAACCCCAATATTGGTCCAATACTAATATATATTATATGTTATGATATGTCTATTTAATGGATTGCCCGGTATTGATAATACATCTTTATGAACATAGTGTCTGCCTCAAGGGATATCTATTTAAAGGAATTAAGAAAGCCATTAATATATCAGTCACTTAGCAGTTATTTGTTCTCATATTCCTAAAGCATGCACGACCTCCAGATAACAAAGACCAACCCTTATTATGTTCATCACTATTTGTTCCCTGAAGATCCATACTCCATGACATCACATCAACATCCTAAGATATTCCGTTAATAAGACTTATCTTCCTCTATAATGTTTTAATGTGTTAGACAACTTTATGTAACATAGCACTATTTTATATGGTAGTGGAGCATGTCTTCCCATGTCATAACACTCCATATTAAACTGCCATCAACAGAAATCATACAGTTCTCAAAGTGCTGATTCTGTGAACTGTAGCTCTTTGTGATCTCTTTTTAGCACCATTAAATGGGTTTTCAGTATTTCTGGGAGTAACTATAGCTACAGTGAACAAAGGTAAATTTTTTTTCCTTCTGGAATTTTTATTTCACTTAGTAACATTCGACTTGTAGATGTTTCTGGTCCTTGTACGCATATGTGATATAAGAACTGGGTGGTCTGCCTTTGATTCATTAGCATGCAAACTGCTGTAAAATGCCTAATGCAGTTGAACTCCAATGATTTCTGGTTTATTTGTTGAAGGCATCCAAATTTCTAAAAATAGAGTAAATGGAAAAGAGATGTCTAAAATTATTCATCACTCAAGGCTTACACAAAGTAATATGTTTCTGAGTAAGGAAAGTTCCAAGGATAGTTTTTTTTTTTTTTTTTTTTTTTAATCTTTGCGCGTATCTGCCAACTTCTATCAGTAGGCAAAGCAAAGACGATGATGACCTTAAGAATTCTAAATAATTTACTTTATGTTCTGCTGGAGTGCCCTGAAAGCATAACGGTTCCTAATGACTCCCATGAGCCCTTAGGGATGCAGCTAAACACTTAAGGTCTTGCTTGCCAGTGCGCGTTCCAGAAAAGCATGCCGGGTAGAGCTGAACTTGGTGCCACTGTTATTTGTTTTTCTCCTAGTTTCCCACAAACTTCACATTTCCTTGTGATTTAATTAGATTTTTATGCACTCTTTTGGAAAGAGTTTACATTTTAAAGGCTTAAATTAACCCTCAGAAATAACTGAGGAAATCGCTTACTGGAAATATGCACATAATAAAAAATTTAAACCAGAGGTTAATATAAATTGACTCAGAAATAGAGTTTGTATATTTAAAAATCAAATAGCACTTTCCCTGTCCTAAGTACTAGGCTGTCTGAACAGAGTTCTCAGCATTTTGGAAAGATTAAGATATCTCTAAAAAGAATTTAAGAAGGGGTAAAAATACTCCAGACTTGAATTCTTTTATATTTGCAACTAAATTTAGATAAATCTATCCACCTATTTTAAAATGTAGTAAATTCTCAATAAATAAGAATACATCATATTTTTATTACCAAGTAAAACACAACCAAAGTCCAGATTTTAGTATCTTTCAGACACATGCATTATTTATGATACTTTTAAATTTCCTTAAATTATTTTTTATTTGTTTATTTCTTTAAAGTCTTCTTTACTGTCACTTCCACTGTTACTAGCTACCAATTATGAGGATTCTATGTGATGGATATTGAAATACTTCTTCTATTCTTAAGGGGAAAAGACTTGTCCTTTTTTTTTTTTTTTTTTTTAGAAAGACCATAGTCAAAGTTCAAATTTATTTTTAAGTTTTAAGTTACTGTTTCTTCCTTTCTCTACTTGAACTATTTCAAGGAGGAAGCCTGAGCTCCTAGTATTCACTCAACTTCCTCTTCTTTTCCTTAGCCACCAGGATCCATAGTACCTACTGGGATTTGAAATTTTGAGAACAAGAGTTCTAGAAGACTTAGTGCTATTTCTGAAGGGTGCTTCAATTGTTCTTTTGTTTTGTTTTGTTTTGTTTGTTTGTTTTGTCTTGTGTTCTTAGGAATGATTTGTTGTTGTTGTGATTTTGGTTTTATGGAGACTGGGTTTCTCTGTGTTAGCCTTGGCTATCCTGGACTCACTTTGTAATCCAGGCTGGCCTTGAATTCACAGAGATGAGCCTGCCTCTGCCCACCTCGAGTGCTGGGACTACAAACTTGTGCCACAGTGCATGTCTAGGAATATTTTTTTAAATTTATTTTTTATTCACTTTATTTCTGGTCCTAGCCCCACCCTGCTTACATCCCAGCTCCACCCTCCTTCCTTCTCCCACATCCTACTTCCTTATTCCTCAGAAAAGGAGAGCCCCATTTCTCATCCTCCCACACCCCCATCCCCTGCTAAAGCTCATCAAGTCCTATCAGGACTGAGTTTCTCCTCTTCCCCTGTGGCATGGCTAGAAGTCCTGCCAGAGTGATATGAGAGTCTATGTCAGAGAGAGCCATCCCCTTACTAGGGATGTTTCCAGAGCTGACCCTCAGCTATGTCTTTGTAGGGAGCCTAGGTCCAGACCATGAAAGGTCCTTGGTTGGTGCTTCAGTCTCATCAGTCTCTTCTGAGACCAGGTTAGTAGGATCTGCTGGTCTTCTTTTGGGGCTGTTCTCACCTCCAGGTCCTTAACTCCTACCCTTTTCTGCAGATTTCCAATGCATGGCCCAATGTTCAGCTGTGAGTCTCAGCATCTGTTTTGAGTTCTGGGTGGAGCCCATCAGAGAACAACTCTGCTTGCATGAACAGTGTCATGGATTGGCTCTCTCCCATGGCATGTGTTTGGGGTTCACCCAGGCATTGGTTGGGCCTTCCTTCAATCTCAGTGGTATCTTCTCAATATGTATCTCTGCATATCTTGTAGGCAGGGGGAATTCTGGGTCAAAGTTTTTGTGGGTGGGTTGGTGTTCCCTTCCCTCTACTAGGAAACTTATCTAGTTAGAGATTGTCCTCTTCAGTCTTTATGGCTCCTGTTACTTAGAGTCTCTGCTAGCGTCCCTCCCATGACTTAGGTCTCCAACGTGTCACAGAGATACTCTTGCCCGAAGAAGCCCTTAAAGAAATGCTCAATATCCTTAGTCATCAGAGAAATGGAAATCAAACTGACTCTGAGAATGACTAAGATCAAAAACTCAAGTGACAACACATGCCGTTGATGTAGAGAAAGGAGAACACTCCTTCATTGCTGGTCTGAATGCAAATTTGTACAACCACTTTGAAAATCGAAGTAGTGCACTTTCAGAAAATTAGGAGTAGTTCTACCTCGAGACCTGAGTATACACTCAAACAATGCTCTACCATACAACAAGAACAATTGCTCATTTATGCTCATAACAGCTTTATTTGTAATAACTAAAAGCTGCAAACAACTTAGATGTCTCTTACCCAAAGAGTGGATAAAAAATATGGTCCCTTTACAAAATTGAATACTGCTCAGCTATTAAAAATAATGAGATCATGATATTTGCAGGCAAACGGATGGAACTAGAAAAAAAATCATCTTGAGTGCAGTAACTCATATCCAAGAAGACACACATGGTATGTGCTCATTTATCAATGGATTTTAGACATACAGTACAGGGTAAGCATGCTACAATGCATAGACCCAAAGAAGAGAAGTAACAAAGAGGACCCAAGGGAGGATACTTAAAGTTCACTCAGAAGTGGAAATAGAACAGACAGAGGTAGTGGTTGAAGAGAGGGAGCAAAGCAGGAGAAGCAACACAGAGAGATATGAGCAGGGAGAGCAATGGCAGGAGAGCAAAAGGCCTGTAGAAAACAAGAAATGCTTTTTTTAAAGCTCATGCTCTCTGTCTCTGTCTCTGTCTCTCTTTCTCTCTTCCTCTTCCCAGCCCTTTCAATTCCTCATGCACCCCATATGTGTGTAGCTATATGTCTGTGTATACATGTGTGAGTGTGGGACTTTGAGTGGTGTCATTAGTTTTGATTGTTGTTGCTGGGTTTTTTTTTGTTGTTGTTGTTGTTCCATTTTTGAGACAGAATCTTCACTTGCTATGAAAACCCAGTAGGTGGAAGGCATGAGTTGGCTCACCAGAACTCACACTGTGGAATAAGAGAACCAGTTTTTGCATGTAGTCCTACAATGTTCACTTGCACAGCAAGATGAATGCATGTGAGGGCACACACGCATAAAGAAGTGGACAGACAACATGTCTGCTATCCAGTCTTACAAATGTACCTGTTTCTTCCTTGATGGTGATATTACTTGGGGTCCTTTCATAGGTGATTCTTATTATACTCTAAAATTTTCATTCTGTACTTACATTGTTGAGACATTTTATTATAAAAGTATGTTGAACTCTCCCAAGAATTTTGTTTTCTTATATATGTTACAATGAATTCTTTTAAAAGTTCTATCCTTATTCTGTTGATGTGGCACATCGCAGTGTCATGCTGGCTAACTTCCTCATGTTAGCAAAACTGGCATCTCAAGGAAAATTCTTACTTTGTCATGGAGGATGTCAATTAGGTTTTGAATACAGATTTTAAGTATTTTATCAAAATATTTGTTACAGTTCCACTCTTAAGTTTGTACTCAGTTAAGTGAAATCTGTGCCTTTTGGATATGAGTTTACTCCATCAGCCATTGGGGATTATTCATAATAGTTAAGATTTGATTATTGTCCAATCTAGATAAAGGAATAAAATAATTGTATTATAATATGTCCAATAATATATCATTCAACCTGAAAATGATATTGTGATTTAATTGAAATATAGTAAACAAAAAAGAAAGAAAAAATTTGAATATTATTAATGTGGTCTCTATGAAGGAGTTAAGTGTAGAAACACAGAATAATGATTATTAAAGATAAAACTGGGTAGAAAATAAAAAGGTGAAAGCATAAAAGCCATAGTTACAAATAAGTCTAGAGACTGAATATAACCTGAAATCACTGTGGTTAACAAGACTGAATTTTAGGCTAAAAATTTGATAACCAGTACTCTAAGAAATGGTCTTACATAAAAACTACTTCTCAAATCATGAGAGAAAGAGAGTTGTCATTTTTTTCTCATGTTGAATTAACTCAGTCTGTTAGCCCATCTCTGGCTAAGCTAGCTAAAAATAAATGTCATATCTACAGGGACCTCTGAAATATGAGATTAATTTTAGTTCGAACAATCAGAAGAAGTCAAAACAGTTTGAAAGTAATCTTCATATATTTAGGAGTTGTGCTGAGCAATATATTAGCTGGAGAATGTTTATGTTTATTCTAATATTAACTTTCATAAGACTAAAAACAGAAAAGGAGATAAGGCACCTGAAGGTTTCCCTTGATAGACTTTTTTAAATATAAAATGTAACCTAATATACAGAATAAAGATAATAGCACCTAAGTTAACTGAACACAAATGTCATTCTTTGATGTTGTTTTAGATAAGTGCTAGAAAGTGTGCATGCAGGTGCAGGAGGTACGAGTGCTGAGGAAAATCAAACACATTCAATAAATACCATTTTATATGAAATATAAAGTGGACCATCTACCATCTAAGAATGTTGAATGTTAAAACCCTATTTTCCTTTTCAACTTGTTACATCTATGTTGCTCAATAGCCAAACATATACTTCATACACATTTCAATAATTCAACATGTTCAGGACCTGACTCCTGTATTTAATTCCAAGCATATCATTTCAACTGAGGAAATAAACATGGTTAAAGAAGAATAGCCTTTAAAGGGTAGAAAATAAAAGAGGCTTATTATTCATTCAGAATACATTCACTTTCAAATTTAAATTAATATTATTTGTATACATTTAAACATCTATTTAGCCCTCTCCAGTTTTCAAAAGTCATCTGTAAAGCATTATTCACTCTTTATTAAATACCTAGGAGTAAGGGACGGTTTTGAGCACTGAGGTTACAGCATCAAACCAACACATCAATGGTCCAATCTCATGTTTTATTATCCCTGCAGGCACCACTGAAATGAAATCTTTCTTGGAAGGGTTGAAAGTAAGTAACAGAGAAGATGTATAGGTCATTTACCAATGACAATTGATACTGAAAAAATAGTTACTTGGAGTGATATATAAAGTACTGAAAGAATATCATTATAGTTACTGACAGGGAGCTATAGTGGTTTGAATTAAAAATGCCCCCCATAGCCACATAGGGAGTGGAACTTTTAGAGGTTGGCCTTCTTGGAGTGGTTGTGGCTCTGCTGGAGGAGTTGTGTCACTGGGGGCTGAGCTTTTAGGTCTCAGAAGACCGAACTAGTCCCATTGGCTCACTGTCTCTTCCTGCTGCCTACAGATCCACATGTAGACTCTCAGCTACCTTCCAGCACTATGTCTGCCATCTGCCTTCATTGATGATAATGGACTAACCCTCTGAAACTGTAAGCCAGCCCCAAATTAAATAGTTTCCTTTATAAGAGGTCCCATGGTCATGGTGTCTCCTCACAGTCATAGAAACTCTATGTAAGATAGGAAGAAATGAAGTGTGCAACAAGATTTAAACCAAGGTGTGAGAGAATATTGTGAGCATTTCTCCCATTCTTCTATGTGTATGCAGACTAAGAACTTCATATGCAAAGCAAAAATGAAAAAAAAAAACAAAAACAGGACAACAAAGAAAAACCAAAAAACTCAATGAGGCTCTTTTGGCATGATCCATACAGAAGACAAGAAAAACATGTTTAATATCAACAGGGTCTACAAAGATAATTAAAAAAGTCATGACAGATAGCAAGACATTAAGGGTTCTGTGCAGAGGATAGATGTCATCTGACTTACATGTTTATGTGATTGTTTTGGTTTACTTTTATCATTTGAAAACAACTGGACAAGAAAGGAGCCATGTTAGGAGACTCTCAAAAACTTTTATTGAAAGATGACAGCTGAACCATGGTGAAGAGAGGTGAGGCAGAGCTTATGGTCTGGAGCCTCATCATAAAGAGCAGATAATGTTAAAACCAGGACATGAGTCCTTGAATTTAAGAATTGAGCTGTCAATAAAATCAGAGTGCTGCTATGCATAAACAGGCCATGTGTAGGTGGAGGAATGGTGTTTCATAGTGAAGAATGGGAAGAAGCACATACCCCTGTAAGCAGAATACAGAAGTGATAGCAGAAGAGAGATAGCACACAAGTGGCAAAGACACAGACAAGCCGGTTTGCAGGCTCCTAGAAATCAATTCAAGCCAAGATGTTGACCAGATGGGAAAAGACCATGTCCATGTAATATGCATTGTATAGACACATAGGAAATTGTAAGTTCCTGACCTGCATGCACACACACATACACATTGAAGCATACACACACACACACATGTGTACATATACACATGTGCACACACACAGTTCCTCTCTAGAAACCTTTTCTTTTCCACATGTTAATTGCAGAGGCTAAAAATTTCCACATTTTACATCAATTTATATTAAATGTCAATCATTTTCTTGAGAAAATCATGACTGAATTATGCCAAGGTATGCTCATATGAAGGATAATAAGTAGAAAAATATTTATTAAATAAAACCCTTCTTCTGAATATCATACAAGCTCACATCTCTGCCCTAATTATAATGGACAGTATGTCTGTGTCATTGCACTCAACCTGTTTCATTACAAGTTCATTGTTACATGTTGACCTGTATTTTATATTCCTTCATGCCAATGTGCAATTCACTTGTCATAACTAATGACCAGCTATCTTAACAGTTGATCGCATTTAAATTGAAATTGCAGTGTTTTAATCTCAGCCACTTAAGCTACTTTATTTTTAATACCAAGTAGAAAAAAAAATTTCAAGTGTTTATTCTTTTATACCCATAGAACTTAACTTTTGCTGATTAATAGTGCCTCCCGGCACTATGGTGCAGGTGTTTGTGTGTGTGTGTGTGTGTGTGTGTGTGTGCGCGCGCGCGCGCGCGCATGCGCTCACATGAATGTTTATCGACTAGTGTTATGTGTGTATATTTATAAGCAATAATAAACAGTCATATAACTGTCATTGATGCTACAAAATTAAGTATTGCCAGTGCCTTAGAAATGGCTCTGCTGTATATGCCTCTTGCAGAGTGTATTTCTCATCTTTTCTCCCTACATGATCATTCTTAGTTACTTTCGTGGTAATCCTTGCAGTTCTTTATTTATACTTGGACAACAGTATTCACAAACAACATAAATGTTAAAAACGCTCAGGCCTATGGTACATTCAAAGGACAACTTCATAGCTTACTTAAAAAATTCTATACTAATGTCGATAAATATACATTATGCTATTATAAAGTGAAACATAACAGTTTCTTAACTAAACTCAAAGACTTACTTCTATTTAAAGTATCTATTTGTTTACTTTATATGTGAATGGCTGCGTGTATATTTATGCACTGCCTACATGGCTAATGCTCAGAGTTCAGATGAGTGTCTCCAGCATCAGAAGCTGGAGTTACAGCCTTTGTGACATGCCACTTTGGTGCTGGGACTCAAACCAAAGTTTTCTAGTAAAAAGGCACATGTATTCTTAACAGGTAGGTCACCTCTCCAGCCCCAGGCTAATGCATCCTAAAGATAATATGAATAAAGAATAAAAACATTGTGTAACTTTTACCAACAAAATTACACTCTTATATTCTTGTAAGGTCACCTGTTAAGCTTGGTATAGGATTGATTCCCAGCAGTCACACAGTGGGCCACAACCCTCTGTAACTCCTGTCCCAGTGTATACAATGGCTTTTTCAGGGCTTGGGCAGGTACTAGGCATGTATTTGTGACATAGATGTACATACAAGAAACATACCTATACACATGAAAAATATTTTATTATTGTACGGGTATGTATATGTGTCCTTGCGTGTATGCATGTGGTATGTTATTGGTAGATATTGGGTGTTTTCTTTGATAACTCATTTGCTTGCTTATTTATGTATTGGTTTATTCATCGATTGATTGACTGATGATTAGTTGATTGAATGTAGAATCTCTGACTGAAACCAGAGCTCACCAATTGGTTAGTCTGGCTGGCCAAATTTCTCCAATGATCCACCAGTCTCTTTCTCCCTATTGCTGGGTAGACATGCCACCGTAGCAGAATTTTTGCATGGGTGATGGGGATCAACACAGACTTCACTTTGTACATAAAGAAGGTTTGATCCATCTCCTGAGCCCCAAAACAAATTTAACAGTAGAAGTCCACAGGATGTCTCCCGGTTAATATTTCTTAAAGAAAATGCACCCGTAGGCAAATAGCACTCAAGAACATGGATGCTGTTTTCTTACTCAGAAACTCCTAGCATTCCAGCTTCTCTTTAACTTTCTCCAGGCTTCAATCTAGACCTCTAGTAGTTACATCCTCAAGTAGATATATACCAGAGTATCGTGGTTTTTGTTTATTGTTATTTGTTTTTCTTGTGTGAAAGAAGTTGGTTCTCTGGGGACGTCTCCTGGTTCTTAACTCTATTCAGTTCTACTAATGTCTAGAAAACATGTTCTTGCCAACTTTAATTATGTAGCCCTGAAAATTCATCATTGTTAATATTGACTCTTAGATGTATTGAAAGATCACAACATTAGTAAAATACCCATTTTGTAGCAGTCCTTACACTGAGAAGTAACTGGAACTTCATCAAGATGTACTCTAACACAAGTCCCCACTATCAGTCGTTATCATATTTTCAATGAGATCTCTCTATACAAATGACTCCAAATGTTTTCAAGTCAAGTTGGTTTTGATATAGTGACTATCTTACTACCATTTTATATAACACATTATAAACTGGGTACAATATAGTTTGCAGAAAGTCTCTGCTTATAAGACCATCAAAGCATCTTTGCAGTAAGTCAACTTTTAACAGTTCAAGTGGGTTTCTGTAAGCCACGTGAAGGTTTAACATCCACTGACAATGTAAAGGCGTGAGGTTGTGCCTTATGTAGCTCTTATGTTTAGACCACAAACCTGATTTTTCTTCACAAACTGCAAAGCTTTGCTTATATGTGCATTTTGCTCTTTTCTACTTCTATACATTTTATAGACTCTTTGAAGGAAAGTGTCTGAGTTTTCTGATTCTATTTGAAGTATCAGTATGGCAAGGTCAAGGGTGTCTTCTATGATAAAGTGTTTATTTCTCTCTATGCTACCTTGACCTTTATTACTATCGTACTCTCTCGCTTCTAGAGAAGAAACGTATATTCTGATCATTTGTAAGCAAAAATCACATTTTATTTTTCTGGCTAACAAGAACTTTAGGGAGCGAACACTCACATGTTTCTATGAGAGCTTATACATCAGAATGACTGCTTTGAGTCAAAAAGTAATTTCTCTGAAATGTCCTAGTATGTCTTTTAGTCAACTTAGAGAAGAGTTATATGGGATAGAGAGGAAAGGATGTCTTGAGGCATTTGTGCTCAATTTACTCTAAGGGTAAACAGAATGCTGTGTATAACTGCCTTCTTTACAACAACTTTCCTAGGGCCAGAACCAAAGGTGTGTGCACATCACACACACACACACACACACACACACACACACACACACACACACACACACATGAGAAAGCACAAAGACAAAGGCAGAGTGATTATAAGATAAGAATACCCACTACAAGCTCTTTAATGATGTCTTCTACATACTTCCGAATATAATGTGAGGAGGTAAATGAAATCATCCTGTTGTTATTATGAGTGAGGAATTGTACTTTAATCCAGCAATCAGTGATGAGAAAGTGAACATGGAAGTTGAAAGAAGAAGATGGAATGTAACTCATTTAACTTCTTTGATGCATTTAACCTTAGTTCTTTATATATTTTGGATATTTGCCCTCTGTCACATGTATGGGTTGTGAAGATGTTTTTCACATTCTGAAGGCTGCCATTTTGTCCTACTGACAGTGTCCTTTGCCTTACAGAATCTTCTCAGTTTCATGAGGTTCCATTTATTAAGCTGATTTTAGAGCCTGAGTTGTTGGTGTTCTGTTCAGGAAGTTGTCTCCTGTGCCAATGCATTTAAGACTATTCCCTACTTTTTCTTCTATTAAATTTAGGGTATCTGGTTTATGTTGAGTTCTTTGATTCACTTGTATTTGGGTTTTGTGCAGAGTGATATATTCGATCTATTTGCCTTCTATTACATGAAGAAATCCAGTTAGACCAGCACCATTTGATGAAGATGCTTTCTTTTTTTTTCCCCCTATGGTTTTGGCTTCTTTGGTTTCTTTGTTAAAAGTCAAGTGTCCCTAGGTGTGTCTTTGATTTAATTCCATTTATCAACCTGTCTGTTTTATGCTAATACCATGCCATTTTTATTACCAATGCTTTGTAGTACAACTTGAAAGAAAATTAAAAATACATTGCAGCATTTTTTTTGGAAAGTTATATTTAGTATAGAGTAGAATAATACATGGCCAATTCATCTAAAACTTTTTCAAACTGCACTTAAGTAATAAGATTATTACTGAAGTTTAAGCTTCCCTGTCTTTATAACTGAAGTACTCAGGAAATCCATTTGTTTGTATATGCTATTTTCTTAATTTAATAAACTGTCTTGATGTCTTTTTTCTATCATTACACAGAGAAGCTGATCAATTCCAGTGCTCTATTCTATACCTCACTAAAGAGAGAAAAAAATTATTAACATTTTTTTAATCATCTTGCATCCTGATCACAGGCCCCTGGCTCCTCTCCACTCAGTCCCACCCTCATGCTCAGCTTTCCCCATTCTTACCTCTCCTCCTCAGAAAAGTTGTACCAACCCACCCTGTCACATCAAGTTGCAGCAGGACTACGTGCATACTCTCCCATTGAGGCTAGACAAGGCAGCCCAGCTAGGCAAAAGGCATCTAAAGGCTGCCAACAGAGTCGGAGACAGCCCCTACTCAAATTGTCAGGGGAGCCATATTATGATCAAGCATCACATTTGCTATATATGGGTAGGGAGCCTGGGCCCAGCCTATGCATACAACCTCTTTAGTTGGCGATTCAGTCTCCATGTACCCCCATAGGCCCAGGTTAGTTTATTTTATAGGTCTTCTTGTGGCGTCCTTGACCCCCTCCTGCTGCCTCCCACTCTTTCTCAAGACTACGTGAGCTTGGCCTATTGTTTGGTTATGGGTCTCTGCATCTGTTTTTAACAGCTTCTGGATGAAGCCCCTCAGAAGAAAGTTATGCTAGGCTCCTGTCTAACAGTGTAACAGAGTATCATTGTTAATAGTGTTAGTGGTTGGTTTTCTCTTCTGTGGTGGGTCTCAAGTTGACTTAGTCACTGGTTGGCTATTCCCTCAACCTCTGCTCCATCTTTATCCATGCCCTTCTTGAAGGCATGATACATTTTGAGAGAAAGGTTTTATGGGTGGATGAGTGTCTTCCTCCCTCCACTGGAACTCTCACCTGTCTACAGAGGTGGTGACTTCGAGATCCATATCCCCCACTTCTAGGAGCCTCATCTAAGGTCACCCACATATTAATTCAGAAACATAGCTACTCTGGCAAAGGATCACATCCAAGGAAATAAGTCTCTGTGATCTAACTGGAATATAGACACGGCATACCTTTAGTCTCTCTGGCTGGAATTTAGTAATCACCTTTAACCCAAAATGATAAAATCTAATTGTGAGGCAGATGTATCAGAAAAAGATTTAAGAGAATGATTCAGAAATAGGATATGCCCAATGAGAGTGAGACGAGAGAGAGAGAGAGAGAGAGAGAGAGAGAGAGAGAGAGAGAGAGAGAGAGAGAGAGAGAGAGAGAGAGAGAGAGGAGAGAGAGAGAGGAGAGCAGCACTCAGAGTACTGAGACAGGCAGTACAGTGCAGAAGAGTATAGCAGAAGAATATAGTATGGTTCATGGAGACAGTACAGTAGAGTTTAGGAGTACTTTAGAGTTTGATTCAATGCAGTTCGGTTGAGTCCATCCAGTTCCATTCAACTTTATTCAGTTTTTGCAGTCAGTGCAGTTCAGTTTGTGCAGTTCAGAGGCAGTTTTTCCAAGCAGAACAATTTAGTCAGAAGCCAATTGAATCAATTATCTTAGAGAGGATTTTGAGCCAGAACAGCTGAGTTGAACAAGCAATCCCGAGTTGAGAAAGAACATGAAAGGGTGAACTTATTCAGCAATAAGTCTCAGAGGCTAAAAATGTTCTAGTCCTCATCTCATCACTCCCTTCTAGGAAATAAAAACATTTATACCTTATTATGTCTATTGACCTCAACTATTATAGTGAACAGATAATTCTTAAATCCTACATATGACAATAAAGTAAGACATGGTAAAATAATGCATAAGGTATGATTTAAAAGAATGTGTTATCCTTAGTGTAAACACCCATGGAAACTGGAGTATTCCTTTTCTCATATGAGAGATGCTGGACATATCATGTCGAAGGGTACATAGGCATTTTAATTTGTAAGTTATGAAATTACTTTCCCTTCTAAGTCTAGTTTTATTTTTCAATTTTTAAACTAAAATATAATATTTCTCAGGATTTTCATTTTTCAATGAAATAATTTCATATATTAATGACTTCATGTAGTTGTTACTATGTTAGCCACAAACTACTTCCCTTTTCCCTTCCCTTTCCCTTTCCTTTCCTTTCCTTCTGTGTGTGTTTGTTTGTTGCATGTATTCATGTATGTGTTAAGGGGTGGGGAGTGGATGTGTAAAGTGTGTGGAGTTTAAAGAATAGCTATAATGTCATTCCTCAGATGCCTTTCATCTTTTTATTGAGGCAAGGTCTTCCACTGGCCTGGGATTTTACAAATTCCTGTAGGAGAGGTGGTTCAGGGAACTCTGGGATCAATCTGTCTACAGTCACTCTTTGTCATCTTGCTTTCTGTGGGATTGCAACATGAGTTTTAGGATCTAAACTTGGATCCTTATGCTATCCAGCAAGTGAGTTACTGATTGAACCATCTTTTCACTCAATTCATCTTTTTTTGTCTTTGATTTTGACTTTGGTTTCTCTGTCTCTCATACTTTTTCCATATCTTTACTAATATCCATAAGTGTATTCCATCTTATCATTAAACATATATTTTTATCAAAGATTTTGTTTTGTTTTGTTTTCTAGACAGCGTTTCTCTGTGTAGCCTTGGCTGTACTGGACACACTTTATAGATCAGGCTGCCCTCAAACTCACAGCAATCCACCTGCCTCTGCCTCCAGAGTGCTGGGATTAAAGGTGTGCACCACCATGCCCAGCTATTTTTTTTTTTGTAAACATTTTTAACTGAAACCAATTTTCAAGTGTGTTTTTAACTCTTGAAGAACAAATATCAGAAACATAAAGAATATTGCTGAGCGAAAAATTTAAAACTGCATACTGTCCTTTCTGCTCACCAATTCAAAGAGTTTTGAAATTATAGATGAATAGCCCAAAGGTATTTATGTAATGAAAACCTTGTTGAGAAAGATTAGTTAACAAAATAATTTATCATTCTAGTATATTTGATATTCATTCATGCCAATGCAGACAGTGACAAATTAAATTGACATCTATATATCTCACGAGAATTGCTAAAGCTCAGGTAACTTTCATGCAATGGCCTAAGACTCAAACATGTTTTAGCTCTTTATCTTCATCTCATTACATAGCATGATACCATCTGATAACATCCTAGATAGGAGTGTACGACTTAAAGTGTACCAAAGAATCTGCAGTGTGGCCTTACAAGAACTAAGTCATCTAAAAACATACTGCCTAATATAAAACTTAGAAAGCATTGCAAGAACTGCCTTGAGAAAAAGATTTTTATAATGAGGGTAAGGGGAAACCTTAGCTGAGAGTTATAAGACCAAGGGATTGTATGAAGTAGTGAGCCATAGAGAGCAAATAGAGATATTTTGACAATACTGATTTTAAGATACATAATTTAAAAGTACATCTGCTTTGACCTAAGAAATCACATTTTATCACAAAGTCAAATTTTTTTTACTTATTTCATTGCTACTCTTTCCCAAAAGAAATAGCCAGAGAAGATATGTGTTCTAAGATTTTAAAGAAACTTAATTAGAAAAATAATAACCATATATAGCATGACTTTATGTGAATTGTAACCTCATTAAGAAAATAAATGCCTTCGTTATTGCAAGAAGGCATTTGGCAAAACAATAATTAAAGTGTAAAATAACATAAATCATCCAGCTAGGTACAAAGTTAACTATTACAGACTGGAAATGACATATCTGGATAGTTTTTTAATATATTGTGGTATCTAATACAGACATTTATGACATTCTTCTATATATAGAAAAAACAACTATAACTTTTACATTTATTTACTTATATTTGATTATGTATTTGTTTATTAGTTATTTATGTTATGGGGCATGTGCCATCGCACACATGTGGAAATCATAAGACAACTTGTGAGAATCAGTTTTCTCACACCACCATGTGGACCATGAGCCACTAACTCAAGATTCAAGCTTCAAAGAAAGTGTCTTTACAAATTGAGTTATCTCTTCAGCACCTACAAATTTTTTAAAGTGTGTTTTTGTATTATAACTGTAACTTTGTTAGATGTAAATTTTATAGATTATTTATAAATAAACTACAATGCCTTAATGCATTTTATCTATTTTTGTAAGGTGATTACCAAGTAATACAAGGAAAATACATGCTTGCATTTATTGAAGTCGCAATGCATTATGAGTGTTCGTTATTGGTTTCCATCATGAAATAATTGAATTCCATAGTAATCTTATAACATTTTTAGTAATGGCATCATTCTTATACATCTAAACGTTCACAAATATCATTCTCGTGATTTAAAAACGTATACATTATCAACTGTATATGAAAAGTTTAAAATAGTTTCTAAGCATGTGGTTAATATTTTATTTTCACCTACTTCTGAATTGAATAAAATGTCTACTATTGCATTTTGTTCCATGAACAGTTTAGAGATTATATGATTATGAAGTGTATTCATTACACAACACTAAAACATTCAGCAATTCAAAAAAAAATCACTGTATAATGTATACTACAAATTTTCCATTTTAACAGCGTTAGATCTTATTTGTTTCAAAAGATGTGTAAGATGAATTTAAATAACCAGCATATTTTTAAAACTTTTTACCACTATATGCTTTTCTATAACTCTGAGTGCATACGTTCAGCAGTTTGAATTACTGCAAGAACTGAAATGCTTGAGACTTACAAATACCCAATTTACCCACACAGGCCTGTAGTTCTCAAGCTGTGGGTTGAAACCACTTTGGAGAGGAAAGACCTTTTCACAGGGATTGCATATCAGACATCCTGCCTATTGGATATCTACGTTATGATTCATAATAGTAGAAATTTTCAATTATGAAGTAGTAACAGAAAGTTTTATGGCTAGGGTCACCACAACGTGACTCTGTTAAAGGGGCACAGCGTTAAGAAGATTGAGACTCACTGTCACAGTCTGGGGAATTTTATCTATAGTGATATGTTTTACCAGAGCAAAATTATTCAGAAGACACATGTATCCTACTACTCCTATAGTATTAAAGATAATGAAATATATATGTTTTATTTATTATAAAAAAATAGAGTTCAAAACCAGGTTATGATTTTAATGTTGCTGTTGCTCACTTATTTCATGGAATGAGAGAATGCAATGTTGTCCTATAGAGGCCAGCCTGCCTCTCATCTGCTGGCCTCCTAACTCCGCCTCTCTGCTACACTTCTCTCCCTACGTTCCTGAGCCATCTCACTTCTCACAAATCAGTCATTTTAAAAGAAAACAAGGAACTCTGCAAGAATCACAGACATACAGGCATGCAATTTACTCATATAAAGTAAAAATAAATCTGAGAGGGAGGGATAGGCAGAGGAGGGAGAGAATAAAGAGACAAAGAGAGAGACTGAGAGATAGATTTGTTCCCTGTTATTTCCCATTTACGTTCCTTAATTTCATCCTCATTTACCTGAACAATTTGAGCTGGGAAAAACGGACTAATAAGGTTCGTGTAATAACAATTTTTTTAAAAAATTAACAGTAATCAAGGAACTAGAATATATTATCCTTTGTGAGGTAACCCAGAATCAGAAAGATACGCATGGTATATACTCACTTATAAGTAGATATTAGCTCAACCTAGAAATCCTCTGGAAACTCCACCTAGCGGTGGTTCGGGAAAGATACTGGACCTTGCAGTGGGACCTTGGGAGAAGCGTTGGGGAGGTGGAAGGACCTGAAGGGGTCAGGAGCTCCACTGGGAGACCTCCAGGACCAGAGGATCTGGACCCGGGGACTTACACAAACTGATGAACTAAGCAAGGAGAAAGGATTCAGGGTACCTGTTCCCCCTGTTCAGATGTAGCTCATAGAAAGTTCATATTCCATGTGTGTGGGGAGGTGGGAGAGAGGGGACTGCCTCTGACATGAACTCTGGTGCCTGTGATTGATAGCTGCCCCCAGGTGGGGCGGCCGTAGGGGCACTCGCAGGAAGTGGATGCAGGCTATCCTGATGGACCCTGATAGACTGTGACCAAACAGTTGGGGAGGAGCCCCCCCCCCCAATCGGTGGGCGGAAGAGGGAGGGAAGGACAGAGGATAAGAGCGAAGGGATAACAATCGGGATGTAATGTGAATAAATTATTATTGTTTTAATTATCATTAAACTGTCTCAATAAAGTTACATGTAATCAATAGTTTAAAAAGAGGTAGCGAATTTTAGAGGAAGTACGAAGCAGTTTGTGGTGCATTAAGGAGGGTTAAATCATTTAAGTATAGAACTCGTGTATGAAATTCTCAAAAAAGAAAAAAAAAATGCTGCTGGAGGCTGATATCCCTTCTTTTTAAAACGTATAATTTCATACATGTGTATGTGTGTTGATCAAGATTGTACGTGGACAATTCTTTTTCTACATCCACCACAATAATCCCTGCACAGTTTCACAGCTTCTCTCTCCTCTCTTTCTTTTTTAGCAAACCTGCTGATTCCACTTTAGACTGAGAACGTGGACGTGGGTGTGGTGCCTTCTGTGAGTGGGGCAGCATCCATAAAGAACACTGCCTTGCCCACTCCCGGCAGCCATCTATTGCCAATACTCCATAGCTAAGAGTAGAATTTGCTGATTCCCCCTCCCTGTCCTGTGCTGGGCTTTTGTCTGCCTTTCTTTTGTGCATGTCTTTGCACGCAGTCATAAGCGCTGCGTGTTCACATGCGAAGCTGCTCCACTCTGCCCAGAAAACACTGTTTCACTGTAGTCATCCGGTGTTTCAGAATCTTTTGGAATCTTTGTGAACCAACTTCTGTGGCAATTGCTGATCCTTTCGGGGCATCTGGTGTAATAATATAGATGACAGGTTAGGGCTGAACACATTGACCTCCCTTACCGTCTGAGTGTTGATGACTTGTGTGTCTCTGGTAATTGCTGCTAAAGTCTGAAACTGTTGGATTTACTATGCTACTGCGACGGTTTAAATGGGAGTAACCTCCACATCCTCATTTGTTTGAACACTTATTCCGCAGTGGACAGAAGAGAAAGGATGTGGCCTGGTTAGAGGCCTGGGGCGGGCTTTGATGTTTCAGAAACCCACAGCATTTCTGGTTATCTCCCTTTGTCTCTGTTTAAGATGAGAGCTCTCGGCTCCTGCTCTCGCGCCATGCTTTCCTGTGTGTTGCCATGCTCCCCATTACAGTGGTCACAGACTTACCGTCTGACCCTGTAAGCCCCAATAAATTGTCATCTACAAATCATCTTGATGATGGTGTCTTTTAACCAAAACAGAGCTTTCGGTGATGTAAATCTGAGTTCTAGTCCATTAATGGCTTTAGTTCTTACTCCATAAGAACAGAATGTGTGTGTGTGTGTGTGTGTGTGTGTGTGTGTGTCTTTTTGTTAACATTAGGTACACTCTTGCTATGTAATTTGCTTCTTTCTCTGTAGTACAATGTAAACCTCAGCACTTTCGGTTCCCTAACCTACAGCTTTGATCCCTGACCCTTAAAACAAGCTTCAGTGTGAACGTGGAGACACTTCCTCTGTGCATCGTTGCCGATTGAGATAATTGGTTCTGGAATTACAAGGGCTCTATTTAGAAAAGTGGAATCAAAGCAGTAATACTGTAATTTGCACATTGATCCCTTTACATCACTCTGTCAGGCTCTTGGCCCTCAAAGGTTTCCTGAGACTATTGTAATACAGCACATTGCCTTCATTTTGCCATCTGCACCATTTGGGGGAATGTTCTCATTAATTATTTGCTGTTTCAAACATGATACTCTAATCCAAAACCATTTCCCTTTTCTTCAACATTGTCGCCACGATGTTTAAAATTTTTTTTTTCATCAGGGAAAAATAATAATCCCAGCTCTTTGTGATGACATGATGAAGTATTTTCATGATGGCTCATTTACAAAAAACAGCAATGAGCTCTCACCAGAAACAGGGAAACAATCGGGTCAGAAGAAAATTGACCTCTGCCTACCCAGACCCAAATGAACTTCTCCTATGGTTCAGAAATTCCGTTAGCTTATTTCTGTTTGTTTTCTTTTCCATTTTCACGCCTCTTTGCATCTCCAGCTGGAATGACTCTGGAAAGAGAAATATATTACAAGGAGTCTTGCTCTCGCGTTTCCAGTCTGAATTCAACCTCTATGGGAGAGGTTAAGACAATCACAAGAATGCAGGGTTCCTTATCTGAGCTCCCATCTTTAACCTTAAAAGGCCTAAACATCAATAGTTCTAAATTTCCAGTGTTTCCTTCTGGCTATAATATTTGTTATGATTAGTGTATCTGTGATCTTTCTTTTTGTGCCCATCTCATTCTTTTTCTTCCTCTGTCTTCAACAGATAAGGATCTTTCTGGTTTTCCGCACATTGATTCACTTATTTTCAGTGCTTTCATCTTCTGAAAGGTTAACATTGGATTCATGGCTAAAGAAACAGTAAGAAATCCACTAGGGAAATACATTAGGTAGAGATTTTTTTATTCTTACGATTTTCTACTTTAAAACAATATTAATCCCACATACAGTTTATTTTCATATATTTTACAATGAGCGCAGTTCTGAGCACATAATATAAGATAGTTATAGACATTAATTTTATTGTAGAGTATATATAATTAAGAATTTCCAAACTAACTCTTATATAAATATTTTTATTTAAGATAAAATAATTGAAAACATTATTTTCAAAATAAAGTGTTTTATTGCAACAAGAAATTGAAGCTGTTGTTGGCTTTGGTCCAGTTTTTCTGATCTATAAACAGTAATAAGAGAAAAGAAATTCAGGAAGATTGAAATATTATTAATTTAATTTACCATTTTGTAAGTGTCTGAAGTTCCAAAACAAAATAGCAACAGGAGATTGACTTGCTACCCAACTGAAAGTATACATAAGACATAAATAGGAAAGAAATAACTGAAATAATAATGTGCCCAAATACACGTGGGGCAAAGTTCACAAATAAAATAAGTAGTAAGGACTGAGTATATTTAGTAGGCAAAATTCATAACATTTTATGCAAGTTGCCATGAGTAAGAACCAAAACTCATCCATTAGTAATGTTTCATAAGCACCATTTTTAGAAAACCATAGCATATTTGGAATGATTAAATATCTGGACGGTATAAAGAAAATAATTGAATTTAATTTCATAATATTATAACAAATTATTTTCTTTTCAAATTTTGGCTTATGGTAAACATAACACTGTGCTTGAGAGATGACACCAGGGAAAGGAAATAAAAACCATGACTGCGTAAGCCTAATGACTTGAGGTTGAAACACAGATCCCATAATAAAAGGAAAGAAAAGAATTCTGAAAGTTTTCCTCTGACCTCAACAGGTGTGCTCTGACCCCTATACCCTGCAAAGATAATGAATATAATAAAATAGTAAATAAGTAAAAAATTTAAATTCAAACTAAAAAGAGATATATAAACACAATTCTAATGAAAAAAAGATATTTGGGGGAGGAGGAATGGGAGGATACAAGGGATGGGATAAACATTGAGATGTAACAAGAATAAATTAATAAAAAAAATTAGAAAACAAGGAAGTTACTGACAATTAATTGGCTTTATACTTAGATATACTGGAATCCACATCAGAATTCTGCTGGCAAATTTTAATGTTTTGTAACTCCAGTTTTCTCCATTGTATCACCATATACAAAGGTTTAACAAGATGGTGACTTAGAAAATTAAGCAATATATTTCAGAACAAATCTCTTCAAATAAAGGAAGAACTAATGGGACTAAGTTATATAACCGTACTACCATCAGCATGCATAACAAGGTGCTGTACTTGTAGCTGGAAGTCAGTAAATTAAATTGGTAAGTGAGACTCACCCTTTAAAAATCTATTGTCCAAATGTGAGCTGAACAAGTATAGCTCCAAAGAACTTACCAAACTGGGTGGGGAAAGCCGCTGAGTGCTCAACTTTACACAAAGATATATAGGCAACTGAGGACAGCTGGGAATTGGAGAGAGGGTCCTCCTCAGTTCAATTGCCAAGTGTCATGGTCAGCAATGAAAACATGCATACAGCTTGCATTATAGGAAATATATATGTATGTATATATATTTATGTAAATGTTAACTTTTATTATGTCTGATGTAATTGTCATCTTGGAGGCTCACTGCTGAATAAGTTCACCCTTTCTTGTTCTTTCTGAACTCTGGATGGTTGGTTCAACTTAGCTGCTCTGGCTCAAACCCATCTCTAAGCTGACTGATTCAATGGGTCTTCTCTCAGCTTCTCACTGAATTGCTCTGTGTGGCCTCAAATTAACACTGACAATTTGTTCTAATCTTCTGGTTCCTTCTCCTTCTCTGGCTTCAGCTGCCTCTGCACAAATTCACAAGTGAACTCAACGCCATAGCACTACAATCACTCCAACGAACTGCACTGTAATTCTGAACTGCCAGTACTGAATTCAACTCTACTGTACTGCACTCGGTTTTCCTGTAATCTACGCAACTGCTCTGTACCGTCTCTGTGCTGCTCTTAAGTAGCTTCTCTTTCCTTTCCGTGCTTGTGAAAGTTGGCCATATCATATCTGTGACTCCTTCTATCAAATCTTTCTCCAATTTGTCACTTTGTCTGTCCCTCAACTAGATGGCGTTGTTTATTCCAGCCACAGGGATTTTACAGGTGTGTGTTCCAGTCAGAGTGATTAAAGGTGTGCACTAAGGGCATGCCTGTATTCCAGCCAGATCACAGAGACCTAGAAGGTCTCTGGACGTGATCAGAGCAGCCATGTTGTTGAATTAAAATTCCTATAAAATATTCATGCAATAATGGTTACTGAAAAATAGGCCATGAGTTTGCAGGAAAGAGAGGAAAGGTATGCTGGAGGGTGTGGAGCATTGAACGGAAAAAGAGAAATGCTGTAATTAAATTATATAAAATATAATTTGTATATAAGGAAACAGGGGAATAATACAAAGGGAAGTTAATTTCAAACACTTCATTCTCACAATGCATCATAGGAACTATGCATAGAACTATACTTTCAAAATGCTATTGTAAATTTATGATATTAATGAACAGGTTATGGCAAATAACCCAACATGATTTTTTACTATTAATATAATAGAATAAAATAAGCAGTTTTTCTGTAAAAACAACAAAAATAAACAAACAAATAAATAACCCTATTATATAGGCTATAGGATGATAAGGTGACACTGTGTTAGCATTGTGTGCTTATACATTACAGTCCCACTGTGCATTTGTAGACATTAAGTGATGAGAACAAATTTCAAAGATATGAGCCATTGTGAAAAAAATAAAAAAGCATCTTCCTTCACTGGGGCATTTAAAAACTGCCTTAAGATTCCTACTAGTATGATGTTGTTTATTTCCAGACTTGGAGATGCTGTGTCTCTCTTTCATCCTTCCCTACTTGCATTTAACCAGCTTTAACTGGTGTCAACTCTCCCTGACCTCTAGTGAGGCAAATGGCTGAAGTGTCTGGCAGGTTCATTTGCACAGTAATGAGTTCTGTCGACTAGACTGCTGGGCACTGGTGGGAGAAGGGGATTACCTTCCACTGCCACCTATTAAATGTGATTGACATGTCTGTATGATATCTGTCTCCTTTAAGAGCCCTCATTCCTCCTCCAGAAACATTTCACAAACACAAAGAATGGCTGTACTTAAATGAGGTCTGATGCATCGCTTTTCTACTTGCACATATTTTTCAACTGCTATGTTACAAAAGAGTTTTAATGAAATGGACAAATGGTCTGACATGATATTAAGTAAAACAGGGAAGAGAAGAAACATTTCCTTCTTTTAGAAAGAAATTAAATATCAACTCTCCCTTAGAAAAGAAAGATGAAGGACGGAGCAAATATTTAACTCATGTCTTAGCATCTTTATGCCATATATTTTGAGTCATTGGCCTATGTTGTACCCTTTGCATGTGCCTTTATTTTCTGATTTTCTTGTTCTTTTTACTCAATTCTGTACTATTTTTTATATAATTTTGCTTGATGGTGCAATTCTGATAAACATCATTTTAGAAAAAAGCTTTAATAGTTTAATAACATAAAATCACAATGGATTTAAATTTTTCCATCATTGCTAAGAAAGTATTTAGAGGAAATATTACTCAAAAAAAAAAAAAAAACAAGAAGTGCAAATGTTAGATTTGTGCATTTGCATACCAATTTTTAGTTTGTTGAATTGAGCTGACACATAAGAAATCAAGAACAAGAAATGTAGAAGTTCTTTCCATACCACGATAGTAGGTTGCCTTCATTCTCTCTTTGAGGGAACATTTTTAAGCTATATGTTATTCTTATCTTCAGTATGGTTTAATATTTAAATGTGCCTAATAATAATAATATCATTTAGCTAAGATCTTATTAAATCAGAGTTTAAATAGTTGAACTACATGCATCACACTCCTGCATTTACAACTATATGAAAACTCAAGAGGGAATTTGCACATATCCCTACCCATCAGCTTTTGAATTTACACAACACACACAACACACACACACACACACACACACACACACACACACACACACATACACACACACACGCGCGCTTTGAAGTTCTTTTGCTGATTTTGGTTTTGAGTATAAACTCAGTTGGAAGTACCTGAACTGTGAAGCCCACCTTTTTATAACCCTAATTGTCATGTTTGTACTGGCTCAAATTAATTGTTTGGTCTACTCATTTAAGCAATGATAGACCAGATAAGTGTTTACATTTCATTCTATATTCATTTTCTTGGAATGGAAGAACTAGAGGCAATAGAGGTGGGGCGGGCTTTTGTAGCAACTGAAAAATTGTACTGTCTCAGTTGTTTTTGTCACTGCAACCTTTGCTTTTGTAGACATGTGTTCTAACAGTGCACAAAAGAGTGGTAGATGTCATTTTCTAAGCTTAGCAATCTAATTATCTCTATGTGCTATTTACCAAGACAAACTGTAATTTTCAATTATTATTGCTTTAATAACATACAAAAAGAGAGCTATTGGGGAGAGCCTTTCTGTATTAGTTTAATAATTTAATTTAACTAAATACACAGCAGGAAATAGTTAATAGCTACACAATGCAGGCATGATTTTAAATCATGAAAAGTAATTACTACATCAGTTATAAAAGAACATAACATCTGTGATTGACAGAAATCCAGAGATTCATAAGAGTTAAAAATTTATTTTGAAAAGAAATAGCAACAAAATACCTTGAATTACATGAAAACATACCTCATGTAAAATATCCTACAAAAAATGGAATAAAATTCAAAAATATTTTAAACCCTAACTATATATTGAAAATTTAAATAGTAAGAAATATTTTTTTTAAGATTATACTCACTGCCAAGTTTTGGATATTATTCACCTGCATAAAAACATTTTAAAAATAAAAATTAATTAGAGCTGTTTTTCTGTAATATATCTCACTCTGAAATGCAGAATTCTTAATATTTATAGTAAGAAGTTCTTAAATTTTACTCTTATTTTGTATCTATTCTTAGAAAAAAAAATGTAAAATATAATTCTAATTTCCCATCATGTCTTTCCACTTAGAAAAACATAAATTTTCTTGCTAACATCACAGTTTTCCTGCATGCATGACATGTTTTATGATTATTCATTACCTTCCTTTTTGATAAATATTGCCATATTAAACATAATATTTAATGTTGTCAAACAAATATCATTTGAGCATTTGCATGTATGTGTTTATTTAATCTTCACAATAAAACTATGGGAATAGTATTATTATTTTAAGTCATTTTTAACAGGAAGATAAGAAATATTTCTAAGACTAAATATCCCACTACAATTCATAAACCTGGTAAGAGGCTGCTTCAGAACTGAGCCAAAGTAGTTGTGGCCGGAACCAGGCCACATGGTCCCTTTGAAGGGATGCTGTTGCCTCTGTTTTCTAGCACTCAGCTTGAGTTTAAAAATCGATGCACTGGCTCATGGAATACCGAATCTTAAGAGAGGAAGACTTCAGAACGCACACAATGCATGTTACCTAACTATACTGGGAGACAATAATTTCTATTCAGATGATGTTCATAAAGTTTCCCCGGAAGGAACAGAAAATGTTATTCTCTATGCCACATCATTGCAAAGCATTGGTCTGTCTCAATTACCCCAACCCTCAGAAGGCATAGAGTTTTAACATAATGAATACGCCTAAGGTGTACAACTAAAGCCATTAACAAATCAAGCCACCAAAGACCATTCTGAATTTTAACCAAAATTCCTAAAAATAAGTCCATAACTGTAGAAATTCCCCAGCCCTGAATGAGTCAGAATATATTTATAATGTTTGAAATTCTTTTTTATTTCTGTCTTTTTAATGTTATGTCCCTACAACAATTTTGCCATACATATTTAAAGAAAACATTTAATATATCAAGCTGAAATTAAAATCAATCTTTCTAAATAATTAAAACATACATTATCCATTGAAAGCAGGAGCAATATGGCATATAAACAGTTAATCTTAAATATTTCTTTGTAACTAATTACAGGCCCAAATTAAGTCACCCTTCCTACAAGAGGTTTTTGTAAAATTCAGTTTGTTTGTAGTTTGATTTCTATTTTCTCAATATAAATTCACACACACACACACACACACACACACACACACGAAGTAAAAATTGCCTCATTTATAAATGTCATTTATAAAAAATCATCTATATTTTACTCACTCTGTATCTCCTAATAAAAATATATACTCTTCCCTTCTCTGATTAGTTGCAATAACTTGCTGTTTAATATTCACTTTGAAATGCCATTTATTCATTCAAATTCTGCTTCTTTTCTTGGTGTAAAAATATGTGCTTATGGATCATTCACAAGGTCAGCCACGCATAGATTTTACAACCTTACAAGCATATGTGATTTGTATCCTCCTTTCTGAGGCGCTGGTTGACAGTTTATATTTAAAGGTGACTGGGCTTATTTCCTGCAGTTTGCAATTGATAGATTCACAAAGCATGCTCATTGATATCTAATATTGCTTCCCTGATGACAGCCTGAATAAAAGTTACACATGAATTCTTAAAATATCAGAAAGGGAAAAGCTTTAGCTTATTCTAGGCTTATGTCAATACTGACACAAATTAACATTGAGGGTCTAACAGGAAGAAAGGAAATTGAAAGAGAGCCAGTTAAAATGACAGGAAATGGCAGAATTATTTCAACCACTTTTCAGACTTTAAATTGTAAATATGAACATTATTCTTTTTTAAATTGCAGCTATTACATTTAAATTTTGATCAATTTGCATTCAGGAGATATAGTCCAGTAACATAATGAAATTTCAGTAAACTTATATTGAATCAATGCATTGTATCTTGGACTCTGATGAAGCAAAGCAACAAGGCAATAAGCATCACTATAAAACAAAAACCTACACTACTAAGCACACATCATCAGTAAAGCCAATGCTGTCATAGAAGTGTAAGTTGGAAAACAAACTGAACAAAACAAACATGAATTTCACCTTCTAGAAAAGCAAAAAGAAGACAAACGAACAATAATGTTATTTTCCCATTTTTTTCCCTAACCAAGTTTCCTGAAGCACAGCCTTTAAAGTAGCCTTTAAGATTTGCTTCCTCTTTCAAGTCCTTAATTTTCTTGAGCTACTGTGAGAAGTTCTAATAGAACTTCTGACTTAGACTCTCAGTTTAGATATCACTTTCTCTAGAAAGAGACCGTCAGCTGTGACTAGATACTTTCTTCAAATACTCCACAATACATTCTTCTTGACCTCGGAGATCTTATCATTTGCACTGATTCTGATTGTTCATTTGTTTTTCCTTATTCCATAGGAAATGTGAACAATGTGAGTCAATAGCTAGATCTACAACTGTTGTCTGGTAAAAGCAATAAGTAGTTCATGCATGCTGTAAATAAAAGAACATGTCCCAGAGCAAACAAACAAAATAGTGTTCCTGTAGGTCTCTATTTACAATTTTCAGTTTTTCTTAGAAAATAGGTATTAAAGTTATTAGGTATTATATTATTGAAGACTTTCATAGAAGCAACAATATAATAATATAATTGAATAATATAATAATTGAATTGATACTTATTAAATATAGGAACATTTTAGAAAGATGTTTGAGATATATACTAAATAAAAAATTTCCATTGTATAAACATCACAATTTGTTTTTTTTTATATAAAAAAAAAATCAACTAAAAATACTTTGTTCTAAATTGCAACAGTTGGGAACCAGCAGAGGTGAATTGGATGGGAAATACAACCCGCATTATCCGCCATCTCAAGAAGGCTTGTGGGATACAAGAGCAGCTTTGGGCATGGATCTTTCTCCACCACCTCCTCACCAGCCTGGCCCACTCAGGACACAGCCAGCACACCAGCAGAAGTGAGTAGGGAGCAAGCCACAACCCACATTGTCTACCATACCAAGGAAGTCTGTGTGGCACCCAAGCAGCTTTCATCTTGGAGATATCTCAGCCTGCTCTTCACCTGCCTGATGCAACAGGAACACAGAGAGTGAGCCCAGCAGAGCTGAGCTGGTGCAGACTCCAACTCCATTGTCCACCATCCTGAGGAGGCCTCAGGGGTGTTCTAGTAAGCAGCCTTCTGCTTGGAGCTCTTTTCACCTGCTCCCAACCTGCCTGGCTCATCTGGGCCACAGGTAGTGACCTCACAAGAGAAAGCTCTTGGCCTGCTAATATCAGAGACAACCAGATGGCTAGAGGCCAGCACAAGAACACACACAACAAAACTCATAACTGTATGATACCACCGGAAAACAGTGGTCCTACCACAACAAGCCCTGGAGATACTAACACTCCAAAGTTGAAAAAAAAATCAGATTTTAAATCTGAGGTAATGAAAATGACAGATGCTTTGAAGGAGGTAAATAAATATCTCTAAGACATACAGGAAAGTGCATTCAAACAGATGAGAGACTTGAATAAATCCTTTAAAGAATTATAGGAAAATACAAACAGGACACAAAAATAGGTAAAAGTAATCAAGGCATATAAATGGAATTAGAAGCAACAAAGAAAACACAATGTGAGGCAGTGAGGCAATCCAGGCATTGGAAACCTAGGGAAGAGAACAGGAATTACAGAAATAAGCAACACCAACAGATGACAGGAGATGGAAGAGAGACTCTCAAGTGTAGAAGATACAATGTCAGTAAAGATACATCAGTCAAAGAAAATATTAAAACTAAAAAGTTTCTGACACAAAACATCAGAGAAATCTGGGACAATATAAAAGGACCATACCAAATAATAATAGGAATAGAAAAGGGAGAAGAGAACAAGCACCGTGGCCCAGAAAATGTTTTCAACAAGATTGTAGAAGAAAACTTTCCCAACTTAAAGAAAGAGATGCCTATAAAATACGAGCTGCCTACAGAACTCCAAATAGATTAGACCAGAAAAGAAAATCCTCCACTACATAATAATTAAAACATTAACTTACAGAACAACAAAAGAACATTAAAAATTGCAGAAGAAAAGGGACAAGTCACATATAAAAGCAAACCTATCAGAATTACATCTGACTTCTCAGCAGAGACTATGAGAAGAAGGGTCTGAATGCATGGGTCTGGATGCATGCAGACATTAAGAGACCACAGGCTAAAAACCCAGACTACTAAAGTCCTCAAAACTTAAAATAACTATAGATGGGTAAACAAGAATATCCATGACAAAACCAATGCAAACTTGTACAGCCATAATATGGGGTATAAGGGCTACTTCTGACCTGGCTTCTGGTGCCCAGTTGTTGATCACTTCCTCTTGGCGGGGCAGCATTGCCAGGCCCCAGAGAAAGATGATGCAGGTAGTCCCTGTGAGACTTGATAGGCAGGGGTCAAATGTTAAGGGATAAGTGTTCCCCATTTCTGAGCTCTAGGAGAGGTAGAGACTGGGCATGAGGGAGGGAGGGGGACTGCAAGGAGATGTTGTAAAGTAAATAAGTTAAAAACTAAAACATAAAATTACAACAATACTATGTAATGCTTGTTTGCTAGTTTTTAAAATAGTGAAATAATACTATAAAATCTTTTCTCTCAGTATTATTTCTCAATTAGAAAGAGGTGTCCCTTTCTTAGTTCTGTCTTTTTTCTCACCAATGCACCCTGATATCATGAACTTACATGAGATCACCTTTCTGTTTCACACTCAAGGCTGACAGACTTGGTGAAAGACCTACTAAGAAGAAAATCATAAAACTAAATGAAACTTCTTAATACTGACTCCACAGTACCCAAACAACCATTTTCTCAGGAGCTCTGATTTTCTAAATGACTGTGTAGTTCCAAAATTGCTGTCTAAAATTCTGGAAAGTTACAGCTCATAATTACATTGTCCCATTCACAATTTTAGTAGTATATGTTTATTACTTTACCAAAGTACTCATGTTTGAATAATAACAACTATATAGGGGTTGTTAAGACTGAATTAAATTCCAATGTAGAAGATAGACATATGATCATATTTTTCCTTATTACAACAGTTTATATTCTTTTATGTTATCCAATTTGTGTTACATGCCAAACTGAACATCCTACATTCTCTGAAAATTTAAAACTAACAAAAAGACAAATTTACAGTTATAGACACTGTTTTGTGGTCTTTGTTTTATTCATTAAACTGGCAAGGAAGCTTAATTTTAAATATAAAACTAAGTGAGGACATGTTTGTATATCCCAAATCCAGCAGGAAGCTCTGAACTACATAATTCTTACTTAAAAGCCAGGGATTGATATAAACTCTTAGTAACTACCTAAAGGCATCTTTTGCCATAAAAACTTTACACAAAATCTCAAATCAAAGGGATATTTTAAGTCTTTTTTTTTTCTTTAAATTTGATGACAAATGGTATCATTCTTCATTACTTTCCAATACTTCTGAGTGAGTTTTCTCCAAATTCATACTAAACAATGAGTAAAGAAGCAAGTCATAGCACCAGCCTGCACTTTTTAGATCATCACATTTTTATAACTGTCATGAGCCTGCTCATTTGATAACATATGGTGATAGCATTTACGGATTGAACAAATGTGCTTTGGCAGAGAGCTTCAGCTAAACCTGTAATTGCAAGCAGAGGAAAGAAGCTGTCGTACTGAGGAAAATGAGACATCTGATGATAGAATTTTGATTACATGTATACCTATGCATGTATATTACTCTTCACATAATTATGGAGTGAAAGCCATATTAAACCCTTTCTTGTGTATCTTAAAGTATTTAAAAATCCTAAGCCTTAATATAACTGTGCAAACTTACTCTTAAGAGCATTATAGTTTCTATGGATGTTTGAGCCATAACAATCTAATTACTATGTATAGCTATGTATAGTCAGATGCAGCTTAAGGCCAGAAGGATTAGTTTGTGCTGGGTTCAAAGGGTATAGTCCATCACAGTGTATATATATATAATGTGTGTTGTCTGTGGCTGTGGAAGCAGAGGTAGTTGTTCAAATTCCAGGGTGTCAGGAAGCAGAAAGAAATGGATCAAGGCCTGGCCCCATCCTTCAAGTCCTGCACTCAGTAAACTACTTTAGCAAACCAAACCCATCCTCTTACAACCTTCCCAGAGCCTCCGCAAACAATGCCAGCAGATGGAATCTAATTGCTCAAAGAGTGATATTGTGGGAGGAGTTCCAAATTCAAATCGCAAGAGCTGGAGACCAGGCTTTAAAATTATTGCCCTTAGTGGAGACATTTCTTTTTTCCCCATTTTTATTATGTCTCTTTTTTAAACATATATATTTATATTATTACACATAAATAGAATAATCAACATACAACAGGAAGACCCATGAGACAATCAGGAATTATATAAGCATTATATTAATAGTGATTTGCCTATTTTTATTTGACAAAATTGAAGTAAACATCTTTCCTATACAGTTGGGTCTAAAATTCTGAATGAAAATCAATATCTATCATATCTCATCTCTATTACTTTAAAACATCTATCTGGATCTAAAAACATTTAAAACCTAACCAACTAAGCTATCTGGTCTTCAACCCCATCAGAGACTTGAGAAGGAATAAAACTTAATTACCTGAGTGAATCAGAAGTGCAGGTTAGCAGTTTCCAAAATGAAAAATATGACAGAGGCAGTTTTCTGCCTGAACAGTCACCCAAAGCTCTCTATAATATTGGAAGATCATCTTCAGCCTTCTAACCCAATATATTTGACAGACATATTTGTGAGGCAGGAATTATTGAGGACTTGCTTACACTGTTCTTGGCAGAGTTTGGACATCAACTCTGCCTGCATCTAAGCTTGCCCACTTTTAGGCAGAATTCTGTCTGTGGCAGAAATGAGGATATTTTTCCCAGTGTCTGCTTTGCCACATTGACGCAATCTCAATACAGTGGTTCTTTGATGCTCATTATCTTATTTAAGTTAGATTTACTGTTGCTAGGAGTTAACATGAAAACAAAAGGAACCATGAAACACTGGTCATTAATATCACTCAACATCAATGACCTCCACTCCCCAATTAAGAGACACAGGCTAACAGAATGGATGAAAAAACAGGACCTATCAATCTGCTGCATACAAGAAACACACCTCAACAATAAAGATAAACATTACCAAAGAGTAAAGGGCTGAAAAAAGGTATTCCAAGAAAAAGAGCCAAAGAATCAAGCTACAGTAGCCATTCTAGTATCTAATAAAATTGACTTTCAATCAAAACTAGTCAAAAGAGATGGGGAAGAACACTTTATACTCATCAAAGGAAAAATACACCAAGATGGTGTCTCAATTCTGAACATCTATGCACAAAATACAGGAGCACCCACATTCTTAAAAGAAACATTATTAAAGCCTAAGTCGCACATCGAACCCCACACTTTAATAGTGGGAGACTTTAACACCCCACTCTCACCAATAGGCAGATCATCTTGCAGTGGAAACTAAATGGAGAAACAATGAAACTGATAGATGTCATGAACCAAATGGACGTAACTGATGTATACAGAACTTTTCATCCACACACGAAAGAATTCACCTTCTTCATAGCACCTCACAGAACCATCTCCAAAATAGACCATATACTTGGGCACAAAGCAAAACTCAACAGATACAAAAAGACGGAAATAATTCCTTACGTCCTACCAGACTACAATGGATTAAAGCTGAAACTCAATAACAACAAAAACAACAGAAAGCCTACAAACTCAAGGAAAGTGGACATTACATACCCCAAACAGAACAAGGAGATATTACAGCACCTTCACAGTGAATAAATTTTCTCCCAGTCTTTCATCATGGAAATCTTCTCTATTTTCATAAAAAGAGCAATGGGAGAATTATTTGTTAAAGATTCATTGTTTTGTGGAAGATACTATTTGTATGCACAATGAAATGTTAACCAGGATGTGTTTTATTATACATAAACATCTGCTTCAATGATTTATGCCTTTTGTTAGATAAAAATGAGACATTTTTGCAATTTGAATCAATCTATGTTCTAAACTAAATATTTTAGCCAAAAGGAATTTCACCTGCCAAGATAGCTTATCTAACCATAATGGGAATCTTGATATGAAATAAAACACAGAAAAGTTTTCAGTATCTAGAATCGGGTCTCGAGAAGACACTGGTTTCTCTCTCTCTCTCTCTCTCTCTCTCTCTCTCTCTCTCTCTCTCTCTCTCTCTCTCTCTGTCTCTCTGTCTCCAGCTCTATCTCTCTCTGTCTCTGTCTCTCTCTCTCCCTCCCTCCCTCTCTCTGTCTCTCTCTCTCTCTCTCCCTCCCTCCCTCCCTCTCTCTGTGTCTCTGTCTCTGTCTCTGTCTCTGTTTCTGTCTCTCTCTCTCTCTCTCTGAAAGCCATCATTCTCAGTTTAGGTAAAGGTTTTGCAAACTCCATCAGTTGAGTTTTAACTTGACCTGAATCATTCACTGTGATAAACTTGTTTTACTGCACATCAAGTTTACATAGGAAAGTGTTTTCAAAACACACAAAATAGAAAAGTATATTTTCTTGCCAAGCCATTTATTGCTCATTTATTAGACCTGGTTGATTCAAAGATCCATAGACAGAAGTCACGTGTTTCTGAAGGATACTGCCCTCCAGGTAATTTGCAATGATTCTTGACAGGCAAAGAATCTGAGAGGCATGTTTAGGATGCAGAAAGTAGTGAATATGAAATTTAAATTTATTATCTTGAATCAAAAAGACAATTTATGTTTAAGTAGTAAATAATAGAAAAATATTAATTAAAAAAGGATCTAATATATGCTCCTTCTTTCAGATTTATTTTTTAGTTTACATGCATATATTGAAATTAAAACAACTTTATAGTAATATATCAATTGTGTATTCCCAGAATTCTGTTAACTTGAAAAATAATGTGTCAAAATTTACTAAGTATATTCAAAGTCAAATTATAGTCGACTCTGTCTATTCAACCACACAGTGTCTCTTATCAAATAGTAAATATTTCTTACCAAATAATAAATAATATACAAATCTTTCAATAGATGCACTCTTTTATCTACAAGTTACTAAAGAAAGTACTAAAGGTATGTCTTATGTAAACAAATGTAGGTCAGCCTTTCTAGGTCGAACACTTTCATGTCTATGGTACTGGGATTGTATACCACAGGTCATACACCTTATGTGTATTAGTGGTCTTTCTGTTAGCCTGAAGCCCCTTTAATTCAATATGGTGTTCTCCTGGGCACTAGGATCTACGTGTCTATTACTTTAAGGTCTCAATACCACTATACTGCTCTGCTAGGCTCAGCTTCAGTGGCAAGGGAATGAGCAATAAACCTTCTCCGGTGTCTTAGGTAGCCTTCTATTGTGAAGGGACACCGTGACCATGGCAATTCTTCATAAGGAAAGCATTTCATTAGAGCTGGCTTACAGGTTCAGGTATTTAGTTCATTATTATCATGGCAGGAAGCATGGCTGCAGGCAGGCAGACATAGTGCTAGATAAAAATAAAATGGAGAGTTCTACATTTGAGTCAGCAGGCAGAAAGAAGAAAATGAGCTACTGGGCCTGGCTTGAGCATCTGAAACCTCAAAGCCAGCCTACAGTGACACTCTTCATCCAAAAAGTCTACACTTACATGAACCAGGCCACACCTTCTAAAAGTGTCAATCACTGGTGACCCAGCATTCAAACAAACGAGTCTGTGGGGTCCACTCCATCATACCCAGGTTCTGGTCTCTTTTCTGTAAAATTATTTCTGTGCATTTCTCCACTTTAGAGATGAGGATGTGATGTTCAGAGAAATGATCCTTTGAGATGCATTTAGAAAGTCTACAATTTTATATGGCAGGTTAAACTGCTGTAATGTAGACTTTGTCACATTAAGGAAAGGTATACAATTGAACACTAGTGAGTTCTTTCATGGGTGAGTTTCATTTACAAATATCTTACCTGACAAAAATGGAAATGGAAAAAAGTTCTCTTAGAAAAGAGAAATGTCAAGATGAGAATAAACAATGCTTGATCACGTGAAACTTGGCTCCTTCAGAATTACAGCAGATAGTATTAATGGGATGTGTTGCCTGTTGTTAGATAAGAGCAAAGATCCAATAGAATATAATAAATTATCTTACTTACTTCCTTTTTTGTTAAGTTCCAAACTGGCCAATTTCCATTTGAATGACATTTGCTCCAGATGAAACAAAGTACTGTTCATTATTTATAATAAGTCTCTGACATCATGAATCATATAATTAAATCATAATGTTGGCAAAGCTGACCTGACATTCAGGAATAATACAGAACATACAAAACTGGTATTTAGAAATAATAGTCTTTTCCTGGAGTACTTATGTGGAAAATGTGACCAAAATGAGTTATGAGTAAGAACTGAGTTATTGTTAGAGATTAAAATGTGTGCTTGGAATGAGAGATGAAAAACCTTCATACTTATCAACCAGACGGATGAAATAAGACAAGAAAATATTAATGATAATGTTCAAATTAGGTTTTCTTACAACACTAATTAACTGAAGATGTGTTCATTTAAAGATATCACATTAAGGAAGATAAAATATCTCAACCCTTACAACTTAAGAAACATTCCTAGTTGAGAGAGAGAGAGAGAGAGAGAGAGAGAGAGAGAGAGAGAGAGAGAGAGAGAGAGAAAGAAGGAGGGATGGAGGGAAGAAAGGAGGGAGAGAGGAAGAGAGGGAGGAAGAAAAGGAAAAGACCATTCCTACACATTTATTGCTTCTACCACAGATAAATTTGTTTCATTTATTTTTAAGTCCTTAAAAACAGTAGAGCAAATGTTTCAGTTTATGCTTGAGAATTTAGTGATGGTGCTGATGTGATTTAAATCTCTCTTTTTAAAAATTTTTTTATTAATTTATTCCTGTTACATCTCAATGGTTATCCCATCCCTTGTATCCTCCCATTCTTCCCTCCCTCCCATTTTTCCAATTATTCCCCTCCCTATGAATGTTCCTGAGGGGGATTACCTCCCCCTGTATATGCTCATAGGGTATCAAGTCTTTTCTTGGCAACCTGCTGTCCTTCCTCTGAGTGCCACCAGGTCTCCCCATCCAGGGGACATGGTCAAATGTGAGGCACCAGAGTACGTGAGAAAGTCATATCCCACTCTCCACACAACTGTGGAAAATGTTCTGACCATTGGCTAGATCTGGGTAGGGGTTTAAAGTTTACCGCCTGTATTGTCCTTGGCTGGTGCCTTAGTTTGAACGGGAACCCTGGGCCCAAATCTGCCTATCATAATGTTCTACTTGTAGATTTCTAGGACCTTCTAGATCCTTCTACTTTGCTATCTCCCATGCTTCTCTCATCTAGAGTCCCAATAGGATATCCTCCTCTCTGTCTCAGTTTCCTGGTAAGTGAAGACTTTCGTGGGACATGCCCCTTGGGCTAGTATGCAGTTATAAGTGAGTATATACCCTTTTGAGTCTTTCTGCTTCTGGGTTAACTCACTCATTATGATCATTTCTAGCTCAATCCATTTATCTACAAATTTCAGGAATTCCTTGTTTTTAATAGCTGAGTAGTATTCCATAGTGTATATGTACCACAGTTTCTTTATCCATTCTTGTACTGATGGACACTTAGGCTGTTTCCATGTTCTGGCTATTATGAATAAGGCTGCTATGAACATGGTTGAGCAAATTTTCTTGTTGTGTGCTGGAGCATCTTCTGGGTATATTCCAAGGAGTGGAATAGCTGGGTCTTGAGGAAGCCCTATTCCCATTTTTCTGAGATAGCACCAGATAGATTTCCAAAGTGGCTGTACTAGTTTGCATTCATCTGTTAATGTCAGTTATGTATGGGAGAAGATGTATGCTGAAGGCCCCAATTTTTTAAAAGAAGTACTATGATCATATATACATTTTGATAAAGTTAAATTAGCTGTGTTTACAATTATCATTTTAAATAATTATTATGGGGTGTCCTCTCACAGCCACATTCCACACTGAAGATATCTGTATAGGTAAAGAAATATTTCATCAACTCATCTTTCTTATTCAACTAACCTGATCTGCCTTATGTATATTTTCTTGTTCATGATAAATATAAGGTTCTAAAAATCTATATGAATTTATTTCTAAGAATGATTCATTTTTAACTAAAACATTTATGTTGGCATAACAATACTTCTAAACACATTCATATATAATGTTTATATTGTTGCTAACTACAGGCTTGATATAACACAAGGTATGTGTAGGATGTATTAAACCATCTTTAAATTTCTTTTTCTTTTTTTTTTTTTCAGATTATATGTCTCTCACTTCTCCTTCCCTGTCCTCCCTCAAACCTTCCTATTAGGCCCTCCTTCTTTGCTTTCAAGTCATGAACTTCCTTTTCTTTTTGAAAATCAATTTATTTTTACATGTATATTTATATTATTGCATATATATACAAGAAACAACATAGACCATGAAGAACAACAAAACAATCAGGAATTATATAATATTACATTCATATGTTTTGACTATTTGTATTGGGCAACCTTGAAGAGAAAAGTCTAAAATCTGAGTGTAAATCAATAGCAACCCTATCTAATCTCTACCAACTTAAAACATCTGTCATACCTAAAATTTCTTAGCCCCAACATAACTAAGCTTAACTGTAAAATTAATCTATAGTAGACTACTAAGATGATGAGACCTGATAGGCTGTGACCATATGGTGGGGGAGGGTGTCCCCTTCTGTCACAGACCTAGGGGAGAGAAATAAGGTGAAAGAGGGAGGGAGGGAGAAACGGAAGGATACAAGTGAAGGGATAACAATTGAGATGTAATCTGAATAAATTAATAAAAATGTTTAAAAACTAATCTATCTGATCTTCAACCCCATCAGAGCCTTGAGAAGGAATAAAATTAATTACCTGAGTAAACAGGAAGTGCTGGTTTGTAGCTTCCAAAATGAAAAAAAAAAAAAAAAAAAAAAAAAAAAAGAACCGAGACAGTTTGCTGCTTAAACAGTCACCCAAAACTCTCTCTAATGTTGGAGCATCATCTTCAGCCATCTGGCTCAGTGTATCTGACAGAAATTGTTATGTGGCAGGAATGATTGAGGACTCACTTACGCTGGCCTGGCATGGTTGGCTGTCAACTCTACCTGCATCAAAGCTTGATGAACTTCCTTTTTCAATAAATGAATTGAAGTATATCAAACACACACATAGACACACACACACACACACACACACACACACACACACACACACACACACACACTCAGTCTGTATAATGTTAGCAGTATGTATATTTTCAGGGTTGACCATTTGATATTTCCTAAGCAGTTGACAGACACTTCTCTAGGGAAGACAATTTCTTCTGCTTTCCACATGCCTTGGTTGTCTGTAGTTCTTTTCAGATGACACAGGAAGATAACAAAATATTCACAACTATTACTTTGGGTGCGATCCCCCCAGTGTGACTTATTGTCACCAAGAGAAAGCAGCAAGAAGAGGAAACCATTTCCATAATTTGGTGATGAGTGTCTGCATATTCTGACCCACTAGCTGTTTAGTATTCTTTTAATGAAGCCAGATGCCGCATGGAAATCCTCCTGCTACAAGAAACTGAGGCAGTTCTCAAGCTGGAGTAGTCAGTGAAGAATTGAGTTCCTTGGTTGAACAGCCTGTGAGAAAATGAATACTGACAACTGTAACTGAGTCATTAAAAGTGTCTGAATGTGAGCCTTCGGGGGAAGAGAAAAGTCCTGGATGACTTCTTGGTGGCAGTCTTGTCATGGGCCCTAAAAATTCTTAGGATACAGCAATCACTTAACCAAGAGCAAAGAATAAATATAACTTCAAGCTCCCAATTTTGTGATACTTTGTTAAACTCTAATTGATAATGAATACATTCAATAGGCAATGAATTAAATGATTAAAGTGAGCTTAAAATGTCATACATTGTAAAAGTAGTGAACTTTTCTGTTGTAGAACTATTTATGTCCTGTTAGACTCACTAGCCTGAGCAGTGACGCTAACACTAGAAACAAAACACCACCATCTGCTCTGTTGCTTACATCATGATCCTTTTATCCTGAGCCCTAACACCTATTTAATCATCAAACTCAGCTGATTCACCCACATAAAACTTTTCACATCCACCCACTGCTTCCCTTCCTCACCAGTTCACCCTTTCCTGGCATCTTGAAGGGTGCAATGGGTCTTCTCTGTTCACTTTACAAGCCCATTAAGTTCAATTTTATTAAGATAGTCAAGTCAGGCTTCCAAAGGTATGTCTTCTTCAGATAATCCTTTTTATGACTTTATAGAATAATGTTCCAGATCTTAAATGGAGTATTCCAGTGTAAACATGAATTGGAATCTGTCTGCTGGTACATTGACTACATTGGCATTTTGTTTGCTTTTATAAAAATAATCCATACTTTATTTCTAGGAATAGTTTTTCCTTTCTGAAGTATTCATTTTCAATGATTGTTTCACATAATATTTTTTTATTAACCATTCATCATCTGGTCCTTTCTAATTCATGGGTTGGTCCTTTTCTAAAGCGTGGACTCTTTCTTTATTTATGATTGTTATATAAATGAAATTTAATAAGAAATTAAAAATTGGCATCTCTGCTTTATTTTGTCTGTCTTCCGTCCATGTCTCTCAAATGCTTAACACTCATAGAAGCGTGTAATTACTCAAGGATCTCTGTCTAAATTCTGAAGGCATTTAGCAAAGTCATTGTGCTGAACATGTATTTTTCTCAGATTCCAAGAAAAAAAAAATCGTGTAAAAACTGATGATAATGCTGCATCTTAGAATAGAAGATATCATCTTATAGTAACTATATTGGTCTTCACAAGAGATGCTGGAAATAAGGTATTTTGAGAACACATTGCCAAACTAAGACTATGACCATCTAAAATATATCTTGGTCATCACTGCTTAAGTATTCAGACATGAAGCTCCTTGCCACTATTCATTCCATATTTTAACCTAAAGCTCATGAGAGCACCACAGAGGCTAATTGAAGTCACTGGCTCCTTCTATTGATTCTTTACAAACTGGTCACAGTAAATCTATCTCTGCTTTACACCATTACTTTTCTCCTTGCCTGGCATACTGAAGAGCAGGAGCTGAGCCTAGATTTTTATAGGCTGAGATATACTTTGAACTGGGAGATTAAAGATGGAGGTTCTATATAAAAATGAGATACATAATAAAAATAAGTGTATCATAATAGAGAAGTGCTTGAAAAACTACTTGAGGGTGAAGAAATATGTAGTGCAAAAATTTTAAAAAGGCTCATCCCAATTTATACTAGACATTTGGATAGAGTAAATGGAAGCAGTCAGGAAAACTGGAAATGTTAAGGTAATGAAAATATACACTCAATTACAAGCAGCACCAAAGCCTGTTCTCTGTGGTGCTGCCTGCTGTATGTTAACAATTGAATTAAAGACCCAGAAATAAATGCACATACCTACAGACATCTAATTCTTGACAAAGAAGCCAAAACCATATCTTGGAAAAAGGAAAGCATCTCCAACAAATGGCACTGGTCTAATTGAATGTCTACATGTATATGAATGCAAATAGATTGATATTTACCACCCAATACAAAATTCAAGTCCAAGTGGACCAAAGACCTCAACATAAAATGTAATATACAAAATCAAATAGAAAAGAAAGTGGCAAATAGCCTTGAACACATTGGTACAGAAGACAACTTCCAAAAAAGAATACTAACAACTCAGGCACTAAGATCAACTATTAATAAATGGGACCTCAAGAAACTAAAAGTTTCTGCAAGACACAGAATACCACCAGTCGGACAAAACAGCAGGCTACAGACTGGGAAAAATATCTTCACCAACCCTACATTCAACAAAGGGCTAATATGGAAAACATATAAAGAATTCAAGAAATTAAATACAAACAAACCAAGTAACCCGAATTAAAAAGTGGAGTACTGGGCTAAACAGAGAATTCTCAACAGATAAATCTCATATGTCTGAGAAGCACTTAAAAGAAATATTCAAGGTTCTTATTCATCAGGGAAATGAAAATCAAAAGAACTCTGAGATTCCATCTTCTCTTCTCGACATGGCTAAGATTAAAAAATCCCAAGTGACAGTATATGGTAGAAAGGATGTGGAACAAGGGAAACACTCCTCCATTGCTGGTGGGAGTGCATACTTGTACAATGACTGTGGAAAACAATCTGGTGCTTTCTCAGGAAATTGGATAGAAATCCACCTCAAGAGCCTGCTATAACACTTGTAGGCATATACGCGAAAGATGTTCAACCATACAAGGACATTTGTTCATCTATGTTCATAGCAGCTTTATTTGTAATAGTCAGAATCTGGGAACAATCTAGCTGTCCCTCAACTGAAGAGTGGATGAAGAATCTGTGGTACATTTACACAATGGAATACTCTTCACCTATAAAAAAACAAGGAAATCTTGAAATTTGCAGGCAAATGAATGAAACTAGAAATGATCATCTTGAGTGATGTAACCTAGAACCAGAATGGCATATATGGTATATACTTATAAGTGGATGCTGGCTATAAAGTAATTTAATAATAAGTAAATAAAAATGTTCTTTTCAGTGAGGTAGAGAATAAATTACTGAAATTGATAACCATGCCACAATCCTCAGACCCAAAGAAGACAAGGAGGGACAAAGGGAAGATGCTTGGGTTTCACACAGAAAGGGAAATCAAATAAACATTTGAAGTAAATGGAGGGAGGGAACTCCTTGGGAGAAAGGGAGTAGGGTAACAGGGTGCAGATCAGGAGTGGTAAGATTGCTGGTACAGAGGAGGGATGGGAGAGCCAACAGAAATTGGTGGGAGGGGGCGCTTCTAGGATATGAGATACTCCTGGGAGTCTAGGGTGGTGACCCTAGCTGATATGCCTAGCAGCAGAAAATTGGTAGACTGAATTTAATACTTCCTGTATCCAGGTGGGACTTCCAATGGAGGAAGGGGTACAGCAGCCCACCCACAAAACCTCTGACCCAAATTTTGTCCTGCCTACAAGAAGCATACATATAAAGATGGAGCAGAGATTGAGGGAATGGCAAAAACAATGACTAGCCCAAATTGGGACCCATTCCATGGCAGAGAGCTAACCTTGGACACTATTAGTGATACTCCACTATGCTTGCAAATAGGAGCCTAGCACAACTGATTTCTGAGAGGCTTCATCCAGCAGCTGATGGAAGCAGTTGCACAGAACCACAGCCAAACAATAGGCAGAGCTTGAGGAGTCTGTGGAAGAGAGGGAAGAAGCGTGGAGGGAACCATAAGACGACCTACAAATTAAACTAACCTGGGCCCCTAACAATCGGAGTAGAGGATGTCTATGACTCTGTTGTCTGCCTTTGTATCCCTGTCCCCTCGCTAGGCTGCCTTGTCTGAACTCAGTGGAAGAGTATGCACTTAGTCCTGCTGCGACTTGATGTGCCAGGGTGTGAAGGCGAGATAAAACATGCTTTTGTTTTGATCCCAAGTGTGGGATGAGGAAGAGACTCGTGAAAGAGCAAGCAGGTGATGTTTATCCATTTAGAAGTCAAACCACTTGTGGGGGATCTTGGTTGTTACCAGCTGGAAAACATCCTATGACAGACTCTTTAAGGAGATGTATATATAGATGAGCCCAAAACAGGAGCTGGGGCTTTTTTGGGACATGATATTGTTTGGCTGTTCATCACACCACTTCGAGACGCTCTAAGAGAATTGCTTCAGGGAAGGCTTCAAGGCTTTGGGCTCCAGCTGAGGCTCCAGGTTCCAGCAGGAACTTTGGTGGAATTGCTGCTGTGCTGAAATCCTGCTGACTAGGCCAGGGCAGTCGTTCCTAGGAACTGATACTCCGAAGGTTTTCTTTAATCTCCTTTTCCTCTTGTTTAGGCTTGTCAGGTTATTAAGGGAGGTATGCTCTTTTTAAAGTTCATAATGAAGTATAATTATTAAGGAAATTGAGCCTACAGATGGCACCCTACAAGGGTGGGTTTGTACCACTTCTTGGAAGAGAAGGTGAGATAAGAATAGGGAAAGGAGGACATCAGGGTGGGACTGGGTGAAGAGGAGCCAGGGGGCTGTAATCAGGCTGTAAAGTGACTAAATAAAGAATTTAATAAAAATTTCTCTCCAGTGGGATATAGAATAGAGCACTGGAATTGATCGGTTTCTCAGTTTAATGCTAGAAAAAAGTTATCAAGTCAGACAGTTTATTAAATTAAGAAAATAATGGATCTCAAGAGTGCTTCAGTACCCTTTGTACCTTCAGGGACCTCCCCTTCTCTGAGAAGGAGAGGAGAAAATGGAAGAGGCGATCATGATGGTTCGACTGGTAGGAGAGGACAGAGGGACCTTCCATCAGGCTATAAATTAAGTACATAAGTAAATAAATAATAAATACATAATTTTTTTTCACTTCCTGTTCCCAAGGAATCCCTGAGCTCTGGGGAAAGTGTTTGATGGAGCTATCTATCATAGCACTGAGTGGTCCAAAGTCTCTAATTCTCTGCATAATATCTGGATGTGATCTGTATTTGCTCCCATCTGCTACAGGATCAAGTTTCTCTCACGAAGGCTGAGAAAGGCACTAATATATGAGTACACTAGGTGTCGTTTTATTGCTATATTTGGGGGAGGGGTTGTTTTATTGTTTATTTGTCTGATTCGTTGTTATTTTTAAAAGAACAGCAGTATCGATTTTACTCTATGTTCCTGAGCTACCGAGTTTCAGACTCTTTGTCAACCAAGCAAGGCTGGGTATAAACTCCATTTTACAGAGAGGAACTTAAGTCAAATCAGATATTGGCTACTTATTCCTAAAAGCTTTGTGGATCTCTTGCTGTAACATATTTTGCAGGCAGAACACTATGTTACTATGTTGGGGGGTGGGCTGATGTATTCTGATGCTAACTACTACTTGCTGTCTGTGTGACCCACTTTTTACTTAATAAAAAGCCATGCTACCTGGGCAGGGCAAAAGATATAGGTAGGGCTAGGAAAGAAAAAAAAAATTCTGATAAAAAGAACGACCCCCATGAGGAGAAAGTAGAGAGACAAGACCAAAAGTGAAGAGAGGAAGGCCACCATGGGTTAGCTGGAGGAAAAACACATGGCAACAGTGTGGATGGAAAATCCAGCCCAGATAAAGAACATGAACAAGTATATGAGATTATAGATGAGAGGTAGCTTGATAGAAGCTGTTAGAAGCAGATAGCATGAGATTGAGACAGGGATCCCATGCCTGAGGCCCTACTATGAAAAGTAGTTTAGAGGATTGATATCTGCTGTGCCCCAGGTTAACTAAGGCTATTTTAAAATAAAACAAGTGTCTGTGTCTTGATTGATCACTAGGCAGGCATACAGATAATACCGATAAATTTTTAAAACAATAACACTATGGTAGATCAGTGACTTTGTCACTTGCTTGATGTTGATATTTCTTAATTGGAAGCATTCAGAGTACCTTCCTGTACCAAACATTAAAATGTAGGGATAAAGACTCTCTGTAGGCACCGGGTCAACTTCTCCATTTTCAATGAGATATGTAGGTGTTGTCTTCAGCAGTGGAGCCTTTGACAGTATGTGGAAACCAAGCTACAGTCTTTGCAATAGCCTGTGTTGTTTAGGAGTTCCCATGGGACTCTTTGGCAACCGCCAAATGTAACCCAATCTTGGTGGAAAAGCTACATTTGGTGACAAGAGATCTCCAGTTGAGGATATGTTACTCTCATTATCTAGATATTTCATTTAGATCATATATATATATATATATATATATATATATATATATATATATATGTATGTATATATGTACTGTACTACATTTCCATACTACCCTTCAAACGGCCCTAAAGTTTAGCAGTCTCTCCCATATTCCATCACATGTTCCCATCTTCCCATCCTCTTCATTTGGTCCGCCTATTCCAGCCTCATCCCATCTACCAATGACTATATATTCTATTTTCCTTTTCTAAAGAGATCTCTCTCTCTCTTAATTCCTTACTCTGTAAACACCCTCTGTGGTTCTACAGATTTTAACCTACTTGGATATCACTGAATTAATGGCTAATATTACCCATATTAGGAAATACACATCACATTTTTCTTTCTGTATCTGGTTTACTTCACTTAGGATATTGTTCCTAATTTCACCCATTTAGCTGTGAATTTCATGAGTTCAAGTTTTTAAATGGCTGAGTAATATTATATTGTAAAAATGTACCACATTTTTATTTCTGTTCTTCTGTTGAGTGAAATCTAGGTTGTTTCCAATTCCCGCCTGTTAAGAATAGAACAGCAACGAATATGATTGAGAAAGTATCTCTGTGTCCATTAGTTGTATGCCCAAGGTGGGATAGCTGGAGCTTGAAGTAGGTTGGCTCTCATCTCCCTGAGGAATTGGCACACTGATATCTACAGTGGTTGTATAAGTTTGGACTCCTACCAACAATGGAAGAGTGATCACCCTAGTTCATATTGTTGCCATATTGAGATGTCATTTGTTTTATTGCTCTTAGCCTTTCTGACCAGGGTAAGATGAAATCTCAAAGTAGTTTTGATTTGCATTTCCCTGATGACTAAGGAAGTAGAACTTTTCCTTAAGTGTTTCTCATCCGTTAGAGTTTACTCTTTTGAGAAAACTCTGTTTAGAATGGTACCCCATTTTTAACCTGAAACTAGATTCTTCTCTTACAAACACATCCTGAACACAGTTTTACGTCCCTTTCCTCCTTCCATTTCCCTCATCATAGAACCTACCACTGGATCCACTCTCCCTCTATCTCCCTTCAGAAAAGAGCAGTCCTCTGCTCTTGAGGCTCTTCCTACTGCACCCAATTTTTAAAAGAACTTTATTTTTTTTATTTTAATTTTACTAATTTATTTAGATTACAAGTCAATTCTAATTCCACCACTTATATCCTCCCATTCCTCCCTCCCTCCTGTTTTTACCCTATTACCCTTCCCTAGGTCTGAGACAGAAAAGGACCTCCTCCCCCACAATATGGTCATAGGCTATCAAATCTCATCTTGGTAGCCTGCTTATTCTTTCTTTGAATGCCATCAGGTCTCCCCACCAAGGGGAGGTGGTCAAAATGGAGCACCAGAGTTCATGTCAGAGTCAGTCCCTGCTCTTCAAATAACTATGGAGAATGTCCTCTCCATTGGGTAGATCAGAGTAGGGGTTTGATGTTTACCACTTGTATTGTCCTTGGTTAGTGCAATGGTTTGAGCAGACCCTCTGGGCCCTGATCTACCCATCATGATGTTCTTCTTATAGGTTTCTGGACCCTCTGGGTCCTTCTATTTCCCCATCTCCTATATTTCTCTTACCTACAGTCTCAGTAGGATGTCCTCACATCTATCCCAATCCTGGTAAGTGAAGACTTTCATAGAATATGCCTTTTGGGCTAGTGCCCAATTATAAGTGAGTGTATATTATGTGAGTCTTTCTGCTTCTGTGTAAACTCACTCATTATGATCATTTCTAGTCCCACCCATTTGTCCACAAATTTCAGGATTTCCTTGTTTTTAATAGCTGAGTAGTCATCCATAGTGTAAACGTACCACAGTTTCTTTATCCATTCTTCAACTGATGCACATTTAGGCTGTTTCCAGGTTCTGGCTATTATGAATAAGGGTGCTATGAATACATTCATAGAACTTTATTACTTGTCCTGGCCCATGGGACAAATCAATCACAGGGTCACCTGAAAGAGGGGGTGCAGATTGAAAGTGGGGACAGAGGCACAAGAAATAATAAGTCAAGTCTGGGAATTTCTTGACTCAGTTTTCATTCAGTAGCGAGTTGTTCAGTTTTTATGATATTGAAAACTTTTCATTGTTTCTGTTGTTGATGATATCTACGTTTAATCTGTGGTGATTTGATAAGATGCAGGGTGTTACTGCTATGTTTTTTATCTGTTGTTACTTGCTTTGTGTCTGAGAATGTGGTCAATTTTCAGAAAGTTCTATGAGATACATAAAGGGAAATATATTCTCTAATGTTCTGGTGAAGTGTGCTGTTAAAATATTTTAGGTCTATTTGGTTTGTAACATCACTTAGCTACATCATCTCTCTGTATAGTTTTTGTCTGCTTGACCTGAATATTTGCAAAAGCCAGGTATTGAGGTCTCTCATTTTCAGTTTCTGGGTGGGGGGGTCAATATCTTATTTAAGCTGTAGTAGTATTTCTTGTATGACCCTGGGTACTCTTTTGTTAACTGCATATATGTTAGAAATTGCAATGTCCTCTTGTGCAATTTTTTCATTCAGGAGTACCCTATTTTTCAGACTATAAGATATACCTGACCATAAGACATACCCAGTTTTTAGAGCAGTAAAACAAGAAAAACAGTAAAAAAAGGCGCACCCTATTAGAGGGAAAAGTGTGTCTTATGGTCCGAAAAATACACTATGTAGAACCATTCCCTATCTTTTCAGAATAGTCTTGGTTTGAAGTTTATTTTGCCTAATAAATGGCCTCACCATCTTGGTTTTGGAATCCATTTGTTTGGAATATCTTCATCCTTTTGCCCTTATGTGATATCTATCCCAGATATTACATTTTTTTTTTCTTGGATACAACAGAAAGATGGATCCTGTTTTCAAATCATTGTCACTCTATGTCTTTTTATTGAGATATTGAGCTCATTGATGTTAAGGGTCATCAATGACCATTGTTGATTCTTGTTATTTTGTTGTTATTGTTGTTGTTGTGGTGACGGTGGTGGTGGCAGTGCTGGTGGCAGTGGTGGTGGCAGTGGTGGTGGTGGTGTGTGTGTGTGTTTGTGGGTGTGTATTTCCTCTCCTTTGGTTTGCTGGTATGGAATTATTTCCCCCATGTTTTCTTTGCTGTGGTTAACCTGTTTCAGTTGGAGTTTTACTTCTCAAACTTCTGTAGGGCTAAACTTGTAGATAGATATGTCTTAAATTTGATTTCTCATGGAGTATCTTAATTTCTTCATCTATTGGGATTGAAATTTTTGATGGGCATAGTAGTATAGGCTGGCATTTGTGATCTTTTAGAGTCTTTAGCACATCTGTACAGGCCCTCTGGCTTTTGAGTCTCCATTGAAAAGTCAGCTGTAACTGTAACAGGTCTGTCTTTATATGTTACTTGATATGTTTCCTTTATAGCTATTAATTTTTTTCTTTGTTCTGTACATTTAGTGCTCTTTATTACTATGTACCCATAGAACTTTCTTTTCTGGTCCAGGGTATTTGGTGATTTTTATGCTTCTTTTACTTTTTTGTTCTTTTTTTTTCCTTAAGTTTTTATTATTAATTTATTCTTGTTACATCTCAATGGTTATCCCATCCCTTGTGTCCTCCCATTCTTCCCTCCCTCCCCTTTTCCCCTTATTCCCCTCCCCTATGACTGTTCCTGGGGGGGGAGTTATGATATTTTTCTTTTTACTTTTTTTCTTTTCTTTCTTTTTTTTTTTTGAGAGTCAATATTTTTATTATTTTTACTTTTATTATTTTGATTTATTCACATTACATCGGTGGAAATCACCACCAAATTCAGTAACACAACAGGATACAGAATCAACTTGCACAAATCAAAAGCTTTTCCATATGCCAAAAACACACAGTCAGAGAAGGAGATCATAAATACACTGCCATTCACAATAACTTTAAAGAAAATAAAATGTCTAGGTATAAAACTAACCAAGGATTTAGAGACCTGTCAATGAAATCATTAAATTGCTGAAGAGATAAAGACAGTGGAAAATAGAATGGCATGTCAAGCTCACAAAATGGTAGAATTAATACTGTGAAAATGGCCATTTTACTAAATGCTATTCACAGATTCAATGTGATACCAATCAAAATCCCCATTTCATTCTTCACAGAAATAGATTTTTTAAAAAAATGGTAGAATTCACATGGAATCACAGGAGATTTCAGATAGTCAAAACAATCTTGAGGAAGAAGAACAGAGCTGGAACGATGAGCATTCCAGACCTCATGATGGTTTGTTTAGGTTGCTGAAAAGGAGCTTCAAAACCAGGAGTAGCATGCTCATTATCAGACTAAAAATTCATTTAAAATGTAGCATAATTCGGAAGCATTGAGTATTCAGCATGTGGTTTGTAGCAATTTGATTAAGGTGACGAGTTCAAGCAAGGTGTGTAGCTTTTCAGCATTTCTCGACTGTTTGAGAGAAAATCCATATGTGGTGAATATATAACTAAAAACAAGGAGGGAAATGTCATCATATGTATAAGCAGGAGGATCATGTGACAAGGCAAAGATACCCATGAATTGCAGTTACTGTTTGGCCTTTATTGTAACTGTAGACTGATAAAAAGCATCTATATGTTTTCAATTGCATGATGTAGTGGAGGACGATTGCACATTGTTTTATGACAGAATTACATATTTATGAAAATATAACCATGTAAATATCTCCTGAAATAAGGATTGACTAACAACATTGATTATTTTCTACTTTAGAATTTAGTATGTTTCTACCTTTAGCATATACAGGTATGTTAGGTTATATACACCTATGTGTGTATACATATGAAAATATATACTTTGCAATCAGAAAAATACTAATATAAATGAAAGTATGAGTAAATAAGTATATAACCTATATTTAATCTATGGAAAGTAATATATGAAATGGAAACAATATGTAACCTATGGAAAGTAATATATAGAATGCAACTATGAGATAACAAAGAAATTAAATAAGAAAATAATGACAAGAACTTTTGTTTTCATATCAAAGTTACAAGACTTTTCATCATTTTCATGCTGACAGTTTAGTAAAGCTCTCCATTATGGCTCCAGCTATTTTGTGTTGTTACTGTAAGCATACATACACACACACACACACACACACACACACACACACACACATCCTTGAACAAAAGGTAACTTTTAAAAGTGTGTCATATTAGATCAGAGTTGTTTAGATTTGGTTCCAAATAAATCTTCCATAATATCTTCTAGAAGCAAAACAAAGATAAACAGCTTTTGTTCCTGTCACTTCATCTACCACTAAAGAAATATTGAATGTTGACGGAATTCTAAAACTATGTTGATAAATGAGGTAAATACTGAGTGTTCAAATTCTAAAGTCAATATTTACCTTGAGCAACAATATATCTTAATACTCCTTCAAGCAAGAAACCAATATATCCTGTATCTATGACCTCATATATCAGTATATACGTGTCAAAGGCTTGCAGGCCATTAAAGCATGTTGGAAAATCTCCTGAAACAGTCCATCTGGAAATCTTCTAGTAGGGTTATAGTATAAAATAATCAAGATTGTTTTGTGTTTTACCAAGGTTATCACAGGGGCTGTGCCACTTAGTTGATTAACATTTGTTTGTGTAAACAACTAGTGATTAATGTATAAGTGGGTTTTCTGTTTAGATACATGTAGTAATCACTCTATAGATGTGCTACCCTCTTAAAATTAAAATTTTTCCTGAATGTTTAAGTGCTGATGATAAACATATCTCTGTTTATGGGATAAACAATGTCAAGAGGTCCCTTGGTAAGTATGTGCTAGATTCTAAGGGCATGATCAGAAATTACCAAAAATTTATTTGACTGAAAACATCTTATTTTCACTTTGAAAGTTAAAGTTAAAAGTATCAAGCAAATGGCAGAATCTCATAGAGGTTCTAAGAGAAAATATATTCCTTATTGCTAGTTTGTTCAGGCTTTCTTGGGTTATAAAGGCCTCATTCCACGAAGTGTCATTATTGTCATAGGGCACGCTTGCTGTGTGTAACTCACTATCTGTCATCTCCTTCGATGAAGATGCTAGCACTATAGAACATGTTTTGCGCTCTCTCTCTCACGTGGGGATGTTAGCGCTGAATACTTGGAGCTTCATTTGCATAATTCGTGTGGAGGAGGGTGACAAGTTAAGCTAGAGGAGCGATAATATTTTGTGTAAAATCAAAAAAGAGAAGTTAACTGTTGGTGGCAAAAAGGCTTAAGTAAGTTGCAAGAGTGTGACTTAGAGGTGGGAGCTAAGCTTATGGAAGAATTTTTAAAAAGGCAAATGGAAGTCTACGATCTCACAGCACAGATAAAAATAATAATTGAAAAGATTGTAGAATACATGAGAAACGAAGGAAGATGGGATAATACGGGGCCTTCAAGGATTACGTAGGGGTAGGGGAATACGGGAAAGGACAGGACACGGGCTAAGTATAACTAATCTAATAATGTGTATACAGCCTTGTGGATATTCACTAGTTAGTCAGCTAATTTCAATGTTTAACTTTTACTTTCTCTCTTATAAAATATACTATGTTTTGTCATGTAAGAATATTAGCAATGCTAAAAACAATGTACTCATGGTTCAGAACTTCACAGAAAGAAAAAAAAATATAGGCTTTTAATTGTTTGGTGATCATATAAATATAATTAAAACCTTAGAGTAATTTCCTGTTTTGTTCCTAATGCTACTAATTTGTGTCGTATTATTTAATGTGATAGGCACTTTTCTGTACACAGGGACTACTATACAGAAAGTTTTATATAGCAAAGCGATATAGAAAACTTAAAGACTTGATTGAACAACTTTCATTAAATTGACTTAAATTAAGATATTAATTAAATTAAATTAAGATAATGGTTAAAGCAACCTTGAGAGATATCTTGGAATTTCTGTTAAATGTTTTTTGTCTGTATATTTTTCTATTGGTTTCATCTGAATACAAATCCGTTATGCCTTCAAATGCACACTGCTCTCTTTCAAACTGAGTACATGGGTATTCCTGTCCATGTATACTCAGTCTTACAGGTACAAATCATAGGAAGCATTTTACAAAGTCAGCTGGTCCCTCCTCACATATGCAGACATAATTGCCCTGGAAGGAACCCAACAAGAGGAATGGTTTGACTTTGCACTAACAATGTCAGAGAGAATGATTCCACCCGTGGGCATAGCTGTCCTCTCCAGCATTCCAGACGCTTACAGAAAGGCATTCCTTCCCACTTTAACATACATTCCTTTTCTGTTTTAGAAACCTTTATGTGAAGAGTCTTGGTCCTATGAATATTCTTTTCTTTTTCATGAAACCTGATAAGTGAATTTTCTTGGGTGCTTTTTCATCTCCAAATCTTCCATCACTTTTCTGAAAATGATAAAACATTCTTCAGGCTCTTATACAGGTTGCAGTAGTCATATAGGCATGTTTACCAGTGTATTTAAACACAGATGGGGGTGTGGGGGGGAAGGCCAGTTCTGAACTTACCTGAGGCCCGGATTGCAGAATTTTCAAAAGCTAGCAAACATCTCGGAAGAAGGGGATTTCCTGGCAGTTTTCTTTAGATTTCTTAATGAACAGTGACAGAATATCCTTCACTGTAATGGCAATTTTAGAACTCAGTGGTACATGCATGCTGTTTTTGTTAGGGTTACTATTGTTGTGCTAAAACATCATGACCAAGACCAACTCAGGGAGGAAAGGGTTTGCTCACAGTCCCACTTAGAAGTTTGTCTTCAAAAGCAGGGAGAGCAGGAATTCACACAGGGAAGAAACCTGGAGGCAGCAGCTGATGCAGAGGCCATGAAGCGGTGCTGCTTACTGGCTTGCTCCATATGGCTTGCTCAGCTTGCTTTCTTATAGAACCCAGAACCGTCAGCCCACAGTTGGCACCATCCACATTTGGCTGCCTCCCCCCACTCATCAATTTTCAAGTTGAAATAAAATTATCTAGCACAATTGTGCAAATAATTTATCCTCTTATTAACTGAGATTATACTGGATATTCTTGTGTAGTTATTGATGTAAATTTATCAGAAATTTAGGGTCTTACTCCCAGTTCACAATTATACAAATAAAGAGTAACTAATAAAATAATACAACAAAAATGAGCTAAAATTATCTAGACAGTCAAACAACAGAAATGCTTTATTATGCAAATTTTATGTATTTAATTTCTTAAGCCAAAACTTAAATAAAAGTGGTGTCTTATCTTACCTGATAACCAGATATTCAACACACTTATTCTTTCTCTTTGGCTTATATCCCCTCAACTTTTATTCATCTCTACTCACTAATTTTAGAGGTCAACCAACTTGGCAAAGTACAATGAAATATAAATAAATTCATTTAAGAAAAAATATTAAATATTAAATAATTTTAATTTAAAATAAATAAGCACTTGGCACATAATTATGAGAATTCCCGTAAAGTCAAATGTAACCCTGTATACATGCAGAATTACAGCACTCCTATAGGAAGATGGGATGCAGAGACAGCAGCTCCCCCAAGAAGTTTCTGGGCAAACCAGCCTGGCACACACCACGAAAAAACAAAAAGAGCCTGTCTCTAACAAGACAGAAGATAAGGAAAAGGAAGTATACTAAAGGTTGTCCTCTGACCTTTTAATAACAAAAATTAAGAAAGGCACACCCAAACACACACACACACACACACACACACACACACACACACACACACACACACACACAAATCAATACTCATACATGTGAATCTGCACACAAGTGAGCATGTATGTGTCCACAAGAATAAAGGTAAATAATTACATAAACAATCAATTGTTGCATTAAGTTATTTGTTCTCTGTTTGGAAAAAAAAAAACTTTTTAAATTTACATATAAATGCTTCGGTTTCTTTGTTAGCAAGTGACAATTCCACGAGCCCAGTAAAAGTACATTACTTCAAAAAGGGAAGACTATTGGATACGTATATAAAGCACTAGGCTGACACACTACAGAACTTCAGAACCTCCTAGAAACAGAATACAAGGGAATAATACTATGCCCTGGAGAGTCTCAGTAGCCCTAAATTCAGCACACTAGAATTTGTCCTTTTTGTTTCTTCTTTCTTCTACTTCATTTTTGTATGTCTTGATATTCTCAAACAAGTCAACTTCACTAAATCATCAGCATCAGATATTAACTGTAGCATTTTAGGGTGCCCATAAAGGCAGCACATAATCTGTATACCCAAATTTTTATTGTTACTGTTTTATCTGGCTCGCTTGGTCGCAATGGCAACTCACTACATTTTGGGAAGTGAACTAAGTTCTGCTTGAACGGCATAGCATAGCTGGTAAATTATCTTGCCTAAACTAGACTGCCTTTAATATGGGAATGCAGAATGAATGCTGAGCAGGCAAATTACGTATCTACTAAAATAAATAGGTGGGCTAAAGAAAGAAAAATGTGCATGTCATGAAAGCTCCAAAGACACTTTAGTAGAGTAGGGGGAAAAACCTGCAGGTGAGGGAGTCACTGTGAGCTTAATTAAATAAATCTAATTTAATCCACAATGTGAAAGACAAATAAAATATAGACAAGTAGAACTAGAAGATTGATGACATGAGAACACAGAAAAACAAAATTTTGAGACAATAAATAATGGAATAAAGATAGAGACTCACCTGTTATATAATTATTCAAACTGTGCTGTAGCATTAAAAAAAAAAAAAGAATATGATAGTGGAACATTCTTATCACAGATAAGAAAAAGCTTTACAGGCCAGAATAACAAATTAGACCTTGAAATGATTAGGATTCAATGATGCTCTTGAAACTGGGGAGAAATATGTTCAACATTTTTGCTTTAACATGATTCATTTTGCAGCTGTGCCTAAGAGGCATCTTGCCAGAGAAGGACCATTGAGGGAGCTATGGCTCCGGCCCAAGTAAAACACAGTGAGCCCGAAACTCGATGGTGGAAACAGGAATGCACTTCATGTATCTCTTTTGTGAAATGTTCCCTTTACCTCTGGCCCATTTCTTACCAGGCATATGTGAATGAGGTATTGGACTCCCTGATGAAAACTCCAGTAGCGTTTCTGAAGTCCCATCTCCTCTCACTGTATTTCGTTATTAGTCGCTATGAAACATACACGCATGCACACACACACACACACACACACACACACACACACACACACACACACACAAGCCACTTTTATCTTGGTTGCCAAGAATCTGTACCACACAAGAGACAGGTGCTGCCTGTCCATCTTGAACACACTTTTATTCTTCCATGCCCACATGTTTCCTCTCTTTACTTTGCTTCTCTCACTCATGCCCCAGGTATTTTCGCACTATCAGGTCCTACAAATATGTAGGACCAGCCTACATTTCATTGCCTTCTATTGCCTCTACTTTTCTTGAAGTGCAATAGTTTCATCACAAATGCTGCATGACTTAAAAACTGAACTGTGTAAAAAGCAAATCTCTCCTCTTCCTCACTGGGATCCCTCACTTACTCTTCAGTTTCCTTATTCTTTTTAATTGTGTTAAGCCAAAGTCCAATGCTGAAGTCATTCTGGCATGTCAGTATATCTAACAGAGAACAACATATCTACTGAAGATCTTAATATACTATATATTCACTCATTTATTTGTTCAGTCCATGAATATTTATTAAACCTTCATTATCCCAAATTTCAAATGAAATAATATTATAATAAACAAACCACGTCATCTTTACATCAGTTTGGCTTCCTGGAATATTTTGGACCAACTGTAGTAGTAGCCACTCCATATGCAAACTAGTATGATAAAAAATGATTGTGTTTTATATATGTGTGTGTGTGTATATTTACATATATGTAAATTTATGGATGAATCATTAGAATTTTTCATTTTTTAATGTGGGAATATTTTTGGGTGACCTGGATCTAACATCATAAGAGTCTGGAGACACAATCGCATTTAATAATATCTCACATTTTCCCTAACATTCTTTTACATAATTTATTCGCCATACTTTAATTATTTCTCCTGTGTTTTTACAATACTTCATGAAAGTTTGAATTAAATGCCCTAACAAACATCAGAATAATGATGTATATATAACAGACAGCATGAATATTGAAGTTTATTTGTTTGTTTGTTTGTTTGTTTGTTTGTTTATTTTTGCTGACACCAAGAACGAATGACACTGTCTTACAAAATAAACTCATCCCATTAAAAAAGTATGTGAGATTGGCAGGCACTGTGAACCACCCAGGCACTGCTGGGACACTGGAGAAGCAGAATTCAAACTTAGGCCCACACAATATCAAGTCCTTTGCTTTCTGCTTCTTGGTACCATGTAGCAGGCAAATAAATAAATAATGCTTACTTTAAAAAAAAAAGTATGTGAATATACTTTTATGCAAATTCATTTTAATCATGCTGAAAACATTAAAAAATGCTTAAAGTCAAATATGTAAGAACTAATATAGGGGACTAACTTGGCTTTCTAGTCAGAAATGTCATTATTTCCTATAATGAAGAGAGTATTCTGATAAGAAGCAAAATAAAGCTGTTAGATGAGGAAGTAAAATCATAGAGAAGATGAAAAAAGTAGACTCATAAAACTCCCATTTGAAAATGTTCAGAAGTCTTGCTTAAGCACTCTGCTCTCATTTCTATAATTGTTTTTCAACAGTTGATGTTAATTTAAAACATATGGCGTGCTGCTTCTGGGTACTACTATGGTAAAGCTGGGCACTGCAGAACTCGATTGACCTTGATAATAGCCAGAGGAAAATCCCGTTTCTTCCTTTCTTCTCTCTCTCTCTCTCTCTCTCTCTCTCTCTCTCTCTCTCTCTCTCTCTCTCTCTCTCTCTCTCCCTGTATATTTTTTTGTTTATATTTATTCGTTTACATCCTGGTACTACCCATCCACCCCAGCTCATCAAGTCACATCAGGACTCAGCACTTCCTCTTCCCCTGTGGCCTGGCAAGGCAGTCTCATCAGCCAGGAGGAAGCTCAATAGAGGCCATGCCAGACAGAGTCCTAATAGAGGACCCACATGAAGCCTGAGATATCCATCAGCTACATCTTTGTAGGGGCCTGGGTTCAGCCCATGCAAGGTCTCTGATTGGTACCTCAGTCTCAGCAGGCCTCTGTGAGTCCTGGTCAATTGCCTCTATTAGTTTTCCTTTGACATTTCTGTCACTTCCAGGTCTTTTTCTCCTTCTCTCCACTCTTCCACCGGACTCCCTATGCTTCACCTAATGTTCGGCTTTGAATCTAAGCATCTGTTTTGAGGCACTGCTGGCTGAAGCCTCTGAGAGGATAATTCTGCTAGGCTCCAGTGTGCAAGCATAGCAGAGTATTGTTAATAATGTCAGAGGTTGGTTCTTTCCCATGGGGTGTGTCTTGGTTTGGGCCACATATTGGTTGGATATTCCCACAGTCTCTGCTCTATCTGCTCCATCTTTATCTCTGCACATCTTGTAGGTAGGGTGAATTTTAAGTTGAAGTTTTTGTGGGTGGGTTGGTATTCCCCTCTTTGTACTAGAGGACTTTTTTAGAAGGTGTCCTCTTCAGTCTCTACAACCCCTGCTGCTAGGAGTCTCTGCTAGAGTCCCTCTCATGTCCTTCCTGGAGCCTACCCTGACTTAAGTCTCCAGCTTGTCAGAGAGATGCCTCCATGCACAGTTTCTCTCTTCTCTACTGGCCTTTTGTCCTCCGGTACCCAGCTCTACCCAGGTCTGATATCCACCCTTACATCTCTCTTACATATTTCCTTTCCTACCTCATTCCTTCTCTTCAACCACTACCTCTGCCTATTCTACTTCCCCTTCTGAGTGAAATTTGAGCATTCTCCATTGGATCCTCCTTGATAATTGAGCATTCTCAACCTTGGAACCACTGACATTTGTTCCAGAAATAGTAGAGAGATATGGGAAGGGTGTTATGCTCATGACAGGGACAGCTTGCAGGTCTTTTCTTTCTTAGGTGGCAATAACATCTCTAACCATGACAGAAAAGGTACTGCTGAGCATTGAAACTATTCCTAGTTTGGTAGCATCTGCATATGGAACTCACTCTGCTTGGGGGCGGGGGGAGGAAGCGTGGTGACGTGTGTCAGGGATGTGAAGTTGGAGCCATTTCTTCCCAATTTTCTCAAGAAAGCCTCAAATTGTTTAAAGGAGACTATGTTGATGTCCATGAATAAAACATACTTTAAAATATGCAGCCTTTGGAATAGAGATATGGCTAACTCGTTAAGAGAACCTACTGCTATTCCAGACTGCCTGAGTTTGGCTCCAAGCACCAACCACAGGCACCTCTCAACCAACTGGTTGACCAGCTCTGGGGTGGCCATTGCCCTATTATTGGCATTACTGGACACCTGAACTCTGTTTATAAAAATACAAGTAGACACATGCAAACATAAATAAAAATTTTAAATGAAAAAAAATATGCCATCTAATTCAGGAAATGTTGTTATGGTAGTAACCAACTACTTTCTGATTTGATCTAAGACCCACTCCATGTAATAGAATGCATTTTTGGCACCATTAGTTGGATTTTAAAAATCCATAGCTACATAGCTTATAGGGCCCAAGGAAGAATCTACCACTATTATTATGCTAAATGGACATAGTTTTAAGCCAACCACTGATGAATTATTCCTACACAAATCGATGATTACGTCACTCATCATTCATAAGAATATCTCCTCACAAAACATGACAATTAGCACAGAGACACACAACTGGACAATGTGCAAAGGAGGAGAGACTAAGGAGTTCTCGGCAGTAGATGAGACATGTGTAGTAGTTCTATCAGAGGAGAGACCAGAAGTAGTGTACAAGCCAAAGCCATAAACGACAATGATGAAGTGGTTTTCTTTACAGTGCAGCACAGCTGTGTACATGAACTTGCAGCAAATGTGACAGTAAACCAGCCACAAAACCTGCACAAGCTGAAGCTAGATAAAATTCCAACATGAAGGAAGAGAATGGGAACCAAAAGACCCTCACCTCTAGCCAAGCAGCTATTGTCATTTCATAATTGAAATGAGTGGAAGAGCCAGTTTTTTTAAAGGATGTGACACATTGTCTTAGCCAGTGTTCTGTTGCTGTAAAGAGACACTATGGCCATGGCGACTCTTAAAAAGAAAAGCCTTTAATTGGGGCTGGCCACAGTTCCAGAGGTTCAGTGCGTTGTCATTATGGCAGGAAGCATAAAGGCATGCAGACAGACATGGTGCTGGAGAGTTTCATGTGCAGAACAGCAGGCAGCAGAAAAAGAGAGACTGGGCTTGAACTGGGCCCTTTTATACCTCAGAGCCCACCCTCAGTGACACTCTTATTAACAAGGCCAGATCTCCTAATCCTTTCAAATAGTGCCACTCCCTAGTGACAAATTGTTGAAATTTGTAAGCCTGTAGAGAAATTCTCATTTAAGCGACCACTTTCAACTGCCTTGCACGGATGGATTCGTAGCCATATCATAATGCAAAGTGCTTTGGTGAAATTTTACAAGTACCCATAGTATATCACAGTGTCAACACTGTTTAAAAATCTAACATTCACCTTACCGAAGCTTCTCAGCCTCGTGAGGGGCCATTTATGGATAGGTGATGTTAAGGCGTGGGCTGTTGGTGTTCTGTTCAGGAGTATGTCTCCTGGGCCAATGTGTTCCAGGCTCTTCCCCACTTTATCTTCTAACCAATTTAGTGTCTCTGGTTTTATGTTGAGGTCTTTAATCCATTTGGACTTGAGTTTTGTGTATGGAGATAAATATGGATCTAATTGTGTTTTTTTACATGTAGACATCCAGTTAGATACTATTCTTTTTCCAGTGAATAGATTTGGCTTCTTTATCAAAAATCATATGACCATAAATGTGTGTATTCATTTCTGGATCTTCAACTTGATTCCATTGATCCACTACCCTATTTCCCTGCCAGTACCATGCTGTTTTAATTACTGTTGCTCCATAGTACAGCTTGAGATCGAGTATGGAGATTCCTCCAGGGGATCTTTTATTGTACATGATCGTTTTAGCAATTCTGGGTTTTTTGTTTTTCCATATGAAGTTGAGAATTGACCTTTCAATGTTTTTAAAAAATTGTGTAGATATTTTGATAGGGATTGCGCTGAATCTATAAATTACTTTTGATAAGATGGCCATTTTTACTATGTTAATTCTCCCAATCCATGAACAACATTCTCCACAGTTGAGTAGAGAGCGGGGACTGACTATGAGACGAAATCTGGTGCCCCATATTTGACTACGTCCCCTTGGTGGGGAGGCCTGATGGCACTCAGAGGAAGGATAAGCAAGCTACCAAGATGAGACTTGATAGCCTTTGATCATATAGTGGGGAAAGAGGTCCCCCTCAGTCACAGACATAAGGGAGGGAAATAGGGTGATAGCAAGAGGGAGGAAGGAATGGGAGGATACAAAGGATGGGATAACAATTGAGATGTAATCTGAATAAAGTAAATAAAAAATGTGATTAAAAAAATTAACATTCACATTTTCATTTAAGAGTTAAGGCAATCTCTTAACTGTAATCCTTGTAAAATAAAAATTTTAAAAAAGCCCACATACTTCCAACATACAGTGGCACAGAACAGACATTACTCTTCCAAGAAGGAGCATAGTGAGAACATACTAGACCAAACCAATACAGAAACAAACAGGGGAACATTCCAAAGGCTGCACTTCCCTATTGGATGTCAGAGGGTTCTTCAGATCTTTAACTCTCAGCTTTGTTGACTTCAACTTCTCCCTCTTGAGCTGGTTCCACGCCATCTTCAGCTTTCCTCGGCAAATTTTCTACGGCTCTGGTATCACCAAGTTTCACTTTCACCGAATCAGGCAATAACGTCTCTGGAAATCCGTGCAGGGACAATCCTGACGCAAGCCTGCCTTCAGCAGCTTTCCTCAGCTATGGAAGGAGATTCCATACCTTCTCTTCTGTATCCTTGACTCTAAAGCCAGATGCCATGTTCTTCTTTCTGGAACTAGAACTTGGCCTCCTCCTCCTCCAGTTCCATTTTCATCAGCTTTCCGTGTTTGAGGGTTTCCTAAGCTGCTCAAGCTTTTCTTTAGTTCCTTTTCAAAAGTTAGGACCTTAGCTGGCTGGGTCTTACCCTGAGACCACCACTCCCTTTATTCCATTTAGGGTCAGGCTTTTCTGTATATGTTTTATTTTCATCACACTTCCTGGTCCTCCTTTTCTCCTCAAACTGTAGGCTTTGTAATTTTCCTTGCTCAGCATGCTCCATCATCATCATCATCATCATCATCACCATTATTATAGATCTGCATAAGTGTGACCACTAATAACCATATGACAGACTCAATACTAGTTTATCTTGTAATCTTCTCTGCCCATGTCATTAATCTACAACTTCTCTATTTAGTCTTAGGCAGATTTTTGTGCAAGGACAAAACTCAGCCACACTCTTTGCCAAAATATCCTCTGCAACTTCTTGAATTGAACCTCCATAGTTCAAGTCACTCACAGAACTGTCTCTCAGGCTTTTACTAGTATGTTCCAATAAGCCCCATTTAACGCGTTTAATTTTTTTTCCTGATCCGAAGTCCCAAAGTAAACATTCTACTGGAAGCATGGTCAGTGACAACTGTGTCCTAGCCAGTGTCCTGTTGCTCTGAGGAGAGAGCATGATAGTGACAAGCTTCATGAAGGAAAGCATTTACTGTCAGGGGTTTAGTTCAATGTCACCATGGTGGAAAGCAGGGTGGCGCTCAGAGAGACATGGTGCTGGAGAAGTTGCTGAGAATTCGACATCCAGCTGTGCAGAGAGCAGAAAGAGGGAGGCTCTGGGCTTGGAATGTGCTTTTTGGTACCTCAAAGCCCACCCTCATAGACACACATTCTCTAACGAAGCCGTGGCTTCTAATACCTTTAAACAGTACCACTCCTTAGTGACTTAGTACTCGAATCTATGAGCCTCTGTAGGCCAATCTCATTCAAACCATCACTTCTCTGGGAGGACCCAAGCCTGAGAGTATTTGGGCAACACAAGTTTGGCTGGATGGGAAGAAAAGAAAGAGTGGAGAAACAGAAAGGGGGGGAGGGAGAGAGGGAGAGAGAGAGAGAGAGAGAGAGAGACAGAGAGAGAGAGAGAGACAGAGAGAGAGACAGAGAGAGAGAGAGAGAGGTTGAAGAAATATGACTGTAGTATATTGATTACTGTCTTTTCTATACTTAGCAACAAATTTTAAATAAATAGAATTCCAAGAAACCCTGGATAATGATCTGTGGGCACCATTCCACTGCGGGTTCCCACACAAAGATTTTCTTAAATGCCATTAAATTGTTTGCATCTGGTTTGGGTTCTGTAAAAACAAGCGTAAGGTTAAGGAGTGTGGGTGTTGGGATGAGCTGCCCTTTTAGAAGCTGCAATTTCCAAGCTGAAGTGACATCACTTAATCCCACACAAACCACATTCCTGGGGGCCACTTTAAAGGGATTCAACGGGCTTCGGACTCCATCCCAGATATTTAACTCAGATTGTTGATGCAACATCTTCCTCATCTTACAGGTTGCTATCCTGTTTTTCATGTGCTGTTAGACTTTTAAAGTACTTAATACAGCCCAGGCAGCAAGTATGTTACATCTGCAGATTTGAAGGGGATCAAAAACACCCACATGAAACAGATGTTGCCACACATAGACAGTAATTTTGGGGATTCTCTCAATAGTCAAATAATTTTAGTGGGATTTGTAAAGCTGCCCTTTTTATACTCCAAAGAACATTCATACAAGTTTTACTTTCTCTACTGCTATTTATTTTCTATGTATTATCTGCAAACTGATAAACTAAGTTACTATAAGGTGAACCAAGCCTACAGATGTAATAAACTGATACTTTAATATAATCAATAGAGATATAAATGTAAATTTATTAAGAGAACACAAAAAATGTCCATTTTAGTAGAACTTTACAAAAACACCTGATTATTGTATATTTATAGTTTAAATATAAAATAAATTTTCTCCATTTCATAGTATGTGTGTGTGTGTGTGTGTGTGTCTGTCTGCATGTTTGCACGTATATAATTGTGGTCATGTGTGCTCATGCAAAGGCCATTAACTGTCCTTTGCTATCACTTTGATATACTCTCTTGAAGTGAATCTCTCACTGAACCTGGAGCTCACTGTTTGTATTCTTAAACTGTGTGGCCAGGTCCTTTGTGACTCTCCTGGACCCTATACCCAAACTCTAATTTTACAGGTACATGTATAGCCAGTCTTTCTTCTCTCCATAGGTTCTGGGGATGTGATTTCAGGTCCTCATACTTAGACAGAAAGCACATTTACCCACTCAACCATCTCCCCAGACCCTTGTTACTTTTTTTTTTTTTAAACTATATCTTTTTAGTTTACGTGAAAGGTAAATTCCCTAGGGTCACAAAAATCTGTCTACATTCAGTACTTTCAGGTTAATGTACACTAAATTAATATATTTACCATACAATGACTGTTAGATGAATGTAATGTCCATAGTACTCTGCATTTGTGTAAAAACCTTAGTCTCATATAATAGAGAAATGAATTATAAATACAAACTTTTAAAATATTTATTTACTGTTCATACATGGATATAATGTGTTTGATTTCTGTTCACCCCTCATTGTCCAGCTTGTAGTTAGTTTCCCACCCTAAGTTTTCATTCCAGCTTTGTATTCTTTGGCTCTCTTAATGTAGACCCCACTGAGTCCATTCACTATTGATTGTGTGTGCACTGGCGTGGAACCATCTCCCTCTCTCACACTAGTTATATCTGAAAAAAGAAACAAACTACACCTCCGACACACACACAATAGTCCCCTGGTATAGGGACTGCAGCAGGGTAAAGAGAACACTGCTAACTAGATTCCATCCTATAGTTTGCTCAGTCTGCTTTCTTATATCCCCCAGGAATGTTTACCAAATGTGGCTTGGGTACTCCAATAATACTCATTAATCAAGAAAATAGCTTGGATGTTTTATTACAATGACTAGGACTGAACATTTTCCCTATTGATGTGCCATCTTCCAAAATAATTCTGACTTGTGTCAATTTGACAAAAACAAACAAACAAACAAACAATAAACAAAATCCTAACAAGAGCACTCCTCTACCAACCCTCACTTCCCGGCTTCCATTTATCCCTTCCTGTTCCATCATTCTCCTCTTTCCCTTTTCACAACCTATCTTCTACCTCTCTTGTTGCATTTGTTTTTTAAATTAACAGACAAGTTTATAGGTTCACTATGAGACTTAAATTGCCCTTCTCAGCCCCAATCCACCCTTTGGAACCTTCCACTACCATTAGTTACCTTTATACTTTAATTTTATAGTCTCTTGCCTGTTTCTCCTTAATATAACCAGCTGTTTGTTTGCTCCTATCTAATTTCATGACTTCTACTTACTTACATTCACATCCACATGCACAGAGAGAGAGAGAGAGAGAGAGAGAGAGAGAGAGAGAGAGAGAGAGAGAGGAAGGGAGGGAGGAGGAAGAGAAGGAGGGACGGAGGGAAGGAGTAGTATTTATGTTTCTGAGCTAGGTTGGCTAAGTTAATCAAATAATTTCTAGATCCATCCTTCTGCTTATAAGCCATTATTGTTCTGTTTTTTATGGGTGAATAAAATTTCATTGTACATGTCATTATTTCATCATCCACTCATGTGTTGACAAATGCTGAGTCTTGTTCCAGTTCCCTGCGATTGTGAACACAAAAAGAGTAAACATAAATACCAAAATATACATACATGTGAGAGATTGTGTGACCTTTGGCTATATGGCAAGAAATGGTATAACTGGGTCATATTGTACTTATAGTTTTTATGTTTTAAGAAATCCCATCCTAACTTCTTTATTGGCTGCACCAGTTTACACTCTATGAGCAATGGAGAATATCTTCGTCTGCTACTCTTGAGACGAGTGATTAATATCTCACACATTGTCAGACTGTCTCGGCCCACCAGCTCCCAATAATGACATGGAGACTTTTTATTAATTATGAAAATGTAGGCCTTATAGTTCAGGCTTGTTCCCAACTTCCTTCATTACCTTAACTTACCCCATCTACACTAGTCCGTCTTGCCATGTGGTCCATTGCCTCTCTTCAGTATCCAGTAACTGTAACTTCCTCTGTGTCTGGCTGATGGATGCCCATGCCTGATTCTTTCGCAGAGTTCTTACCTTTGCCTGGGGGTCTCACCTTTCCTCTCCTGCTCTGCTGTAGGCCACTAGCTCTTTATTAAACCAATCAGAAGGTGATGGAGGCAGTGTTTACAAAATACTGAGACAGGTAATGCTTCATGAAAATAGCCACACCAAGGTCAAGACAGTACTCAGATGTGTTCTGGGTATAGAAATCAACATTTTAAAAACACAAAGACAACTTTTACACAGTGAGTACACAAAAGATTATCCCAACATGCACATATATTAAAAACTATGAAAATAATTCCAACTGTTTAAAGGGCCACAACTTTACATATTTATATTTAAACAAATATAAGTATTCGTTTGTAAGTAATTTGCATGTAATTAATGCTTTTTAGAATAGACTATATAACTTGAAAACACAAACTCTCTTCTTCTATGGAATAAGGCACTTACAAAGAACCAAAAAAACTATATGCTCAAACATAAGTTAATTTCTTTTTTTTTGTTGTTTTTTTATACTTTTATTGAATGTCTATGATATACACATCATGCAAAAAAATCCCTCTCCTCCCCCCATTAAAATAAAACAGACAAATAAAAATATCTTGTCACAGAAGCTGTAGTGTATCACGCAATATAGCCTTTTGCCCACATAAGTTTACTTTCAAATGTTCAGTGCTATAAGTCATGGGTCTGGATAGAGGCCTACACTATCATTACCGGATACTCACTGGGACTGTTTTCAGATATCCCATTGTTGTTGTGTGTCAAGGAGATTCTTAATCTTTAAATCTGCAGTTCCGGCCCCTTCATGTGTTCCAGCAGGTCATACATGGGGTAGATGTTGGGGTAAAGTTCACTCAGAGCCCTGGATCAGGGCCCACTCCCTTGTCATCATGGCAGGGCCAGGTCTCCCACTCCCTTGTCCTCAGGGCAGGGTTGGCGCTCAATTAATTTCTTTTTTTTTTTTTTTTTTTTTTTGGTCTCAAATACTGGTATATTCTTAAATAATGTTAGTAAAAATTTTAAATGGATGCAAAATATTTCTGTATGCTATATTCCCTTTTAAAATACGTGTGTATGTGTGTGTTTATGTATGTGTGTGTATGTGTGTGTTTATGTGTGTGCATACATCCCATAGCATATACATAGAGGTCAGAGAACGCCTTTGTGTATTGGGCTCTCTCCCTCCATCTTTATAGGGCTTCTGCCGATTTAACTTAAGTCAACAGCCTTGGATGGCAAGTGCTGAATAATCTCTTTAGCTCAGCTAGTCCCTTTTACTATTTATGCCATGCCAGAGAATTATCTGACAAAATACATGGATATCCTTGTTTCATTATTTCTGTAGCCTCAATGAAATACCAAAATAGAAGGAAAATGATAAGGCTAATAGTTTGGTTTTCCTGCAGTTCACAGTTCAGCCCATCATTGCACGGAATCAAAGTTGCAGGAGCTAGAGACAGCTGGTCACACCACATCTGTATGAATGAACGCTTGTGGGCTCACTTGCCTGCTTGTTTGTGTGGCACTTGTCTTTTTCTACACAGCCTAGGAGCTCAGGCAAAACAATGGAGCCCTCCTGAGTTTGCTGGTTCCTCTCAGATCAACCAACTTAAGTAAGATGATCCTCACAGACATGCCCACAAAATGACCAAATGTAACCAATCATCCATTGACACTCTGTTCTCAGGTGTATTGCTGTGTCATGGTGGGAATTAAGACTAACACCACACCACTCTACTACACAAACCAGTGAATAATAATACCATTCAACTGATACCTTCTTACAATATAACCCTATTTTAACTTTGCAGTGTTTTAATTTTGGAATTTGTGCCTTGCTGGATTACAGCAATAAGAAGAATATGCATACTGTCTGAGAAAATCTGTTGTCCTATAGATGTGGCTTTGGAAATGTTTTTGTTAAGATTTTCTAAGTACATACCCAATGTAACAGGACTACATACTTCATCCTTTATATTAGTAAAATTTTAATTAATTAGGTTTAAAATAAGTAGGTTTAAAATTTGCAAATAGGAGCCGAGTGTGGTGGCGCATGCCTTTAATCCCAGCACTTGGAAGGCAGAGGCAGGCAGATGGCTGTGAGTTCAAGGCCAACCTGGTCTACAAAGCGAGTCTAGGACAGCCAGGCTACACAGAGAAACCCTGTCTTGAAAAAAAAAGAAAGGAAAAAATATTGCAAATAGGAAAACACAACCATGACTATTATATTTTTGTTTGCCAATGTATTGATACTAAGAGTTTCAAGTTCTATGTGATCCAGGTGGAGTTGTCTCATTCATCACTCATAATGGGTTATTTCTGAGCAATTTTAGTGTTTGAAAGTAGTTGCTCTTCTCTGTCCTGCTTTGTAGTGGCTGGACACCATTAAGACCGTTTATTAAACTCAGTCTTTCCAAATATATGTCTTAGTTTACTATAGTTACTGCCACACAGTGTATTTTGGGCAATTGAAATTTTAAGTAGCATATTTCAAAAGCCAGTAACTGAATCAAAGTTGATATTATGTAAATTGGAGTGATTATTATGGTTGCTCAGAAACCTATGCCTTAACTGAGCCTACCATGTGTAATATATAAAAATTCTCTACAGCTCAAAGCCAAGAATAACAAGCTGAGAACATTTTAGCATCTCTAGTAGCAATTGCCAATGTTCACACACTCCTTCATTCTAACTTTGATCAAACTGTGGCTCCCAGATTAGATGTTATTTTGCTGTCATATTGCCCATTGCTTTCATTACCTAATTCTTCTGTTATTGGCAATGATTCATAACACTTATTAAAATTTATTGCTTAGTAATTCCTTTTAAATTGGGGGTTAAGAATGCCCTGTTCTCAACACCCAGTATTAAATCTCTTCTTCCCTAAAGTCTTCTAGCACAAAACCATTTTGCACAAATCCACCTCACTTAATTGCACTGAGTAAGCAACAATTTATTTCTGTGGTATCCATATTTGTTCTCGTGAATCAAATTATATAATTTCACCACTTATATTATTATAATCACTGGCCTTTTCTATATTTGTCAATTAGCTTTCTGTTTTTAAAAAAGAAAAACAATAAATATCCAACAAAGGCCAGCAATAAACAATTTTCCATTGTCACATCCTCTTCAACTGAAATGCATATGGCTATAGAATAATTAATGGCTTTACAATAAATGATTCATATAAAATACTTTTCTAAGATTCTATTACACTGTAATTAGTTCTCTCTAGTTAACATGGTCACTCTCAACCTTATTTATAAACAAAAACATGCCCTGTAGAATACAGAAACTGATAATTTGAAAACAAATAATAAAAAAATCACAGCTCAAGCCAAAATATATTTTCTGATGCATATTTAATTCAAAAATATACACATTTAAAGTTAACTATATCACTATATATCATTTATATCATGTTTACATATATGAACATACATGAACATATGCATACAATTTGTTAAAGTGAGTTACCCTATAACACTGTAACAATGTTTCTGCGATATATCAGATGTTAACTAATAAAAAGCACCATTCCAGGAATAGTTTACTCACCGCAAAATCTTTAGACAGTGATATTTCATAGAACCGCAGACATCACAAGCTACTGTCAATGCTTTTGGTTATCACTGAGAATTTGACTGTAAGACCTTGTGTTTGAAGATACCACATACTCCAGTCAAAATCAAACTGGAATACATTTGGAGGTGTTATCCCTACTGACTCACTTTTACATTTCTGGAACTGTACAAAACAAACAAACAAACAAAACAAAAAAAGAAAGAAAGAAAGAAAAGTAATCTTAGGTGTGGGGGTCCCACAAGCTATAATAATGACTAGTCTGAGAACATACGTCCATTGGTACAATTTTGGCACACACATCATGGGCAAAACCATCCAAAACTTTTGGATATATGTAACTCCTCCTCCAAAAGATGAACCTAATACCCGGTACCATTACTGGACTAAGAATCTATGGCTGGGTAAGTCATAGGTCATAATATTTTTATGATGATGACAAATGGACATAGTTTGAAACCAGCTTCTAATAACTTGTTTTTACTCCAGTTGATCAGTGCATCTCTCAAGCTTTACCAGAGAACCTTCTATTTTAATAGGTGGTGATTAACACAGTGATCCACAAGTAGCTCATATGTGAAGAATAAAGACTGCAGAGTGCTTAGCTCTAACCATTCTACCATAAGATTCAGGAATGAGTTCAAGAGAGTAGACAGAAATAGTGCAAGAGCCATAGGAAGAGAATGGCCAGAAGAAAGTAGCATCTTGTAGACACTTTAGGACAGCTGAACATATGAATTCACAGAAGTTGAGACAGTATTAAAACCAGTGTGGAAACCAAGCCAAATATATTCCCAGTGTGGAGAGAAGCTGGCCACAGAATCCTAACCTGATAGCTCTTTGTCATTGTTAACTGGTAGGAGAGGAAGAGACAGTTTTCTCTAAGATTGTAGCACCTGGTAAATCAGTCATTCTCCAGTAGAAGGGCAAATATCACATATGTGTGCAGCACAAATGGCCTTAAGGGATTGAAGAAAAAAAGGACACAAAGTGTTGTAGTTAGGGAAGAGTTGGTGAATTTGGGAGATGTTGGGGATGTGGGTGAATATAATAAAAATGCATGTGAAATTGTCATATATATACATACACATATACATATATGCGTATATATATGGCTATGCACAATTGTTCAAACAATACTTCCTCAATGCACTTTTCTAAGCAGCTAAATGGAGCCTCATGCCCTATGCTCTACCCTCTCTGTAGAACCTTTCCCACATCAATGCTGCTGAAAGATAGTGCTTCTTTCAGTATCTGCTTAATGAAACTTGCTGGTGACTTCTATTTATATTTCTTGTTTCTGTCATTTCACCTATATGGTATATGGAAAGGCAACATTAGACCATTACTAACACCAACATTTTTGTAAGAATTTTCATTTGGTAATGCTTGTCTAGTATTCTTAAAAGCAATATCTGTCTTTGATGAACAGTTGCTTCTGTAAAGAAAAAAAAGTTAGCAAGATTCAACCTCCCTATAAAGTAAAATTTTAAATTTTTATTTTGCTGACAAAGTCACATTGTTGCAAAATTGAAAGTGATGTTGCCATTATATTAAAAAAAAGAATGAATCTAAAAGATGTTAATATAATCTAAAGAGAGTAAACTTTAACGTGTTTCAATTATAACTGCTAGACATTGACAGGGGCTATTTTTCTTACAATTATAAGTCAAGTAGAAGAGGAGAATTGCCCATTCCTGTCTTGACATCAATGAAAGGACAGAAACAGGAAATGTTAATGGGAGTTCCCAGCAAGATTTATTAAACAAGTGCTGAAAAGAAGCGATATCTTTCAGAAGCATTGTTCTGGGGAAAGAGAAGACAGAGTAGGAGACTATATTTACCTGCTGAGCAAATTGCATTGAGGTGGTATTGTTTGAACAATCATACATCTCCATGAGGGAGCGAAATTCTTGACACTCTCTCTGAAGACTTATAGCTCATCCTAAATAGTCAAACAGCAAGTCTAAGTTGCTTTCAAGAGCACTCTAATGAATAGTACTTTAAAATCTATCCTGAACAACTCGACACTTAGATTGTAGCTAGGAGGAAATAAGAGTCTTATAAGAAAAATGTCAAATATGGAATTCTACCAAATATCTAACTGAGAAATATTTTATTTTTCTTTCCAATTGACTGAATATATAATTTTACTTAAAAAGGAATTGTGGTGGAAGCATTTGGCTGAAGGGAGGCCAATGACTGTAAGAATAAGAAGTAGAGATCAGACAGCATAAAATTTATTGAAATGGTATTCCAATTGATTTGAGGGTGGACAGATTAGGCATGCTTCCTAACCAAGAATAATGCATATAGCAAAAAGAATCTGGAAGCTTTGGTATGTAGATGTAAAATGAATGGACATTTTAATTTAATTTCAGCAAATATTCTTTGACTCTGCTGCATACCAAATAGTATTTAGTTCAGAACCACAGCAACCACAAACAGAATGACTTATGGAATTGGTTCACAGAAAATTTGTGGTGGTACACACACACACACATACACACACACACACATTGTTCACAACATGCAACTTTAGTAAAAACCTTGAAAAATCTATTCAGAGTACTTTTGGCTACTAATGCCACTTTCTGAAACTAGTATAATATCTAGTGGCATTCTTAATACTTAGCCTTATATCCACAGATAAGTATACCTCACCACTAATAAAAGAAACTTATGTTTGCAGCAGATGGAGATCATTACAGGAAGCCACAACTCATCAAAGTACAGAGAACAACAGACAACGGGATGGCATATTTTGAATTGATACATCTACAACATTAGCCCTTCACCCAAGGCTCAAGGAACATGACAGAAGAGGGAGTAGGAAAATTGTAAGATGCAGATATCAAAGACACTAGCTTTAAGGTTGTGTCATTTATATATGTCAGGGAAGCGTCACCTAAACAAGACATGGAAAATAACATAACCAGCTGATATGGCCAAGTGGATAGAGAATCTCACAAGATCCCACCCCTGGATGAAGAGCTACAGGCAGTTGCTGAGACTGAGACAGAGAGAATTAGTCTTCCTTTGGTTACTCAATACCAAAGAGTATTAAAAATACTATTCATTAGTAATAAAACCATATACATATTAGCAATACTAAATACATATAAATATTATATGTGTGTGAGAGAGACTAATATTAAAAAAGAAGTTATAAATTTGAGAGGTGCCACAGGGAGTAGAATAATCATGTAAATACACATATGTGAAGTTTAAGAAAACATTAACTAATACGTATTTTTTCTCCACAAAGCCTAGTGGGATAACTACAAATTTCAATAAATAATTGTTTAATGTAAATATAGTCAAGTGGAAAAACCCCAGAAGAGAGAGCAATTAATTCTGCATAGGGAAGTTTGGAAGGGTTTCACAGAGTTTGATATGTGAGTTTGTTTTTGTGGTATAAAGTATTAATAAGCGTACAGAAAAAGCAAGGCATGTGAGCCTAAAGTGGTAATCTGCAAAACAGGTGCAAATTTTTCTGTTATGATTAGAAACAGTATTGGCTATAGACTGTTGAACTATAAATTGTGTTTGAAAAGAAAAGAAAGAAAGGCATATAAAGAGTAAAACAGGTATAGTTTCAACGGTGATGGTTAGGACAACTATGGCTTGGTCATATTAGAGATGAGATGCTTTTCAGGATTCAGCAGGGCTTGTTGGAACCATCCCCTCAGAAGCTGAGGAAACATCATGGAAAAGGGGACTATAAGAGCCAGCATATAGGAAAGACTTTGCAATGCTGTCTTCTGGGTAAGACACAGCCAATGGGAATGTCGTTTTCCAGAAGCAGTAGGTTTCAGATACAAGCCTGTATAAAACCAAACGTCTTGCCAGTCACTGAAGGATACAAGATAGATTCCTAGGACTTTATACACTTCCTGGTGAACTACACAATACTAATGGTTTCTGGGGGGGGGTAAGGACATTGCTTTTAATTGCTGTATTCACTGTTGATCTCATTACAGGCTGATGGATTGTTCCAGACCCATAATTTTATTCTATAGGTCACACACACACACACACACACACACACACACACACACACACACACACACACACACACACACACACACACCACAAAGACAGCAGTGGGGAAAGAGACTCGTAGGAAGAGAGTGTACAAAAGAGGTTTAGAAGGTTCACAGAAAGCAAGAGGCGGCCAGTAGTCAGAATCCATTTTGTAATATATGTAGTTTTCCCAGGACAATTTTGAAGTGAAAGAATGAAGAAATAGCACCATTCCAGGCTGTCTGAGGGATGAAAAGAACCGATTGTCATTAACACAGAGATATGGATTTATTGGTAGGAGTTTAAAATAATTTTTCTTCTGAATGAATATTTTATGAGTATGAACCAAGCTTATAAAAGAGAGAAATGTGTAAAACAGTTATACAAAAAATTAAGAGACTGCCATTATTAAGTGTAAGTTCTAGGGGGAATTGTGAGTCTAGGTCATCCATTTAATTTGAGATCAGAAGACATCTTTCTTAGGTTTTCTTTTAAAATAATTTACAAATATCCATTTAGTTCCTGTCATAAAGGAGCAGGTGAAAAGTTATTTTAAAATACATTACAGTTGCTAAAATCACACACAAACACCTATGTATACACACACACACATACACACACACACACATATCCTATAGCTATGCACCATTGCTGGCTCAAATACCATAAGATCCCAGATAGCACTCTTGTTTTGTGAAATTACCATTTCATTTATTAATGTCAACTGTCAAAATAGATTAATGAAACCTATTTATTTCACACGAAGAGCTACAAAAATTGCTTAGGATCAATATATATGGGGACAAAGGTAACAATATTTCACTTATTCAAGAAGATTTGCAACCTCACAAACCATCCTGAAGCAAGTATTGTGGTGAAGAGTAGACAAGCCTGGCTTTAAAAGGAAAATATCCATGTTTTCTCTTTTAGTTGTCATGGTAATAAGCTTCTTTCCATGAAAAAGGGGGATGGCTTTGCCAGTTATTTCTCTGAGGAATCCTTTATGAAATAAGTATTCCACTCTAAGAAATTCTTTTCATATGGCAAGATTAGATCAGTTTCATTCCTCCCCATCACCCTTGGAAATCCCTCCAGAGCCTTTTGGGGCATAATTGAGTAATACAACAATGGCCTTAGCTTTCCCATAATGGACTCATGGAGCTCTATAGTCTTCATTTTCCATTCAAAGCTCTCAGAACGAAATTGCAATTTCAAAGCCAGGAAACAACATACATTTGATGAAGTGGATTTTCATTTATCTAGCTTCAAAATAAGATATTTGAGCATAAGGTAAAAATGTCCTCATTTCTTTACCTTTGGTTTTCTTTAAACATCCTTATGCTATTGCATAATTTTATATAAATCTTTATATTTAAACATACATTCTATCATTGCAAAATGAATTTTATATATACTGTAAAATTTACCCTTAGTTCTTCAAATATTTTTGGAAGTATTTGGTTGATATGGTAAAAGTATCAAAATGATTTGGAAAAGTCAAGATAAAGAAAATTCAGAATGTGACTTTGTATATGTATCATTAGTTCCAAGGCATATATAAGGTTTGTTCAAGTATATAATTGCAAGACCAATCAACAGTAAGCATGTGTGGGAGAGGGAGTTCTGGGGAGAGGAAAGAAGAGGAAATTAAATATGAAGGCCACTGGAAATACAATAGGAGAGGAAAATTAAGTACATTATGATCTCAAACTTGGTTTTGTGAATATGTTATCATGGTGAGTTAAGCAACTAATTTGGTCTAGCCAAAGTTTACATGTTTATATACTTTTAAATGCCATATGTAATAAATAGAATTTGAAGGGGGTATCTTTAATTTAACTTTGTGTATAACATATGTACAAAAGAGTATAGAACATTGTTCAGCCTGAGCTAGAGATGCCCAAAGGCATCTTCTAACGCTTTCTAAGCTGTTTAATCATTTATAGCATGAGACCTACATCATTAGTTTGCATTTTAAAGTTTTTGTTTTCTAAGAGTTTCAATATCTTATGTGTACATTAAAACTCTACTACTGAGATACCCAAGTACCTAGCTCTACTGTCTTGGTTTTTGGGTATACCATTAAATTTATGACATCTTTTCAAAATCATTACCAAAAGTCTCTGCCATTATGTTTAATACTTACTTACCTAGTGTTATATAAAATGAACAATTCAGCAGAGAGCCACCAACATCCTTACTGATTGGCCTGTTCTTACTTCCAATTCTCATTAGTGCTGGTAGGAGTGCAAACTTGTACAACCACTTTGAAAATCAATCTGGAACTTTCTCAGAAAATTGAGATATCTCTACCTCAAGACCTAGCTATACCACTTCTGGGCATAAACCTAAGAGATCCTCTACCATACAAGGATACTTACTCAACTATGTTCATAGCAGCTTAATTCATCACAGCCAAAATCTGGAAACAACCTAGATGTCCCTCAACTGAAGAATGGATAAAGAAACTGTGGTACACATTGCAGAATGGAATACTACTCAGCCATTTAAAACAAGGAAATCATGAAATTGCAGGCAAATGGATGGAACTAGAAAAGATCATCCTTAGTGAGGTAACCCAGACCCTGAAAGACACACATGGTATATATTCACTTATAAGTGGATATAGCCTACCAGAGATGTCCTCTGAGAGACTCCACCCAGCTGAGGATCAGGTCAGATACTGGGACTTACAGCCTAAGTCTGGGCAAGGCACTGTTGCTTGCACAGAAGAGTTGGTGGATAGAAGGATGGGGTAGGAGGGTTGTCAGAGCTCCACAAGAAGACAATCTAGGTTAATGGATCTGGAGGCAGGGTGGGGGCTACACAACTGATGCACTAACCAAGGACATTGCACGCAGTGAACCTAGACCCTCTGTTCAGGTATAGTAGATGGACAGCTCACTCTCTGCATTGGGAAGTGGAGGGAGAGCAGGGTACTGCCTCTGATATGAGCTCTGGTGCCCATGGTGATTGGATCACTGCCTCTTGGCAGAGAGCCACTGTGGGAACTCAGAGGAAGGGGATTCAGAATATCCAGATGAGACCTGATAGGCTGTAGGCAGCCAGTGGGAGCCAGGGGGAAGACAACCTGTCAGAGTTCTAGGGGAGGGAAAAAGAGCAGAAGAGGAAGGAACATTTCATCGCTAGCAGTAATAGTGCTAGATGAGAAAAGTAACCATGAGTCTCAACCTGTCTATGAATCCTGTTATCCACAACAGTGACATACCTGTAACAGACGCCCATTGGTAAAACCGGCACAAATGTTAAGGCTGCAATCAGCCACTTTTTGATTGGATCTAAGGCCCACTCCATGACATGGAAACCACATCAGACACTATTAATGAGGTAAAGAATCTGACAATAGGTAATGGACCCTAGTTAGAATCCTACTGCATTAATCTGCTAAATGAATATAGTAATAAAATAATCACTAATGAGATAGTGATGTATGCATCTATCAATGCATCTCTAAACCCTCTTCAGAGGAGCTTCTATTTCCAGTAGGTGAGAATTAACATAGAAGCCTACATTGGACAATGCACAGTCAGAGAGCTTGCCCCACCCAGTCCTCAATGGAATTTCTTCATCACACCCTTCCACTTAAAGCTAAGAGATCTAATTATAAGAGAAGGCAAAAAGACTGTAAGAGTCAGAAGAGATGGATGACTCCAAGGAAGCAGTGTTTTTCAGAAACAACATTGATGATACATATAGGAACTCACAGAGATGGCAGCAGCATACATTAGACCTGTACAAGCTCTCACCAGACAAAGTACGTGCACAGCAAAAGGGAAGTGGGCACAAAGTCCCACACCTAGGCAAGAACATATTTGAAGCTCATAGCCTCCAGGAGAGGAAACGTAAGTTTATTCAATAGAGTATCACTAAGTATTTTAATCACAGTTCAGAGAAAGATTCATTGTTGGGAGAAGTTGGCCAACACAAATTGGCTATCATAGTGGTGGTGATGGTGATGGTGGTGGTGGTGATGGTGGATGGTGTTCGTGGTGGATGGTGTGGTGGTGGTAGCAGTGCGGGTGGTAGTGTGCTTCTTTTTTTTCTCAGTTTTCAAGAGCTAGAAAAACAAATTTGAGTGAATATGGAGTAGGGAAGGGTCTTGAGGAAGTTAGAGAAGAGAAAAGATATAATCAAAATGTATTATGAGAATTTTCAGGAAAAAAGTAAAAATCAAAAAAAAGTTATCTTCCAAACAACAACAACAACTAGATAAATGTGTGCATATATCTATTTGGATATGCATACATATACACAATGTTCTTATTTCAGTTTATTTTAAATATTAATCTAATTTTAAAGTGGTGTAATTTAGGTTCTTTTTATACAAATACTAATTTTATACTGCCTTTATCTTTTTTATTCTTAGAATCACATATTTACTCTTTATGTCAATATAAATTCAGAAAACATTATAAAATATTCAACTTAGAATCAGGTGATTCCAACATTACAGAATACGCTGTGAGCCACTGCTGACTCACCAGAGAGTCTACACATACCTTTTTTCAGATTATCCATTAAAACATTAAATTATTAATATTTTCTGAAAGATATTCACATCTGATCTCGTAGCTTTAAAATAGACTAGACAATTAATAAAGTGAGTTTCTTCAGTGAATTTTGATACATTCTACATAACCTTGGGGAAGAACATATTAGCACTCCATTAATAAAACCTCACTTCTGCCCTGTCAGGAAGCCTTTCTACCTCTGTAGTTAGCAAGAATGAATAATTTGGACAGAACTCCTGAGGATTTTATCCCCAAAGTCAACGCCTCAGTTATCAGAAGGTCAGTAAGGGATATTGAAGCATTTATCATTTTATCTCCATCAACATCATAATGCATAATACAAAACAAGACAAATAAATATTCCAACGTAATGAGAAGGCTGAACGTAAATCTCTAAGTCATCAATCTACTTGCAGAGCATGCACATCCAACATTTCTCGATGCCATCAATTAAGTAATACCTTATAATATATTTCAGTAATACATGGGATCTCTCCACTTTGTGGGTAAATTTTACTTTTCTTTCAATATTATTACCTTTTAAAGTAAGAAAATTGTATAGAAACAATAACCACTTTTTAATGATTCAAAGTATCACACTGAGCATCTGTGTAACTTTAAACAAACAATCCTTTGTATAGTTCTCAAAAACCAGTGAACAGTATGTTTCCACAAAAAAAAAAAAAAAAAAAAAAAAAAAAAAAAAAAAAAAAAAAGCTTAGCTATGTGGATTTTGTTTTGACTTAGTTACAGTTCCAATTGCAAGGCAGGAGTCCTTCAAAATGCCAATCTAAGAATTTAAACATTGATTCACTCATTGGTTCCATTCATTCTAGCTTCAGAATCATACAGGAATACTTTATTTATGGATAAACCATAATAATATTATCTCTGTATTACTTTAATTAAATTAGACCTCTGTTTACTGATAAATAGCCTAGTCTTTTTTATTGAATAGAACTGCCTTAGCAAATATATTATGGTATATATTATTTGATCCAGTTTCACTTTCTGAAATGTATTTATTTTACTTTATTTGTGTTAGTATTTATATGCATATATTTGTACACCACCTGTGTACCTATTCCCATAGAGACTAGGAGGATGGGATGTATTTCCTGGAACTGGAGTTATGAACTGCTGTAAGTTGTTTCATGTGTACTTAGAACCAAACAGCTCCTTTGCAAGAATAGCAAGTGCTATTAAGGGCTGAGCCATTTCTCTGGCTCCCCAATTTCTTTGTGTGTGTGTGTGTGTGTGTGTGTGTGTGTGTGTGTGTGTGTGTGTAAAAAATTCATTGTGAAATCAAAAAAGTAATTTTTTGATGTGTGTTTCCTAATATTGCATATTACAAATAGCAAGCACACCAAAGAATTTTTGAGAAAATGTGCATGGGTCTTTTTCATGTAGTATATGGTTGCTACCCTGGCAGAAAACAAACACAATTTATACATGGTCTGGAATGGCCATACACGGTCATCTTTGACTCAATTATTATATATGAAACAGTTGAGGCATGAAGTGTTCTTTAACTGTTGACAAAAATAGGAAAACGGGTGATTTTCTTTAAAAGTCCACAAACACTATTTTCTGTCAGATTTAATTTACATAATGTCACTTTGTTGCAGAATTAGAATCAGAGTGAGAGGATGAAAGAGATTGGAATAGTGGTTGGTGGTCCTTCAAGTAAGAATCTTTGACGCCACAAAGCAGAAGTGACATAAATAGTATATTAAAGCAAAGGAGCAAGTCAGATATATATATCTTTAGGTAAATGTAATTAATTTTGTTGAGATCAGATTATATCTAAAAGATTCTCCATGTGAGCTTATTTTGTATTTCAAATCTAACCAATGTGTTTTTCTCCCATCAATCATATCAACTGTGTTTTTTCAATACCCTTTATGTTTGTGTGTATTCTAAACACCCTAACATCACACATTCTCCTTTACCATAGGGTAAATTAATTCTGTAATTGCATAAATGAACTTTTTTGTTTTGACACAAAGAATGTAATTTCTCATGTACTTAGGTGTGAGTAAAGCAAGCATTAAGGATATTAATGCTTCTTGCTGTCTAGAAACCTGTAGAAGTGGTATAATCCCTAGTATAGGTATCAGGAAGGACTATTGTTTTCACTGAAAGAATATTAAATACCTAGTGACAGTGGAAAATAATTTCTGGCCATGCATATTCTTATGGTGTGGGATTTCCTTTTCTGATAAATAAAAGGTTTTATTACCACATTCTATCTAGAGGACAAGGCTCTCCTCTAACAAAGGGTGAGTATGAATATACATACATAAATTCCAACAACTTTAAAATTGTACCATCAAAAATTCCAAGAGCACAGTTACAAAATAGGATGTAACCTTTAGAATTCCAAATACTGACATAAGAACAAGGCAGAGAATGCTACAGCTCTCCCAAAGATAGGGTCCTCTATTATTTTTCCAAATGCTCTTAAGAAAGCAGTTGACACAGAAAGGATCCAAACACAATGAAGAAATCAATGCTCAAAAACAGAATTAAACTCTGCTCTGGGAATACCATCTTCCCTTCAGAATAATGAGTCCTCTTTGTCATTTTGAGGAGAGGACTTCAAACGTGAGGACAGAAAGGCATTCCGAGTGCTACTCACTCCATTCTCTCCCCTTATGAAGTTTACAATGCAGACCTTATTACATTCATTGTTGTGATTCCCACTGAAAGATGCAGAGATGGGAGAAAGGTAAGATGCATGGATGGGAGAAAGGTAACTACTTATTTTGATGTTTTGGTTTCAATTATCTGAACCCTGATATAAGATTGCCGCATCTAAACTGATACAGAGATCATCATAAAATCTTGGAATTCAAATATTATCATCTTTTGGGATTTGTTCCTTAAAAAAAACAAAAAAGCTTTGTGATCATTGCATGGGGAAAGAGAGTAAATAAATGTATAGTATAAGAAGAAGCACTACCATGGTTTTTATTACTGCTTCTCACTATTTATTCTCCCTTCTTGCAGGAAGATTAAAAAGCTCTGTCAGTTGCCCTGTGTCCAGCATGGTTTTTGCGGGCTTAGCCATTTGATTTCCTTTGGTGATAGTACATAGCGTGGTGTTTTGTGTGCTAAGCCCAAGCTAATAGCACTCTACTATTAAAAGCATCTCATTTGAGATACATTTAAACTACCTGTTAAAATTAAATGAAGTCGCCTCTTTATTTATTTAAAGTCTTCAAGCCTCAATTTAAGGGACATTTTGGAGAAAGAAATTGTCATCACTGGATGGTAATTTCCTGAGATAATTCAGAGGCTCTTTGATCATTGACCTAATAAATCATAAGTGAATATAGTGCTTTTTTCTCTAAGTGCTTGATTTTTAGACTTACTTATAATGTGCAAACAAGACAAATTCTGCCAGCTAGTTACACAGCGAAATGAAACTAGGTAAACTAAGTCAGATGAAGAATGGTGCTTGTGATCTTTTCTTTTTTTTAAAGCAATCTCATTTCTGATAAAAGTTTTAAAAAAAATCTCATGATGTCACAAATATTTTACATATAAATATTAAGTTGAAATAACCTTGGGCAATATTACTGAAATATTCATATGCTGTATTTTTTTTCTCATCCAACATGGCAACTTACCTGTGCTTACTGGGTGTTTAAATTCACAACTTCTTAAGAAATAATAGTACTTGGAACATGTTAGTCCCAAGCGCAGGGCATAGTGTCAGTCACTGTGGCTATATCTACTGTTCTCAGTGAGTTGGCTTCCGTAGAATGAGTTAATAAGATAGCTGTCCAGGAGAGACTTGCTGTGTAACTGAAGCTCTGGGAGAATTTGTGCAGATCTTGATTTCCACTCCCAGTTTCTTAACATTAAATGTAAATTAGATGACTTCTGTACAAATGTCCATTCTTTAATGAACTAAGTACATCGATAAAGCTGCCAGTTGATAAAGGACAGAGGCATTCTATTCAATGTAGTAGACAATTGCAATGTCTCTGTGCTTCTGCAAACACATTCTCCAGTGCACCTATAAACAGCCGTAAACCCCACAGGTAAAAAGTTTGAAAAGACATGACAATGGAAAGAAGCCTGTTAGAAAGAGGGGGCTAAGTAGAGAAAGAGAGGGTGGGTGGCTGTGCATATGACCAAAGTACATTAAGTAACATATGAAAATGTCATAATGTCACCGATTATTATATATAGTTAATACATGCTAATAAATCATTCGAAATGCAATTTTACCTGTGTTTGGATATCCATTTGAGATGATTTCTGTATCATAAAAATATGGCCGAATACATTTCCGATGTGTTATTATGTGCTTTATTATAATGTCAGTGGCTGCTCTTGCACTGGGTGAGAATGAGGTATTACCATATTTCCTCTACAGAAGCGTGCAATTATTTAAAAAAAAATACTAAAACCAACAGTTTTTATTTTTAAGGTTTATCTTATTTTTACTTATGCATGCATGTGTGTATTTTTGCACATGCATGACGGTGGACGCAGAAGCCAGAAGGTGTCAGATCTCCTTAGCTGGTTCCAGGCAGCTGTGAGTTGCCTGATGTAGGTAATAAGAACTAAGCCCTGTTCCTCTCCAAGTCCAGCAGACACTCTTAGCTGGTGAGCATTTCTCCAGCCCCCAAGCCACAGTTTTTAACAAACAAACAAACAAACACGCTAAGTAAACAGAGAGGAAACTAAGCATAAACATATGTGGATAATATCCCTTTTGTAATTGAACTCCCCTCTCCTTGCTTATTATGATAGTTCCATACATTTATATGATGAATCACAGTCAGTTTTTTCTTCTTCTGTTTTTTCTCCCTCATCTCCCTACCTTTCCTTTTGAAACCCTCTTACTCAACAGGTCTACCTTCTTCCTGTATGTCATTTTTATATGTGGCCCATGAGCTTGAATCACTTTCTTGTTTAAGTGTGGGTGAGAGTTGATACTGGGGTAAAAGCAATGGATAAATAGCTACAGCATGGAAAAAAATGAATTCACTCACCCAATAATATTTAATTGCCGATAGTCCCTCAAAGAGAGGTGGGACATCATGCTTCCCTACCCAATTCAATGTTTAATGCTGATGAGCCTTATGGTCCTTAAAACTGACAGGTTTATTACTAACAATTTTTCCATTCATTAACTCAATTGCTTAGTAAATTACCACTGGCTATCTGCCATTTGTGTGAGGGTAAATGATAGGGTGGATATAGAAATTTGAAATATGGCTTTGATATTTGTTACAAACTAGTATATAAATGTATATATATATATATATATATATATATATATATATATATATATATATATATATATATAAAACATTTCCCTATAATATAGCACTAAGTCTTTTTGGTCACTATAGCCATTTGTTTTACCCATAATATCACCTAATACAAAATTGTATACATATTTGATTTGTTTTATAAAGGTATATAGAATAGATAAACTTTTTTTATAGAAAGTAAACCAGTTCAACAATGACCTAAATTTGTTTTCCATATAAACAAGAGTGTGCTCTTCAACTACAGCCGAAGTTTTAAAGGTGTCACACTAAGCAATTATACAGAAATGTAGGTTTTGTCTGTTTATTTGACAATTCTGTAATTTAATATGATCACTGCATATCAATGGAGCCTCTGTGTTTATACTTCTTACCAGGAAAAAAATAAATAACACATTTAGGATATCTGTAGGTACAAAAAGAAATAGCAGAGCTAGTATTCAAAAGCATAAGAAATAAACCATAATTGGTTTTTTGTGATTTTTAATATATTTTAATAATTTATTCATATTACACCTCAATTGTTAGCCCATTCCTTGATCCTCCCATTCCTCCCTCCCTCCCATTTTCCCCTAACTCCGCTCCCCTATGACTGTGACTGAGGGGGACTTCCTCCCCCTGTATATGCTCATAGGGTATCAAGTCTCTTCCCTGTCACCTGCTATCCTTCCTCTGAGTGCCACCAAGCACCAGGCATACAGTAAATGACATTATGAGGTTGGTAATAATATCTCCATTCAGGATATGAAACAGTAGTAAAAAGTCCATGAGCTACCGTGTTGCAGAAGGTGAATAATTTGTGTTGATTCCATTATCATTTTATTTATGAATTCCTTTATTCCTAGGGATAAGGAAATTTCACATAAGTTACAGTTACTTAGGTATACATGTTGCTAACTAAGAAAATGAAATATTAAGCAACTGTGCATGTGGTAAGTAAAAATTTAAAGTAAGATGAATATACATATATTCTTATACTGTTCATAGAAGCAGTTTTAAATAAATTGTAAGTAACATAAAACAATGGTTAATTTTAATAAAACACACATATGTGTATATATACATGTTACAAATAATTTCCAGTAAATAAAATATATATGTATAAAGTGCTACAAACAAAATGTTTAATAGTTCTTGAGAAATTCTCTATATAAACAATTTTCTGGTTTAAAATGGGTACCCTATATAAATATATCAATTAATAAATGATAGAACACTGGCCATTTGGGGATATCTTATATAAAATCTATTGTGAAATTCTCAAAGAAATAGAGAAATTGTCATTTTATAAATGTATTTTAAGACTGAAATATTAAAGGTAAATACTACTGGTGCCAGCAATATAATTTAGACATTAAGCAATTTTCTTCTTTACATTTTCGCTTTGGCTCAAGTGCATATGCATCTATAGCATGTGAACTGTAAATAAAGGCTTGGATTTAGGCCAACAATGAATTGAATGGATTAGCCTTTGCTGGAGAGGATCAGGTAAGAGCAGTATTGGATATTCCAACCCCCTACCAAGCCTAGAGACCCACTGGATGCAAACCTTAGGTGCTAACTGCCCTCAAACAAAGGTTTTGTGACTTCTAAGCTAGCTATGGGGTGGGGTGGGGGGGAGAACACTTGTCTTTCTACCTACAATGAATGCAAAGGGATACTGGTATCCAAGCATTGAAGCAATCTATGTTTGATTACCTAATAAGCATCTGATTGGCTGCTGTTTTCTGTGTAGCATGGCCAGGAACTCCATGGTTTGCCAGGAAACTAGCCTGCTAAGGATTAACACCACCACCACTACTCCACCAAAACCTCTTACTTTTCTTTTTGCTTTTCTTTATTTTCTTTCTTTTTTTTGTTTTGTTTTGTTTTGTTTTGTTTTGTTTTTCACAAGCCAATAAACTGGCTACGCAGGCTACAGAGTAAGAAAAAATGATCATGGAGTATAGTTTGGGCACACAACCTCATCTACCCAGATACTTAGGAGTGATTCCATAGGTGGCAGCCACTATGAAAATTTAACAGACCCCATCTAAACAATGATTCTGTAATTAGACACAGTCCCACCAGAGAACCCGGCATGCTGACGGACGCATCTCCCATCACCTGAAAGTTTATGAAGTCAGCAGTCACTCTCCTCACCACTAGTGGATTCCAGCCTCCTGTGGTACATCTTGTGCTGAAAGACATGCAGTGTCCAAGAAAACCAGAGACTCACAAAAGGACACTATGTGCTCTAAGAACAGAATCCAGACTTCAAGTGGTCCCAGAAGATCACAGCGCTTTAGTCAATACCAGAACAACAATAACCTATCTGAAGGAGAGATAAACCTGTTTCCCAAGTGTGGGATCAGAACAGTCTTGTGAGAGAACAGGTGATGTTAATCCACTAGAAGACCAACCACCTTGTGGGGGAGCTTGATTGTTGCCAGCTGAAAAGATCCCATGAATAGACTCTGGGAGGAGATATATAAATGAGCCCAGAACTGGAGGTGGGGCTTTTAGAAACTTCAGAAACTTTTGGCTGTTTATCACTCCACATCAAGACGCTCTGAAAAAGGGAAAGCTTTGGGGTTCTGGGCTACTGCTGAGGTTCCAGGTTCTGGTTATTCCAGGTTCCCGCAGAAGAAATCCTGCTGATTATTCCAGGGGAATTGTTCATCAGAACTGATATCCTCAGGGTTTTGTTATCGTGTTCCTTAATCATCTTTTCATATTGTTTTGGTTAGTCGGGTTATAAGTGACATATGCTGTATGCTCGGCTAATAAGTTGTAATACAATATATTGGTTAACAAACTTGAGCCTACACATATCTCTTAGGAGGAGTAAGTAATACAGTACAAATGACTGACTTTCCAGTGGCATAAAGAAGATATGGGCAGAGAATAGGAAAGCGTGACGGAGGCATAATAAAGAAGAGAAAAGGGGGCATAGCTTCATGCATGTTTTCTTTGGGTAACCCTTTAAATTCAATTGTTTTGTTTTGTCTTACCATTTGGAACTTGGTTACTTTTAATTGTCATATTAAATCCATTAACATTTTATTAAATATTTTACATATACATTTATATTATCACACATATATATAATAGACTACCTACAGCAAGAATAGCCATGACTCAATCAGGAGTTATATAAATGTTACGTTCTTAGTGTTTTGGCTATTTGTATTTGACAGCCTTGAAGAAAACTATCTTGATGCATCTAAAATTTTGAATGTAGATCATTCTCCATCGCATCTTGTCATTATCAACTTGAAACACCTATCTAGACCTAAATACATCTTAACTCCTAAACAACTAAGCTTAATTGCAAGACTAAACTATCTGGTCTTCAACTCCCATCGAGATCTGAGAAGGAATAAAATTGATTAACTGAATATACAGGGAGTGCAGGTTAGTAGCTTCCAAATGAGAAGATGACAGAGACAATTTTCTGCCTGGATAGTCACCCAAAACTCTCTAAAACGTTGGAGCATTATCTTCAGCCTTCTGGTCCAATATACCTGACAGACATATTTGTGAGGCAGGAACCATTGAGGACTTGCTTACCTTGTCATGGCAGATTTTTGCTGTCAACTCTGCCTGCATCCAAGCTTGCCCTTTTTTAGGCTGAATTCTGTCTGTGGGAGAAATGAACCTCTTACTTTTCAAAATTGCTTCTGAATGTTTATTAAGAACGTATTTACTTACTATTAAGTGGCAGGAACATTGACTTTAGCATCTTCTGAACTGTAACAAGACACCAAATCCTTTTTATCCTTTATTTGTTTATTATGATTTATTCATATTACATCCCAGTTGTTACCGCCTCCATTGTATCCTCCTCTTTTCACCCTCTCTCTCTCTCTCTCTCTTCCACCTTCTTCCCTTCCTCTGAGCCTCTGACAGAAGGGGACCTCCTCACCCACCATATGTCCCCAGCCTATCAAGTCTCATCTGGATAGCCTGCTTCCTCTTCCTCTGTGTGTCAGCCCGGCTTCTTCAGCAAGGGGAAGTGATTACATCAGGGGGGGCACCAGAGTTCATGCCAGAGGCAGTATCCTCTCCCCTTCACACAACCATGGAGAATGAGCTGTTCATTGGCTGGATCTGAACAGAGGGGTCTCAAATGTTTTTATATTAGAATGTAATGTAGAAAAGCAAAGGAAAGTTTTGCCTATATTAAGCACCCTTTATTTTTTTTTTGTTTTGTTTTGTTTTGTTTTGTTTTTTTATTATTAATTTATTCTTGTTACATCTCAATGTTTATCCCATCCCTTGTATCCTCCCATTCCTCCCCTCCCCCCATTTTCCCATTATTCCCCTCCCCTATGACTGTTCCTGAGGGGGATTACCTCCCCCTATATATTCTCATAGGGTATCAAGTCTCTTCTTGGCTACTTGCTGTCCTTAGCACCCTTTATTTCTACAAATAAATAAAAGTAATCAAATTGAGTAAGCTTGGCAATAAAGCTGTCTTCTCCTTGACAGCATGTTTAGTCTAAATACTATCATGCTGCTAGCAAAGAGAAAACTAACCAGAACTGTGTGGAAATAAGTGGTATTCTTCCAATAAAAAGCATAATATTATTATTACGTTAAAGTCAAATTTGGCTCTACGAAGCAAAAGGCCTTATACCTGTAACCAAACCTTCATGAAAAGAAAAAGTTCCAGTAATTTAAATAGTATTTGCAAAGCTTCAGGTTACATATCCCTCATAAAATCCAATTAAATAAAATAAATATCAAATTCTAAGAAAGTATTAAGAATTGACTCTTTTTTATTTACTCAAATAATACCAAAGTTATTAGAGCATGTATTTTCAACCTTTCTTACACAAGTACTTCTTAAAGAAATTTGTAAAACTATATACTTCTTTACACAATTTTAGCTTATTTTATAAATTTTACTATGACCAAGGCAGTGAGGTCTACCATTGATAAACATTGACTTTTGAGATGAATTAGTCACAAGACCTTCAGAAAAGAAACAAATCTGAAAAGAAATGATTCTCAATATTATCTGTGTACTTTAATGCTCATTTTCATGCATTTACAAATGCATGAAAATTGTTCTTCACCATTTTAATTTATTGTACTGTTTCTCATCAGTTCATATTTCCAATCAATTTTCTGGTAGAAAGTACTCCTACACATTTTTGATGACTAAAATATTTTATTGATCGTCTTTTATAATTCTCTGAAACAAAAAGAGTTTGACATTCTCCTATGATCTGCATGTACTCAATTTTTCTTAAGAATTCATCCTTCTTTTGCTTTTTTGGTTTTTTGTTTGTTTGTTTTGTTCTTTTTTGTTGTTGTTGTTGTTGTTGTTGTTGTTTTTTGAGACAGGGTTTCTCTGTGTAGCCTTGGCTTTCCTAGACTTGTTTTGCTGACCAGCCTGGCCTCGAACTCATAGGCATCCACCAGCCTCTGCCTCCTAAAGTGCTGGGATTACAGGCATGCACAACTGCCCCCGGCTAAGAATTCAGTTTTATAACAAAAATTAAAGCCATGTTTTGACTGAAACAAAAAAAAAAAGGCGTTTTGCATATGATTTAAATTTTAATATTAACATTATATAAAAGTACTTCTTCCACCGGTTTTATATACCTTTCTATTGATATTTATAGACAGGTGAAGTGGGTCCAACATTGGTTCCATTCCATTGGAAAAACAATTAACAGGGCCAGATAGATGGGTAGGAGTTTATGAACACTTAGTATATCTACATGAAGACCGAGTCACATCCCAGCAGCCAAGTAAAAGCTGGCCGTGACACCATGCTCACCTGCAACACCAGCACTGACAGAAGCAAAGCCAGCGCATCACCGGGGCTTACTATTGGAATAGATAAATATCTGCCTGGGAGGAAAAGGCCAGAGCAATAAAAGAGGACCCTTAAAGCCCTTCTCCGTTGTGCTACATGATTATTTCAACAGATAGGACTATTGGTTTATTTTTCTCCCTTGGAAATTTACAACATCCAGTACTAGGATGCTAGTCCTCAAAGAAGAGTTTGTTTGTTTGTTTGTTTGTTTAATCAGATCTAGCATGAATCAATCATCCAAGTCCTACAATCAGAGTGCCTGGTGTTTTCAGCAATAGGGATTATTAAAATTTTATTTCCTTGGAGCTCAGAATTAGACAGAGAATTCTCAACAGAGGAATATCAAATGGCTGAGAAACACTTAAAGAAATGCTCAGCATCTTTAGTCATCAGAGAAATGCAAATCAAAAGAACTCTGAGATTCCATCTTACACCCATCAGATTGGCTAAGATAAAAAATTCAAGTGACACCACATGCTGGCGAGGATGTGGAGAAAGAGGAACACTCCTTCATTGCTGGTGGGAATGCAGACTAGTGCAGCCACTTTGGAAATCTGTCTGGCGCTATCTCAGAAAACTGGGAATAGAACTTCCTCAAGACCCAGCTATTCCACTCCTTGGAATATACCCAGAAGATGCTCCAGCATACAACAGAGACATATGCGCAGCCATGTTCATAGCAGCCTTATTCATAATAGCCAGATCATGGGAACAGCCTAAGTGTCCCTCAGTATAAGAATGGAAAAAGAAACTGTGGTACATTTACATTATGGAATACAGGTCAGCTATTACAAACAAGGAATTTCCAAAATTCGTGGACAAATGGATTGAACTAGAAATGATCATAATGAGTGAGCTAACCCAGAAGCAGAGAGACTCAAATGGTGTATACTCACTTATAACTGGACATTAGCCCAAGGGGCAGGTCTCATGAAAATCTGCCCCTACCAGGAAAGTAGGATAGAGGTAAGGATATCCTATTGGGACTCTAGGTGAGAAAAATATAGGAGATAGGGAAATAGATGGATCCAGAGGCTCCTAGAAACCTACAAGAAGAACACTTGTGACGGACGGATCTGGGCCCAGGGGTTCTGCTCGATCTAAGGCACCAAACAAGGACAATATGTGCAGTTATCATCAAACCCCTACCCAGATCTAGCCAAGGGACAGAACATTCTCCACAGTTAAGTGGAGACTGGGGATTGACTTTCACACGATCTCTAGTGCCCCATATTTGGCTATGTCCCCTTGATGGGGAGGCCCGATGGCACTCGGAGGAAGGATAGCGGACTACCAAGAAGAGACTTGATACCCTAGCATCATATTCAGGAGGAGGAGGTCCCCCTCAGTCACAGTCATAGGGGAGGGGAATGGGATGAAAGTGGGAGGGAGGGAGGAATGGGAGGATGCATGGGGTGGGATAGTAAATAAGATGTACTATGAATTATTTTATTTTTCAATAAAAATGTATTTAAATAAAAACAATAAAATTTTATTTCTTATTCTTTTAAGTGAAAGTTTTTGCTCCCTCTGAATAATGGGTGCTGTCTGTCAGCCTTGTCACCTTTAGTTCCACAAGACTATTATAATCTTTACCCGGTTTCAATGTTCTGGCCCCTGTTCCACACAGCTTCGCAAATGGACAAGTGTCTGGAGAAAGAAGCAGACCCAATGTCACAGACACAATTTCTGCAATTTTCTCTTGGCCCTCAGCATGATCCTTTCATGTGAAAACACTAAATCAACTTCTTGCTGTGTCTACAAATAACAAATGGCATCAGGGGAAACTTGTCTGTCCTTGACTTCTGTCTGTGTGACACTTCACTTTCTGGGTTACTGAGCATGTCACTTTTATTGTTCCTATGGGTTTCTGATGTCTTTGTTCAGATAACTTTATAAATTAGTTTTCTCTAGCTTTGGTCCCTTACACTCTTTGGCAACTCATACCAAAAATTATTCAGTTTTATGCAAAATAAGAATTCCGTCTCTCTTACATTTCTGTTACTGTGATAAACCACCATGACTTTTGCAACTTATAAAAGCAAGCATTTAATTGGGCTTATGCCGTCAGAGGGTTAAAGTCCCTGTTGACACAGTAAAGTCATGGACACAGGCAGAGTTGAGCGCTCATATCTCATAGTCAAGTAGGAGTCATAGAGAGACACTAAGGATAGCAGGAGTCCCTTGATACCTCAAAGCCTGTCCACGGTGACACACTGGCCCAGGCATGCGATAGCACTTAATCACTCCCAAATTGAAACCAGGTATTTGAGCTCATGGGAACGATTCTCATTTCAGCCACCACACACTCATAACTATGCTGGTTTTTAATCACTATTTCTTTATACAGCAAAAAACAAAAGACAAAAACCATACATTTAAAAACTGTGCATCAGGACCTGGAGAGATGGCTCAGTGGTTAAGAGCACTGGCTGTTCTTGCAGAGGATGTGGATTCAATCTGCAGCACCATCACGGCAGCTCACCACTGTCTGTAACTGCAGTTCCAGGAGATTAAAACCCTCATATAGACATACATGCATATCGATGCACATAAATTTTTTTAAAAAACTGTATCAATTTTAAATGAATAGATGTGAATGATCTTTTATGTAAATACTTTCAATTGTATTAATAATAAACTGCTTTTGTTTTATAAAAGTTATATGCATTTGCAGTTGTTTTAATTTAATATGTGCTTATATCAGAAAATATAATTTCAATTTAAATATATAAACTAGAATTAGCTGGGTGGTTGTTAAAAACAGCAATTGAACCTTTAGTTTCACAAGTGAAAATGAAGAAAAAAGCATCTACTCCCGTAAGTTCTATCGAGATGGAAAGTGGACAGATACACAAGTGTAGATGGAGATAGGGCATGACTGACAGTTTCCAATGACAAGGCTTGTGAGTTGAATTCTGTTAGTTGAACAACATTGGAAATTCTAGCTTTTTGGTGCCTTTAGTTCTAGACTAAGTTGTTTAAAACTAATATAATTCACTTTTAGAGTTAATGTCCATTGAGGGAAGTATTATTTCATACCCTCAGTTCTTACAAACCAAATAAACAAACAAATATTTTACATAATGTCACCTACTAGGGAGACAAAAACAGACCACAAATGTTAATTAAATAATGATATAACTTACATAACTAAATACACATATTGACAATGAGCATGATATGCGTACTTTTCCTGGGTAATTTTTGAACCTATCTAGAAACAATGGCTTAAAGTTCACCTGCTAACCGTACATTATTAGGGATATGAGATTGGGCTGTGTTCTGCTTATCTTAATCCAAAGAATACTTCAAATCAGTTTGCTAGTTAGAGAAGAGCATGCTAGTTCCCAGTGGCTTTTAGTTTTTGGATAAATTCCCTTCTGAAACCTTCCGCCACACTTTCCTAATTTTAGCCATTGCAGGTGCACTATGTTTCAAATTCAATTTATTAGAGTAGGTTTTTTTTTTACAAGTTTTAAAAGTTTTAGAACTCATATTTAAATAACTAATCATTGCCACTCAAATCACTGCAAGTGCTCACTTTTAATATGGTGTCAAATTTAAATAGATGCATAGGCCCCTATACTCTCGAGACACATAAAAGCTAAGTAATTAGCAATGCCTAAAACCTGTAGCCATATAAATGAAATAATTTCAAATGTCATACTTTCGTGTTTTATAATTTTCATAAGAAATTAGCAATTTTACTTAAGCCTGATTAAGTATATATAGAAAGCGAATGCTTTGTTACATTCAACAGTATATTAATCTGAGCAACTGTCATGATATTTTAGACTTCAAGGGAAAAAAAACTAGTGACTACACTGTTGACATTTTATCTGATTCCTTGCACTTAACTCATGCAGTTCATAATTGTGTGACAATTCTGCGATGATGATGAGACAAGACAAGGGCAGCATCACCTTCGTTTTGATCCAACCCCCTCCTGAAAGAAACTCAGGCTTTTTAAGGGTAAAATCACGGGCACAACTAGTTTGCTGCCTGAAGTCTATGTGATAGGTAAGTGGGCTTTCTTTATGCAAATAAAAGCACTGGGATCCCCTTCACTCACTGTGCCTTGACCTAACCATGAGGCAGTCCAATTACCAGGCAGACAACATTGATCTCATGGGGATTTCTCTGAGAATATACAGGGGGAGGTAATCCCCCTCAGGAACAGTCATAGGGGAGGGGAATAATGGGAAAATGGGGAGGGGGGAGGAATGGGAGGATACAAGGGATGGGATAAACATTGAGATGTAACAAGAATAAATTAATAAAAAAATTTTAAAAAAAAAAGCCACATTTAGCTCTTGCAGTATAGCAAACCAACAATATTGAGCATTGTAAAGCTTCTGTTTAGTTATATACTTTAAAAAAAAAATGTGGACAATGTTTAAAGCCCAAAGGCATGATGTCCTTATATTGATGCATATTTTCCTCCAGAATTTAAATACCACAGCAGATGGTAGCATCTTTGAATTTTTTCCAAATTATTGTACAGAAATGTAATTACATTTAATCCCATTACAGAGAAAAGCAAGCCATGAGAACCATGTTTAAATTAAAAAATCATATTTATACTAAATTGCTAGGTATAACGATATATCTAGAGCAGATGGCAGAGGCACTATTATACTTTTATACTAAGTTCTTGTTTTAATATGAATGATTGCTATGCTTTTGAATGGTGCAATGCTGTCATTAAAAATAATGCAATGTTGACCCAATAGTCTGGGTAGGATAATCCTTTGATCCAACCAAAACTTCCAATTAAATGAAAGATTAACATTTATTTTTAAAATATCTTTCTAAATGCTGTAATTTCCTGCTTCTATTAAAATACTTATTTGTATTATTATTAACTATATGTATATGGTGGTGGTAGCATGTGCATGTAACATGTAAGCACAGGTGCTCAAATTGATTAGAGATGTCACTTCCCCTGCGTGTTGCAGGCAGTTGTGAACTACCAGATATGTGTGCCAGGGAATGAACTCCTGCCTTCTGAAAGAAAAGCATCAGACCTTAACTACTGAGCTGCCTCTCCCAACCCGCTTTTATGAAAATATGAAAAATTATCTATATAAATGATGTAAAAATATACAACAAAGAGCTACTAGATCCTTCCATTTCATGAAGTTGTCATCACCAATGATAAGACTCTAAAATCTTCACTATTTACACTTAGGTGGCCACTTAAATACACTTCTGCAAAGAACAGAGAATTATATTGTCTGTGTCAATGGTTCTCAGCCTGAGAACCCTGAAAATATATGGAAAGCCTAACTGAAACAGATTGCCAATTGTGACCCCAAGCATCTCTAGAGAGCATCTTATGCATACGCACTGTAAAGCACTGTAACGTGCTTGCATTGGATCCGCATAGTATTTTATTAGCGTTAACAATTGCTGTGCACCAATGTGCAGATTATATTTTGGGGACACTGTTATCCATTATTTTTGTCCTTAGTCAATAACTCATTATTGAGCACCTGGGTGCATAACATCACTTTATTGTCTCTAGTTGTATAATGCAGAATGCAAGGTTTTTGGTTTCCTCCATTTTTCTAATTTGGGGATTCAAGTTTTATTTTTAAGTCTATTTTGAAATACGTGTTTTAGGATTAACTAAAGAGCCAGAAAATTGAGTTTATCAAAAAAACACTTATCTTGGAGAAAATAACTAGCTGTCAGCATGTTCTCAGAACACCACAAGTGGGGAAAAAAAAATGAATAAATTACAGAAAAAAACATTTCTTTCCACTAAAGCACTGACTGCATTCTGCGTGGTACTCACCATATCAGCCAACCCTGAGCCCTGAGCCAACTATAGTTAACATTTTGGGGTTTGTTTGACTGCTTGGTATTGCCCCATTAGTCCTATACCATTTCTGAAGTGGAAAATTAAAAAAAAAAATAGTATAATCTCATCCTCATACTTGAAAGAAAATATCTCCCTGTGGCTTGAGTCTAAATGAAGGGCTGAACCTGGTGTAGGTAAGTCGTGTACCTTCAACCTCAAGGTCTATAATGACCTTTGCTTCTTGGGGGAAGTGAGTATACCCAAGCTTGATCACTAGGAAGAAAAATGAGGATGAAATTGGGTCTCCATATATTTTCATGAAGAAAGTACATAAAAAATTATTTATAGGATTGAAATTACCTCCCTAGGCCAATTTTCTAATCCCAGTTGTAATGTTTAGGTTCTTTATGAACCTGTATCGCTTAATTACTTATGTTCTTAGAGAACTCAGACCAAGGCTCACTGCAGTTTAATTGACATTAGAGAGTGGTGTTACTTGATAGCTTTAAAACATTATCAAATTCCAGACTTTAACAAGCACAACATTCTGAATAAATATGCACAACATAAATTAATTTCATCTCACCATCATATACATCCCAGAAAACAACATTTGAAGAAAGATCTGGGGAGAGGGAGCTATCTTTAAATTATACCACTCTTCATTTTAATGATAGAAAGAAAAAAAAAAAAACTTGGCTTTGCTTATGCTTCCGTGAAAGTCTTTAACTGTGAAGAGAGCAAACTTTTGCCATACAAGGCCCCTAGGCAGCCATTTAAAACTTCAGTTTGCTGTTCTAAATCCAAACTTGTCACTTCATCAGAGTTAAAGCATCTCTCTTGGATCTGGAGAAGAGCTTTCTAGACTGAGTGGGAACGGACAGGCACTGTCCTGTTCCCATGATTTCCCTCTGAGAGGTCAGACTGGCCCCTGTGCATGGTGGCTCTTGGTTTGCATGGGTTATCCAGCCATACCAGGCTGTTTGTCTTTGAGGTTCCCCATCTCCATCTCTACTCTGCTTTATTTGGAAGTGAAGCATAAGCGTATCTTTCATTGCTTAATGTTTCTTGTCTTTGAATTTAGAATTTACCCTCCCAACAGAGGCAGGTTTCTGAAATTTCGGCATTTCACCTGGTCCAAGACAATTTTTGAAGAAACCACTTTATATTTAGAAGATCCTGTAGCAATTTCCAAATATAACGTAATGGTGTATTGATATTATTAGTAATACTTCCTTGTGTCAACTAGATGCCTAGTTATAGTAACTAGTTAATAAACCTCAAATTTTTCAACTGAAGCAAAACACCAACATAAGGCGGACACATCAGTTAATGAGCTCAGCTGTCTATCTAGGTCACCTGGTTGAAACCAACAATAAGAAATGTAGAATGACCTTGAAGTTAGAAAGGCTCAAAATTAATAACACAGACATCATGATGAAGATCTAACAATTTAAACAAAAAGACATTGACTTATCTACAAGCTTCTTGTGGGAAGGAATATAATATATTAACATATTGTTTTCTACAGGTATTGAAGGCTTGTCAAATTTTGAATGTCATCATTGAAAGAATTCATTTCCCAAAGGGATTCAATTTTTAAAAGGCACCATATAACATAACATTGACAAGTGAACATCTGGAAGGCTGGAAGATAATCTAGCTAGTTGTGGGTGCGGGACCAAACTAATGCTATTGCTGGACTAATATGAGTTATAATATCTATCTATCTATCTATCTATCTATCTATCTATCTATCTATCTCTCATCTATCACAAATGAAGTAACTCTGTGCTGTGACCATTAAAACATACTTTGGCTCAATGTAGAGATGAACTTTTGGTACCTGGAATACTTCCTCACCCTCCTCAGACGCCTATGTGGTAGTCATGGGTTTCATCTTGGTGCTCTTGGGATGCAGTGCATAATGGGTGGAAGATGGGACCTTATATAAGGAAGTCTGTCATTAATGCAGTCTCTAGAGTGAAATACTGGATGCACTTTCTTTTCTTACTTTGCCTTCTGGATCATCATGACTGGAGTAGCTTTCACTGCCCCAGGATTCTTCCATAATTGTAGAAGAATTTTAATCAAGCAACATGGTTACTCTGGCAAAGGATCACATCCAAAGACCTAGGTCTGTGTAATCTGTCTGGAGTACAGACATACCTTTAGTACATATCTTTAATCCCAAACAATGACAAAGTGACAAATCAGGGAAATAAGCGACAGAATTAATCAGAGATTGGATACACCCAACTTTCAAAGCAGACAGGAAAGAGAAGCTCCTTAAGTGCAGCACAGAGAGAGTAGACAGGAGTTTGTGGAGCATAGCATTCTGGAGTACAATACAGGTCAGCTGAGTGAAGTTGAGTTCAGGCAGCTGAATTCATGCAATTCAGAGGGAGATTTTACAATCAGAGCATTCAGTGCGGAGAAGAGAGAAACCAGTTTGAATCAGTCAACTTGGCGAGGAATTTGAGCCAGAACAGCTGAGTTGAACTAATCAGCTAGAGTTCTGAAAGAATTAGAGAGGGTGAGCTTATTAAACAGTAAGTCTTGGAGGACGAAAACATTCTGGATCAAGGGCAGCAGACCCAAGCTGGAAGCCGAAACTTTCAAGGATGGGTCGTGCAGATGACTGGATGGTAAGAAGGCTAGAAGCTTCCTGGCCTAGGCCTAGGGAATAGTAGACAGAAATGCTCTGTCTTAGCACAAACTTTGTGTTAGTAAAGCTTGGGTGTGACTCTACATCATCCTATCTTCTGAAGAAATAAAAACAACATTTGCAGATCATTACGTGATGATTTAACACAAGCTCAAAGACACTGAGACCATAAGAACATGGAATAAAATCTCTCAACCAATTAAGCTTATAATAATTTTCCTCTTTTAAATTTGGTTATCTGGGGTATTTTAATATAGCAAACCCAAAATGGCTAAAAGAATATAGGTACCAAGAAATGAAATCATTGATCTGAATGTACCTTCTGGTGTTTTTCAGAATGATTTGGAATTAGTTTGGAGGATAAGTTTCAGAAGTTTACAGGCAAGTTTCAAAAGTAGTCAGGCTAGGGGAGGCTTCATATTGTGCAGCTTCTTGGGTGGTTCTGCTGAGGGCATCGATGACCATAATGCTTATGCAAACATGAACAGATCAGATTATTATATTCATGAGGTTTCAAATGAAAAAATAAGTGGCATGTTTAGGAGATCAGACTTGAAGCCTCTTTTCTCATACTCTAATAATACTCTAATACTCTAATAATCTGGTTATTATGACTAATACATCCATGGTAAGGCAGCTTATCTGAAAGACACCATTTGAGAGAAATACAGAATTCAGACAGCTACATGGGTATTACTGACTGATTTTCTTAAAAAAGAAATCGGCAGTTAAGGAGAAAAGTCACTGGTACAAAGGCACATCTATGAAGATGCTATCAGAAGGGTGTGGTTGCTAACAAGAACAGAGGCAGACATTAAGGATGAACTAAGGACATATTTAACTAGGACAATAGGATATATGTCAGGAGGGCTTCTTAGTAATGGATACATACTACACAGCTACATGGTGCAAAAATGTAAACTTTTAAAGACTTTTGTTTGAAAAGACAGCTCTGAGATGTTCTGCTTTCAAAGAGATGTCCAGAGAATTGTATCTCATGGTTAATTTCTCCAAATTCTGGTAGTGTGACAGTAAGAGGCTACTTTGAGGCCTTGGTTCAAGTGGCCCTTGAGCCTATCTCATATGGAAGCAAAGACCTCATCCAGTTGACTGTGCTTTGGAAGAAACGCAGAATGGAAGTTTGTGGGGTCATGGGTGGTTCCTTTAAGGTTTTAAGAGAAATCCTGAAAATTTAGCAAGACTATACAGGGGTTGAGTCTCTGAGAGGGAGACCCTGAAAGCTGTAAAAACAAAGAGTCTGAAAGAGAAACATCAAAATCTCTGCCAAGTGAAGCTTGGCAGGTACCAGAGCAAGCCAAAGAGAAGCAGTGTAGAAAATGTAGGCACCAAGTAAAAATGTCACTAAGACAGAAATAGCTAGTCAGGCTCACCGGTGTTCACAGCACTGCACTGTTTGCCCCAAATGCTGAACCTCCAGCTATAGTTTTTCATTTTTGCTTTGCTGGGTTTCAGTATTACCGGTTTGGGTTTTTTGGTTTGGTTTGGTTTGGTTTGGTTTGGCTTTTTTTGTTTGTTTGGTTTTGGTTTTTTGTTTGTTTGTTTTGGCCTGATTTGTTTTTGTTATTGTTAGTTGGTTGGTATGTTTGATTGGTTGGGTTTCTTTTTTTCTTACTTCGCTGAGGTTTACTCAGACTCCTTGTATCATGGAAGTACATAAACTGACTTTGGACATGAGACTTCTTGGCAGAGGTGCAGGGAAGGAGAATCAAATTCAATGTTTTGGATTTTGAACCACCCTAAATGTGTACACATGTCAAAGTTTGAGTCTCAGGTTGACTCTATTGTGAGAGCTTTACAAAGTACCATCTAATAGATGGGAGTTAAATCATTTGTTCAGATCCTTGAAAGATATATTGGAACAGGCTGAGTCTTGTCTCTATGGTTCCTGTCTGCTGTTAGGTGATCAGTCTTGACCTATGTTCTCCTTATCACAATGCTCTGTTTATGGGACATAGGTCATGAGAAAAAACTATTAAAGCTTAAAATAACCTTCACTACGGTATCCTATTTAAAGAAAGAATAATAATGTCTTCCCTTAACAAATACCCAAGGGAAAAATTACTACAATGTTAAAAGTAATTAAAGTCAAACATTACATTATTTCACTAAGTAAATACAAAGAGATTAAAACACCATCTATACACTCATTTTCTGTATGTTGTTAAGACTGGGCTAACGGGAGTCTTAAAACTAAGCATACTTGTATTTTTTTCCAGAAGCTGCTCTGGATACATGCTCTATCCTGAGAATGCAGTTGCACCATTTGATTTTAATGCCAAGTGTCTCACAAGATTATCCCATCCTGCTTAAACACCACTGAACTTAGAAACTAAGAAAGTGCGTCGCCTACTATATTCCCTCAGAACATCAAGTGTTATCTCAGAATCCAGGTTCCGTTGATCAGAACTCAGTACACTCAGACACTAACAGAGGATAGGCAGAGAATGACATTGCTCTAACTTGTATATACCATATAGTAATCAATTGGAATCCATGGCTTTTTAACATTATCCATGGGGCCTAATATCTATGGGAGTAGTTTGTTTTCACATGCTGCCGCCAGTAATATATTCATGGAGAAGGATAATGTTTCAGACTCCCAAAAGAAATGACGTTTGCTTCTTTAGCTTGTAAAAGTACCAGTCAGCACTTGAAGCTGAGGTACTGGCCTCCCTTTCATCATATATCCATCTAAATTTCTGCCCTGCCCCCTGTTGTTGTTTGTATGCTAAATTGAGTAGGAATTCTTTGGTATTCTTTCTTTTCTTTTAAAAATTCTGGACAAGAGGCTGCTTTGTCCTCATCTGTTTCTCCTGGGGAATTACCTGTAACACATGGTAAACCACAGCTGCTAACAAAACTTGTATGTCTGCACTGCTGGGAGCAAAATAAAAACTGTTACCTTGGCTGTCATAGCTTTTTCTTGACATTTTAATGTTTTTCACTCTGAGTGGAATTTCTCTGCTATATTTTTTTTCTGTTGTGCCTCAGATAATATAATGTGTTACTTCGATTACTATTTTTCCCTTCCCTTTAGGAAGGATTAACCGAATTTGTGCAACTGAACTTAATTTCACTGCTTTCCTTATATAATGCTTGTGCAGGGAACCTCTTTTCTTTTCCTTAGCTAAAAAGCTTTCTTTGCTTTTTTGTACCACATATTTTTCCTTACTATTATCATTTTCCAGTAGAGTCTGGTTTGTTGAAATGACACATTGAAAATGTTTAAACTGTGAAGTGAACCAAATGGATTCAAGGTGCCATTGTACAGTCTTACATTTGTTGGTGTGTCAGTGTGTGTTTGTGTGTGTGTGTATGTGTGTGTGTGTGCGTGTGTGTGTTTGTGTGTGTGTGTGTGTATGCGTGTGTGTTCTTTATTTATAGTCTTCATTCCACACTTTTACCAACCATGTCTTCTTAAAACATGATTGGTTTTATTATTATATTATATTGACGTTTTAATATTTTTCACTTTACATCCCAACAGCAGCCCCCTCTCTCCACCCCTCCCACCTTCTTCCTTATTCCCCCTTTCCCTTCTGCTCAGTAAAGGGGAGCCTCCCTTGCCTTTTACCAGTCTACTCTAGCACATCAAGTCACATCAGGGCTGAGTACATTTTCTTCCACTGAGGCTACACAAGGAAGCCCAGCTAGAGGAAAGTGATCCAAAGCAGGCAATAGAGTTCCTTTTCAGAGACAGGCCATGCTCCACTCACTAGGGGACCCAAATGTAGACCAAGCTGCCCAATAGTTACCTATGTATTGGCTTGCCTAGGTTCAGTTCATGCATGCTCTTTGGTCGGTGATTCAGTTGCTGTAAGCGTCCATGGGTCTAGGTTAGTCATCTTGTGGAGTTTTTGAGCCTGGAGGTCCTTCTATGTTCCCTTATTCTTCCAACAGACTCTCTGAGACCCCTCTAATGTAAACTGTGGGTCTCAGCATCTGTTTAGATCCTCTATTGAGTGGAGACTCTCAAAGGAGAGTTACCCTAGGCTCCTGTCTGTAAGCATTGCAGAGTATTATTAATAGTGTCAGGTGTTGGCTCTCCCCAATGGGACAAGTCTCAAGTTGGCCAGTCATGGATTGACCATTACCTCATTCTCTGGTCCATTTTGTCTCTGCACATATTGAAGGCAGGGTAAATTTTGGGTTAATTAATTTTGTGTTCAAAACACGATTGTTAACTAAACTAATTCTCTTATATGTCATATCAGTTCCCAACAATTTATTTTTAAGTTATATATTTTACTGAATATTATTATTTTATAAAACACATCTAAATTTATTTTTAATTCAATTTTCCAAAGATTTACCTTTTCTGGTGATTAATTTTTCACATCATTCTTCTCTATTTTTTTTTCCCCTGTTCTTCTAGTTCAGCTTGGTTGTGTATACTTACACATCCAAGTGTTCAGAATGATAACTTGGAAGGGCTCTGGCTAAGATAAGAGTGCTCAAACTTTGGGGTGGAGCATAGGGAGTGTTATGGAAGAACTGGGAGATAGAAGGACCTGGAGGGGACAGCAGCTGTACAAGGAGACTAATGGAGCACACAAATTCAGTCAGAGGAGGAGGTGCTGCAGAGACTGATGCACCAACCAAGGACCATGCATGATGAGGACCTAGACCCTCTACTCAGATGTAGAAGATAGGCAGCACAGTCTCCTTGTAGGGCCTATAGTATAGGGAGTAGGGGCTCCTTCTGATATGGACACTGGTGTCCACTCATGGATCACTTCCCCCTGGTGGGGCGGCATTACCAGGCCACAGAGGAAGAGGATATGAACAATCTAGGTGAGACTTGAGAGGCTGAGGTCAGATGTTAGGGGAGTAGGGCTCCCCTTTCTAAGGACTAGGGGAGGGAGGGAGGGAAATGAGGGAGGGAGGGTGAGATAGGGAGGCAACAAGGGAAGGGGCTAGAATCCGGATGTAAAGTAAACAAACTAAAAAAAATGAAAATGAAAATAATGAATAAAAAAGACATGAATGCTCATGAAATGACGATTGTTCGTCGTATGATATTAGCCAAATAAAACACTGATCATCTTCATTCTCACGCAAAACCATCCCGTCTATAATTTTAGTCTAGAAAGTAGCAAACTGTGATGACTTGATCTATTTTTAACTCTAGGCATAAAGCTAGACGTTTTCACAGACATTTCTAAAATAATCCAACATGGCCAAGTATTGTTCTGTCTCCATATGGCTATAAAGGTGTACACATAAAAATTCTCTCATTCCCTAAGCTGCATGCTTTCCTTTAGGCTAAGGGCCATCTATGCCCATGCACACTTAGCCATATAAAAATGGCCACATACTTATCTATGAGCATCTGTCCAACAAGGCCCCATTTACAAAGTGACACTTTTATTTGTCCAGAATACAGAAATTCAAGTTCCAAATTCTGAGTTCTCTTCTTCCACATATGAATCTTCCTTTTTGTTTCCCCTGTTTCGATGATCCAAAGCTTATGGACTTGGTCCCTCAGAAAGTAGCACCAAAACTTTACATTACTCTTGTCAGCAGAGTTCAAGTGAGAGTCTTTAAAATATGTGGTCATGTTCATTTTACTGCCCATAAAACCATTGCCCTTTCTTCATTCCCAGTGGTCTTTCCCTTCCAACCAGGTAACACATTTGCTGATTGTATAGTAACCTTGCCAAATAAGTTAAGCATTCTTCCACCCTTCTGAGTAGAGAGAATAGAGGGTAAGGCAAGGGTCCCAGAGTTCTTAGGGAACATTTTTAATGGAAACCAGGTATGGGAAACAGAATCCAGGAAGTTTAATGCCCTTTGTATGTTTCCTGATCCTAAAACTTCAATGTTTACTTTTTATTCTCTACTTTTGAGGATAAAATTCTGAACTTAAAAAGAGTAAAGTCGGTTTGCAGATTCATTCAACTAGATCATGCCCATGGATGCTAAGTCTATTGTTCTTTTTACTATGGAAATTTCTGCATGGAACTGAGATTGTTTAGAAAGCATTAATATCCTGCAATAAGTCCTTAAACACTTTAACATTGTGGTTTCACCCTCTCTATAAAGAAGAAAAAAGTTAATCTTTCAGCACTTAGGAGCAATTTTTAAGTAATATCACAGTGATTTTCAGTTTAAATGATTTGAAACAATGCTCTACTCTGATCTATCATATTTAAATGAGTACATGTGATGGTTAACCATGGCTGATTGAGACATACTTCAGAGATTACTGGAGCACTGTTATATGCTTGATTGAAAGTGTTTCTATTGAAGATTAAAGAACATCCTCTGCTTCTTGTCTACCGAAGATGGACTTCTTTGTTGTATTAAGTCTTTCCATGATGATGGATTGGACTCTCTGAATCTGTAAAACAAAATAAATCCTTCCTTCCCAAATTGTTAATCTTAGGTATTTTTGCTAAAGTGACAGAAGGTGAACCCAACATAATAAATTAGTATCGGGAAAGTTGGATCAACACTTTGACTTTGCATGATAATATAATTGAGAAATGTTTGGAGAGACTGGGAAGATCCTTCACTTGTAAGAACACTTGATTTGAAGCAAGACCTGCCTGATTTCAAGTTTTCATTATCTAGGTAAAATGTTGAACATGGCTACGCTTGTACAGGTGACTTGAGCACCATCAGGGAGTAGATGCAGAGGCATTTGCTGGGGCTGGCTGGCTATCAGCTTAGCTCAAAGCTCAGCAAGAGGCCCTATATAAAGAATTAAGGCAATAAGAGATGTATATAGGCATGTATCCTCCCTTAGCAGTCATGTATCCATGACATGTGTATCCTACATACATATGTGCATATACCCCCCACACACACACACACACACACACACACACACACACACACACACACACACTTGACATTTGTTACAAGAGTATTTGGAGAACTAAGAGACCTAAGAAGCCATGCTGTACTATCACAGGACCTAATTTATGGTTCTACCTAGAACCTGATTAATTCATGCTTCTCACCTTATTGATATACTCCAGTTTCACAATTTAACCTTTTTCCTACAGTAGTTTTGTACCTCTGGTGCCATTTTTCTTTCTACACACTTATTATCCTCCTTTAGAATGGAAATGCTTATTATGTACCCTTCTGTGTTGGAAACATGTAAGACTATGGGAACTCCTTGAGGTAGATTAAATTTATTCTTGATTATGAGACATACATGAGCCTTTAGATGGTCATGGGTAGAGTGCTGTGGTTATAATGGATGTATTTGGGTGTCAAGTTAATAAAAGGTAGGTTTATCAATATTATACTTGATTTTAATACTACTTGGATTGGAATAAAACTCATAGGTTTGTAAACCACACCATGAGCAGGTCTGAAAGAATTTTTCCAGCAAAGACTATGCTACAGGGAGAAGACCAGCACTGAAAGTTAGCTGTACCTGATGAGGCTGTGAGCTTGGATGAAAAGAACTGGCAAAGGGCAAATGGCTACTAGCATAGTGATTCTTTCATTTCCTTCCTGGCCATCAGGAAATGAGCTGCTTTTCTCCATGACATCCTCCATGTATCTTCTAGTGACACACTAAACCAATCTTTTTGTTTCTTTGGCATAGTTCTGTCCAGAAGATTATCATAGAAATATAAACTCTTTCACAGGAAGATTAAAGAAAAAAATACCATAGATAAATCCTGTTTTGAGAGGAGTCAAAGGTGAAATATCCTCAGTTTGACCATGAGCAAAGATGATGCTCTTTCATTGTAGAGTCGTGTTTCTTGTTCTCACAATTGACTCCTTTTAATTTCACACATCCTGAAAATCCTGAAGTATATGAACATATTTCTGAAAATAAAATCTGCAAAATAATATGAGGGCTAAGTCTATTGTAATAGTAATGGTGGAGCTGATGCTAAGTGTTCTTGTTCTAGCAAATAACTCTATGCACATACTGACTACAAGCAAATGTGATTAAAATCAGCAGATTAAGGGGGTAACTGGGAAAAGATGGGGTTCAGATGGGGAAGGAAAGGTCTAAAAGAGGATAATGTGTGCCTTAGGTAATTTTTTATTGCCTGAAGACACTACATACTTGGCAAGTTATAAAACAAAGTTTATCAGAACTTGCAAGTATCAGAGGATGAGTCTATGACCATCATAATGGGGGAAATGGTAGCTGGCATGCATGTTTGCTGCTGAAGCAGTAGCTGAAAGCTCACATCCAAAACACAAACATAATGCACAAAGGCAGAGGGAAACTGAGAATGGTATTAGCTTTTGAAAACTAAATGTTCACCCCCAGTAATAGAACTCCCACATGGCCACACCTACTAATCCTTCCACAATTCCATTAACAATAGACCAAATATTCAAATATGTAAGATTATGGGGGCAATTCTCATTCAATTTGGAATATATATAACCATATACATTATATATAATAACATATATCATAGAAATAAATATAATCAAATGTTGTGTGTCTGAACATAATTTTCAAAAAGTGGAAGAATTTTTTAAAAAGTGACATAGTAAAAAAGAGGGCATATGTTCATGAAAAACTTACCATTATTCAACCTTCAACCTTCTCCTGCCTCTGACTGTCAGGTACAAATGCCTTAAAGATGCTAGTTAAGGCCAACCTCAATACCCCTATTATGGAGAAGAATGTTTCGTTTATTCATCTGTTTGTTGAGTCATCCAAGTTGAGATTTATCATTTGCTTTGGTCTAGGGTTAGTGAGTATATGACTTTCCCCATGTATTTTCAGGAGTAATAACACAACAGCAGTCTACTAAACTTTAATTAATTTTATAATGAATTTAATAATAAAAAATCCTGTTAATGTTGTGAATTTCCTCACAATCCAATCTAATTGAAATAACTTTAAGTACTGAAAGATTGTATGTATGTGCCTCACAGGAAAATTCATTATTTCCCTACATCCTTTATAAGTTAAATATTTTGATCCACTGGTAGTGATTACAATTTGAACTAAATATTCCTATAACACTTTATCAAGTAAGAGAAAAAAAATCAGTCTCCTTTCCCTCTCATAGGTGAAATTTTGTTTTAAATTTTGGTAATGTTTGAAACTTTTCACAACCTAGTTTATTAAAGGAGGCTGAGTTATTAAAGTTGAAACATCATAGTGTTATTTTTTTCTACATGGTGTGCAACTCAGATTAAGAATCCATTAATTGAAAACATAATTCTGGCATTATTTTTAGTTTTAAATTCTGTTAAATTCTCTCTCTCTCTCTCTGTCTCTCTTTGTCTCTCTCTCTGCCTCTCTGTCTCTCTCTCCCTCTGTCTGTCTCTCTGTCCCTGTCTCTCTGTCTCTCTCTGTCTCTCTGTCTTTCTGTCTGTGTCTGTGTCTGTGTCTGTGTCTGTGTCTCTGTCTCTGTCTCTCTCTCTCTCTCTCTCTCTCTCTCTCTCTCTCTCTCTCTGTGTGTGTGTGTGTGTGTGTGTGTGTGTGTGTGTGTGTTTTGCATGAGTTTATATACTTGAATGCTACAGCACTCTTGTGGAGCACAGAAGAGAACATAGAATATTTTCCCTCTCCTCTCACCTCATTAGAGACAGCTGTTTTTGCCATTGCATTAGTGATGCGAGATAGTCCTTGAATTCCAGTGGTCCTCCTGCTTCAGCCTCCCATCTGGCCATGGGAGCCCTGGGAATACAGATTCACATAACTTATCATGTTTTTGTTACTTTTGAGGGTCCAACTCAGGCTTTCACAATTTGAATACAAGCATTTACTTATATTTGTTTCTATGAAGAGTTACCTAAGTATTACTTCCCAAAACCAAGAAGAAAAATTATTCTGTTACCCATAGAGAATTTTAAAATTAAAAAGTAAATGGGCTTTCAAATACATATTTTAAAAAGTTAAAGTATGACATTTACCTATACTTAAAATAAATAACTGTTATATTTCTTTCAATTTAATAATTCACAAGGTCATCTAATGTGATAGTCTAATTAAAAGTAGAATTTAGGAATCAAAGGTTCATATTATCCAGTAAAGAGACCTGAATGAAATGAATTTATTAATAGAGGCAATATTAGTTAATATCCTGTGAGGCCATAATAATAGAATTATCTTTTCCATTAGACAAGAAACTAAAAATACACATAATAGTTAAGAGTAAGCAGTGCCCTAATTAAATATTCAATAGTATAGTCAAGCATAAGGGTGAATCTAGTAAAATGACAGGAAAAGCTATTTAAGCCTTGAAAGCAAGGATAGTCTCTCATCTTTACTTGAAATTCTGATAATTCTTACCAATTAAAAGAAAAAGATGGTCTGAAAAGAACAATTAACACTAGACTAATAGTTGTGCTGGGGATTCTTTCTCTTTAAAACTCAGTTGAAAGAGTAAGGAACAACAATATAATTTGTGGTAGTTACAGGTACAACAACACTTGGTAAGCCTTACATAGGTTACAAACTCAGATGTTTTAGCGTATCCCTGTAATCCCAAGCAACTGGGTGAATGAGTCTGAAGCCAGTCTAAGCTACAGAGCAAGATGAACTCAGATAAGACAACAGTCTATTTAGCACAAACAATAAAATAAGTCAAGTATGACAGACATGGCTGTCTTCATTTTTTGATACATATTGTTCACAATTGGCTATGTCTTTAATTGTGGTAAAGTCCCTCGGAGCTCTGACTCCAAAATCAAAACTATTCAGTACTAAGTTGGCATACCTAGATAAGAGATTCAGCTCCCACGGAAAACAGAGTTATGCTTTCAATTCTATGGTACGATGTCAGGAAATAGTTTTTCTATTTTATATTCTGTTTTTCTTCCAATAAAGGACTATTTCACATGAACATATCCCCAGCTTCAGCAAAACCAGCTAGATGCAAGCATAGGGGGGCAGATGTATATGGTGAATGTATTTTGAAATATGCAGTCTTTTACTTGATATTTATTAATAATTGGAAAGCATCTTGTAGATAATTATTCCTGAATGTGTTTTCTAAAGTATTTTTTAATATTCTTTCCTTCAATTAAGTATATTTTGAAGAATAAAAGGAAATTTGAGATTGCAAACATATAATAATTTGAACTAAAAAGTAGCAATTTAACAAAAGAAAATTTCTATGCTAATTACTTCCATATTAATAATAAAACATATTTTTCATAAGATTACACAAAAGACTTTGAACAGTTAGCTCATTTATCTAAAGCACATATGTTAAGAATTTTATACTAGTACTTTTTATGATCACCAGGACATGCTAACAAAAAAATTGAAACGGAAAATTCTACAGGTAAATAATTAAAGTTAAGCTACCATTTGCTAGGTTAATAGCCCGATTGACATGGAGAGGGTTTTTTTTTTTCCTTACTTTGCCTTTTGCATGAATTGTGAGTGTTGATTTTTATGAAAAATGTTTGGCAACTGAAGATTTCAGTTTCACTAATCTCATCCAATAACACTACAAATGAATAAAATTCTTCTGGCAAATCACAGTAGAAGAAAGAAAACTAATAAATGGCAAATGGTTTTCATTTCCAATTAAGTACACATAAAAATTGACATTAAAAATTAAATTTTTCATGATAAAATAAATATTTCAAAAATGCAAAGAATCATTAGTTTAAAAAATTGATGCAGACACACCCATACCTTGTTTCCTACATGGAAAAATATCATTTGATACACTTTGCCTGGATACCACCCACAAGCCAATTTAAAGTGTAATATTGTCTCTTAATACATGAAGGATGCATTTTTCATTTACATTTTCACTGCAATGGGCATTGTTGCATATAATATAGTCTTGACAACCCATATCTTTTGAGTGATTTCTTAAAGTAGATTTGAAAACTCGTACTTAACTTTGAAACTTTTGGGACAGGGGAAAATGGGTACTTTACTTCTTGGGTATTATGGATTGCCAGCAACAACAAAAATGGAGGACTATTGTAAGACATTAAAATATTTAGAATTAAATTAAAATATATAAAAATCATTTCCCTTTGGCTTCCTAGTCAAAAAGCAGAAGTAGAAACAAACTCAATCTTGCTGCTAGTTTTCTGTGGGTGAATTATAAAACTTAAAATACTTTACTCCTTAACATGAATATCACTAGACATTAAGTGACAAGTTTACAAAGTGTGTTATACAAATCACTTCCTCATTAGGGGAAGATGGCACCAATTTCCCCCTTAGTTAGGTGAGCCCTTTGCGACTGTGAGAGGAAGAAATTCATTGAACTGTTCATTTTTATGCTCCTGTTATGTGTATAATGACCCACAGTGAAGCATGGTGCTGACAGTAAGCCCTTCAGGCATGTTTTCATGTGTATCTTCTAACTGCGTTTTTCAAAGTTTTAAATCTTAACAACGATCACATACATGACATGTTAGATATTTTTAAGTGTTTTATGTGAAATGAACAAATTATAGATGGCATTGGTTGGGGGATTTAAGCTTATAAACAGTAAAGAACTAGCGAATGAGCTTTCTCTCCACTTGCAAGCTCAGCTGTCGGTCATCTCCTTGTTGGTGACAAGATCTCTTTCTTGTTTGCCACTGTGCATGCTGGCTAGCCCACTTTTTGTTTCAACATTATTAGATTTCTAAGTGAGTTTACAAGATTCATAAGTTGTTTTATAAGGCTTAAGAAAGAATCTAATTTTATATTTGTGAATTTGACTAATTAAATAATGAATGAAAAATGGGGGGAAAACCCCAATCATTTGACCTTGCTACGCCATCATGAACATATACTCAAAGGGCTCTATATTCTACCACAGAGATTACACTATGTTAATTGCGCTGTACTATTCTAAGTAGCAAGGAAATGGAACCATTTGAGATGTTCATCAAAAGATAGACAATGAAAAATGTGACTTGTATACTTTGTGACATTTTATTAAGATGTAAAGAAAATCATGAAATTCTCCAGAAAATAAGTGGAGCTAAAAGTATTGCATTCACTGAAGTAACTCAGATTCAGGAAGGAGAAAAAAAGATATTCACTCTCATGTGGTTTCTAACACATAATATATAAGAGAAGATGAGCAAGCAGACAGATTATAAAACTAGATAGGAAACCACTTGATGGGGAACATAGGTGCCAAGAAAAAGGGGAGTGAAATAAAGCATGCTTAACATGGAAAGGACGCCACGCTGACACTGGAAAACTATAACAGAGATGGCTACAAGAACAGACAGAGAGAATAAAGCAGAACCATTTGGTTTGCAACTGTCAGAGTGAACCCTAATATATGTGATGGTTAGTTTGTAATAAAAGAAAATAAAGAAATATCTGTGAGATTGAACATGTTCTTATTTCTAGTGTCCTAGGTAGATTATGTAATTCAAAGCTAATGAAAACATGAGATCGGAAAGCACATATAAATCAAAGTTACACCAATGGTGCCATCTGTATCTCCTCGGCTTACTGGCCCTTGGTCAGCTAAGAAGTTTTACATTGGATTCAGTCTCTTACGATGTCATCTGATATTTTATTTTATTTTTTTCAAACATTTTTATTAATTTATTCTTGTTACATCTCAATGTTTATCCCATCCCTTGTATCCTCCCATTCTTCCCTCCCTCCCATTTTCCCTTTATTCCCCTCCCCTATGACTGACCCTGAGGGGGATTACCTCCCCCTGTATATGCTCCTAGGGTATCAAGTCTTTTTTTTTTGGTAACCTGCTGTCCTTCCTCTGAGTGCCACCAGGTCCCCCCCTCCAGGAGACATGGTCAAATGTGAGGCACCAGAGGACGTGAGAAAGTCATATCCCACTCTCCACTCAAGTGTGGAAAATGTTCTGACCATTGGCTAGATCTGGGTAGGGGTTTAAAGTTTACGCCTGTATTGTCCTTGGCTGGTGCCTTAGTTTGAGCGGGACCCCTGGGCCCAAATCTGCATATCATAATGGGAGAATAGCAAAGTAGAAGGATCCAGAGGGTCCTAAAAACCTACAAGTAGTCATCTGATATTTTAGGCACCAATTTGCATAATCTGGAATTTAATAAGGCAATGGTTCTCAACTTTAATACAGTTCTTCATATTGGGGTGACCTCCATCCATAAAATTATTCTTGTTGCTACTTTATAAGTGTAATTTTGCTACTATTACGAAACATAATGTAAATATCTGTGCTTTCGAATGGTTGTGGGTGACTCCTCTGAAAGGATTATTGGAACTACAAAGGGGTCGTGACCCAAAGATTGAGAACCACTGCTATAAGGCCTACCCTTACCTGAGAATATGACTTTATTAATTCATTAATTAAGGACCATTTGCAAATTGGCACATTAATACCTTAATTTTAATTATTGATATATGTAAAGCACTCTTCAGAAATAAATAAATATGACAGAATATGTTTGCATTAGGCCACCAAACTGGAATACGTAAATTTTTGTTATTAAGAACAGATATAGTAAACTATTCTAAGTAGGTAATGTAGTTAGGTGCATATGTAGCAAAAATTCACAAACTCTACAAATTTTGTCATATCACATATTCTGCAAATGAGAAAGTTGAAACCTCAAAAGCCACGTGGACTGCCAGAATCCACTTATAAGGTAGAGGAAGAATCCTGCCTCATGAGAACTGTTCAAACATAAGAACTGTCTATTTTGTATTAAAGATGGACAAATTTGTGAAGGAAAAAAACACATTTTCTATGGAATGAAAACTAATAAAAATGAATAAACTTAGTCTAGAGTGATAAATGCTCCATTCTGAAAATCTTAAGATGTAAAATGCCCCTGTGTAAACCACAGTAAAAATGCTATGATATAAAGTTGTAATAACACTATGGGTGATTTCTTTTAATATTGACAGTTAAGAGGGTCTCCAAGGCTTTGGATATTACTTTTCATCATTTCTGACATTCAAACTATTTGGCATCTGGAAAAGAAGTTACCTGGAAAATCATGCACTCAGCTGCATGGTGTATGCATCCACCCTGAGCTTGTCAGTGAAAGCTGAATCCCAGCTGGAAAGAAGCTTAGAAACCAATATCATTAATCCTTCCCTTGGTCCTTCGGATATCGGTATCTACATGCTGATTGTGTATGTTGTTTTGAATAATTTTTAGGTCAGTAAGAAGACTGAATAATATCCACGTATCTCCAGATTGTATATACATATGATTTCATGGTAAAAATTGTCCAGTGATATTACCATACTTCTGGTTTGGTTGGCCAGTATAAGTAAATGGTCATGAATAGATTTAATTCAGTTCCAGATTCTCAGTTGGCTGTAACTAAATTTTGAGTCCATCTGTTATATAAATGTAATTTTCTGGAAAACAATATAATAAGGAACTTGATATGTGGAAGAAAGACTAACAACTGCCTTTCTCATTGCTGTTTCTTCCTTGGCTTCCCTCATATTCACTTCATATTGTTACTATGACACACGGTCACATCCTTCGTGATTTATAATATGAAATAAAAGCCTTTACTGCTTGCCTTCCTGGAAATCCATGGCACCCATAATAATTGGTCGAGTATTCTCTTCTCTTTGTTTCTTCCTCAAAACCCCATTCACTTCTTGCTTCCTCCAAAAAATCTGTACACCCACACTGATGAGTGAGGCTCTCCCCTTCACTCCTCATTTGGATGCCCTAATCCTGCTGTCCTTCCTAAGGCTCCTCCCGTTGCTTTCTTCCATTGGGCATTCTAATAGTCTGCTTGCTTTGAAGGGAAATCAGCCACGTCTTTCACACTGCTTCTCAAAGATGGTTATCTTAAGACACACTTGGAAGGCCAGCTTGCTTTGCAGGGAGAAGCTATCTTGCCCTCTGGCACACCATCTCCTCTATATGAACACCTACACCTTCTGTAGGTGCAGCGCTAACTTCCCCATGCTGCTGACACACTAACCTTACCTTCTGAAGACCTGCATGGAACAACTCCAAGAAGTAGCTTTGCTTCGCTCCCTTCTGGCACCTAACCTCCCTGATAAGGGACATTCCCTTGCCAGCTTTCACACAAACTCCTGAAAGTTAAACCTCTCTGTTGCCTCATCAGTTCTCCAAATCAGATGCCACAGTTCACTGCCTGTCCTCTAAATCCCCTGTCTCAGCACCTGACTGGGGTTTACTCCCAACTCCTCAGTTCAGAGGAGTTGTCGCAAGACACAAAATTCTTAGAAAAATCACAAACATGTTAAAAAAATTCAGAGGACATAAATAAATACTTATAAGAAGTAAAGAGGGACAGAAGTAAACTTCTGATTGAAGTCCAAAAACAGAAAACTACCATACACGTTAAGTGCATACATACATATATACATACATACATACATATAGCAATGCAATTTGAGATTTGAAAAAAGAATTCAATAAAAAGAAATATTGAAAAAGATCCAAACTGAAAATAAGCTGGAAAAGAAATATTCATTAAATCCAACAGAAGGTCAGAGAAAATCCTCAGAAATAGTATGACAGCATTGTGAAAAACAATATCAGGGCTTGAAAACAATGCACAAAAGTTAGATAATTGAACCAAGGAAAATTACTAAAAAGTTTTAAATGCATGAATAAAATGCATGAATAAAATATGCATAAAAAGAAAATGTGTAAGCCTAAATATAAGAAATATAAGATATCATCATAGAAGAAGTGTTATTACTAAATCTAAGGAAAGAGATGTCTATCCAGACACAAATGTTGTACAGAATACTATACAAAAGAAGAGAATGGAAACTCTCCACACTGTTATATTTAAGATAAAACACATGAAACAAACACATTTGAAAAGCTGCAGGAGATAAATACCATGTTAAATACTAAGAAAATACTTCATCAGAATACCAGCTCATTTCTCAGTGGAGACACTATAAACCAGAAGGGTTTGGAGCAATGTACTTCAAAATTTGAAAAACTACAGTTGCCAATTCACACTAGTATACACAGCAAAACTATTCATCATAGTTGAAATAGGCATAAATCCTTCTTTGGTAATAAATCAAGACATTAGGAAATGTAAAAGAAACTTATGAGTAAATATCCAGTCCTATATAGAGATTCCTGAATGTAGTATTTCATAGAGAAGATGATAAACATAGGAACAAAAAATGTACGGTAGGACAGTTTTCATGAAAAATAAGATTAAGAAAAACATCATGAAACCGACAAGATGTCTGTAATTAATACATATATTACATATTATAAATATTGAAGGTAATAATTCCCCAATAAAAAAACACAGGACTAGAAAACAACCAGCTATTTTCTTGCTAGACGAAACATGCTTCACCTTTAAAAACACACACTACATTAGAGGGAAAGTGTGGAAAAGATGATTCCAGGCAGACAGGACCTGGATGCAGTCATATACTGCCATACTAGTATCCAACAAAATACATTCCTAGCCAAAACTAATTAGGAAAGAATAGTAAGATATCATCATTCTGAATGATGAACAATCCTCCATGAAGACATTTCAGTTCTAAACACACACACAAAATCTGAGTACTACCAAATTCACAGAACACTAGTTAGTATAAAATCACAGATTAATTGCAACACAGTATTCGGAAGTATAGAAAATATCTCACTTTCACCAGTAAACATGACTTCCAGACAGAAAATAAATATAGAAACATTGTAATTAAATAATGTTCTTGATCAAATGAACCTAATAAAGCACCCATAAATTATTCTACCCAGAACACTACAAAACAGCAGATTGGGACATGAAGCAAAGCTCAATAAATGCTAAAATATTGGAATAATTCTTTGTATTCTATCTGACGACAGTGGAATAAAACCCAAAACAATAACAAAAGAAATTACAAAACCCCATGAAGACTAAAACCGTGCACTATTGAATGATAAAGGGTCATTAAAGAAATCAACAAGGAAATAGAAAAGCTCCTAGAAGCAAAGGAAAATGTAAACAAAATATACAATCCTCTGGGATACAACAAAAGCAATTTTAAGAAGGACACTGAGAGCAACAGCTGGTCTCCCCATTGCCAATACTTTAGATTAAATCTTAAGAACTATGAAGTTACCATAATAGAAAACAGAAGGAAAAAACAAAAAGAGCTGCTGAGTTTACTTTCTTCTCATAGTAATATATATCATATGGCAGTTATCAATTTAATACTCCTTACTATGGAACACTTTTTGTTGCCTTTAATGAAAAACTAGGTCTGCAACTTTGAAGTAATGACAGTTGCTGGTAATCCCTACTGATAGTTGACCCTGAGACCCTTTATATTAGAAAGCGAATTGGCTTTTCTTGGTGCAGGTTTTCTTGTGCTCATGTGGCGAGCGCTGCACCTAGAAACTGTTTTCTCAACTGTTGTGTCTGGTTCTTGCAGGGCACACAACTTGCATACCATTCTTGTCTGTGACCGGCCTGCATCACTCAGCAGTCAATAGGCCCCACCTCTAGCCACCAGGTTGTTCACCACTGAACATTTCCAGGAAGGGCCTCTCTCTTTGGCCAGATTTCTTCCACATCCCCATCACAGAGAATCCCCTACTTTTCAGTAGGAGTACACCCTTTTTCTCTCCAAAACCTGTATCTCGTGGTTCCTGGAGACTGGAAGGTCTGGGAACTTTTGTGGATACTCAATCTCAGTTCAGGTGTAGTGGCTTTCTTCTGTTCTTTGGAGCTCTGTTTAACTTTGCCATATTGTTGCTCAGCTTCCTAATCCTCAGCATAACTAAAAGCTTTTGTAATAATCTGTGCCTATATAAATTCATATCTGGTTCTTACTCCAGCTCCTATTGACTCATAAACTTGTAAGCAAAACAAATCTCCAAAGTCTTTGAAGCCGCTATGTATAAAGCAATAGTGACACTTCAGAGGTGTCTGTAGAATTACACAAAAGTAGTTTTCAAAGTTTTCCACAGAGTCTTTGTCACATCATAAGTGAATTTCAGGGATTAATAACTGGAGGAATTATTTTTCAATTGAAGACTAATGGTGCTTTTAAGACTACTAAACTCACAGGTCCTAGAGATGATTTGATGTCACTAATACTTTTTAAGTCAGGATATCCTCAACTTTTCTGACCTGTGAAGTTGTTTATTGAGTAACAGTAACTGTTACTTATGAGATGCTTTCCCAAGCAATAGAAGTATTTTTCTAAAGATATCAGTTCAATACTTGAGTTGGTCAACAAAAGCAAAGGGCACTTTTGTCTGATCTGCATGCAGAATGCAATTCTCGCAGCACTGTGTGTTATTCTTAGGCTCCCCTTTCACACAGGCCATGGAAATTTGGCCTTAGGAAGCCTCTCTCACTTTCCCATAAATGGAATACTGTTCATGCCAGGTATAATCGCCCACAATTTAAAAATAGTCTGTTAACTGATAACGAGCTGGGAAGAAAAGTGCTCTGCATTCTTAGGGCCCTCGCATTAATCTTCACCATGTGCAGCACTCATCGCTTTGCTGTTACACTTGTTACAAGATATTCTTGATCAAAACGAACGGATCTGGCTAGCTTTTCTTCTTCAAAGAGAATTTAATGCAAGCTGTGTTTTATAACACTCAGTATCTTTGGACAGTCACTGTTGAGGGAGCATAGCTGGAAGAAATTAGCATTAACTCCTGCTTTAATGGGAAGTCACAGTTTCAAGTGGAATTCTGATTACTGTTTGTTTGGACTGAAATTCCAAAGTTTATAATCCATTTCCAACACCATAAACTGAGCATAACAACAAGATTAAAATAAGTCTCATTTTGTCCTGAATGGTTTTCCTTCTTTCCTCCTACTCTTTTTCCTTTTTTTTTTTTTTTTTTTTTCTTCTTCTTAAAATACTTTTACCTCATGAAATTCACTTTGGCCTCACATTTCATTTGTAGTTTCATATCAGTTCATAACAGATAGATGTCTAAACACTGAGTAAATTTAGAAATAATCATGATAGATAATAAAATTATTAAATTCCTAATCAAATGTTCAAAAGGGCTTCATTGACTTATTCATCTCAGGCAGTACTGAGAGCAGACTGCACAATTTACTGACAGGTGAGCTTGTCAACAATTTATTATGATCTACTGGGAGTGAGGGTCATTTTCTATATCCCCACAGCCAGCTTACCATGTAAGATCCCCACAGCTTCTGTGAATATTGCTGGAGAACAAAAAGACAACACTCTGCCTCAACAAGTTTGAAAACAAGATCTGACTCTTACAATTTGTCCTTTGACTACAATGTATACTTTGTGTCATGTGCACACCAGGATACACACCTTCAGACACATCATATATACACAAATAGTGATGGTGATTACAAGTAACTACAATAAGTTAAAATTTTAAAATCAGCATATATCCACAAATGGAGGATTTGCTATTGTGCATATAAGACAAAAGATATGCCAAACAGTGTCTATAGATAGTTATGGATGGCATTTAGAGCTGTCCTTGCTTGGTGATGGTGTGCTCTTCCAGGTGTAGTGGCGGTCCCAGGGAGTAAAAGTGGACACCCAACTGAATAATATATTCAATGAGTGAAACTGTTTTGCATGTTGATGAATGCCCTGAAAGCATACACAGAGTTCAAGGATGTATAGAGTCCAAGTTACTTTTGATCACCGTGTTTATCATAGCAATAGAAATGTAATTAACACACATTGTAAACTCTAGGCTCTGGAAGAGTCATGACTCCATCTCATCATAAATGAGAATTTTTTAAAAACTCTTTTGCTTCCCTTTATATTTCCTTTATTCTTTGGATTTACATTACTGAATTTCTCCCCAAAACTTTGTGGTTGCACCTGTGCAGCAATCTTTCCTTTATTTCCTATACTAAATCTTTTTTAATTTTTCTTTAACATTTTTATTATTAATAACAGTTATTAACTATTACTTATTATTTTATTAATTATATTGCTAATTTTGCTATCAAAATTATTATTTTAAGCCTCTTAGTTTGAACTATGATAAATGTGTTTCTTCTCTTTCTGTTTTAGTAGATACAGTTGCTATCTACAGTGATTACATCATAACTGAGTGTCTGTTTTGTTTTGAGTTGATGATGCCATAATCCTTTGCTCCCTCCTGAGTTACATAATGAATTAAAACTTAAGAGAAGGCTGTGCTTTAAGTAGTTCCTTATGTAGTAGAAAGATATCATCCTAAGAGGTATAGAAACAATAGCATACAAAAGGAAGTAGGAGAAATCAAGGTAAGGTGACTTGGCTAGAGTTCAGAACAGTCCAATCAGAACACAGATATTGACATTGATGAGATACTAGAGAAAGAATTCAAATGTCTATTTTTTTTAATGAATAATGACTTTAAGGTGGCTAGAAATTCATTTGACTAAATTAGAGATGCCAATATAGGTTTGGATAAGAAATTTAACAGAGATTAAATTAATTAAAAAACCAACATAAAACATACAAGCAGAAAATTAAAAACTCAATAAAACAAATAAAATTCAGTATATGGAATAAAAATTAGGCTCGATCAACAACAATGAAAAAAAAAACCTAGGTGAGAATGTTGGCCATTTGGTAGATAATTAAATTCAATAGTACTTTTCTAAAAACAAAATTAGGATACCAAAATGAATAAGCAAGAATAATGTCAGAAGTAGACATTAAAAAATCAAGTCAAAATTAGTCATAAGCATTCAATGAAGTATCTCTGTGTTATAATAGAGCACAATTCACCAAAAAGACAAGACACTTATATTTGACAAAGCACTGCACATTGGTACTGCATTTGATAAAATGAACATGACTACATCTACAGGACAGGATTATAGAACAATGGCAGTGAGTAAAATTTATATCACCCTCTCATCAATAGTGAGAACACTAAAATAAAAGATCAGCAGTGAAGCTTAACAACTGAGTAAGCCAAATGGTTTAAGAGGTTTTTACACAACACTTTTTCCAACTACACATTTTTCCAAAAGTGTATAGAATTCCTTCCTAACTATATCATATTACAGGCCAAAAATCAATCCTGAGTAAACACAAAAAAGAGAATAATTAAGAATAGTCAATCTTTGTTCAATAAATCTGAAAGTCAACAATCAAAGAAACTATTAAAATATACAAATATAAAAAGACTGAAGTGATGTGTGTGTGTGCATGTGTGTGTGCCCACATGCGTTCACGTGCATGTGTTGTGACTGTCCAGGTCTTACTATGTAATACTAGCTGGCTCTACATCCCAATTTCTGGGAGTACATATATGCACATCTAACAAAAACACATACATTTTCAAGCAATCAGTGGGTCATTGAGGAAACCACGGGGGATATTTTCAATCCTTAGAATCAAACAAAATGAAAGGGACTTATTAAAATCTGTTCAGGTAAACTGAGCACAGTTCTAAGAGGGGAGTGTATGCTTATGATTCCTTACATCGTCAAAAGCAAAAGAAGAGTGATAATACTAGGGATGAGAGGGCTAAACACGTGGATGACTATGGCACGGGTTACTGATGGTTCTTCATGTTATGTCCACACAGCCCAGAAGTAGACAGTTGGAGAATTACAACCCCTTTTAGGACAACCCTGAAAGATACTAGTGAAGGGAAATCTTCATAGTGGGAAGAATTTCAGGAGGTACACATGGTCAGACATTTTGTTTGGAAGGAAAAATGGCCAGAAATGTGATTGTTCACTGATTCATGGGCTGCAGCCAGTGGATTGCCTGGATGATCAGGGATTTGGAAACTTGGTGATAAAGACACCTGCTATGTATGTGAATAGATCTCTCCAAATAGACAAAGGTTGCAAAAATATGTGTCTCATGTAAGTGTTCATCAAAGGGAGACTTCAGCTGTGAAGAAGTTCAATAGTCATGGAGATAAGATGAGCTGTTCTGTGAACAGTCGGCCTTATTTTCCTGTCATTTTTTTCCATTGCCCAATGGACTCATGAACACAGTGGTCTTGGTGGCAGAGATGGGAGTTATGCAAGGGCTTGACAGCATGAACTTCCATTCTCCAAGGCTGACGTGGATACAGCTTCTGCTGAGTGTCAGACATGCCAACAGCTGAGACATACATTGAGCTCCAGACATGACACTGTTCCCCAGGGTGACCAGCATGTGACCCTGTGATAAGTGAAATGTTGACTACATTGCACCCCTCCCTCTGTGGATAGGACAATGCTTCCTCTGCACTGTAGTAGATATTTATTCTGATGATGGATTTACCTTTCCTGCATGTAATGTTCCTGCCAAAACCACCATCTAAGGACTTACAGAATCTATCATACACTATTGCTTCTGACCAAGAAACTCATTTCACAGCCAGAGAAGTGAGGCAGTGTGAAATCCCCTGGTCTTACCATGTTTCCCCACCATGATGAAGCAGTTGGCATGACAGAAAGATAAAACAGCCTTTTGATTACACAGCGACATTGCTAACTATGTGGCAGTAGCCTGAGGAGGTAATGGCATGCTACACCAGAAGGTAGTAAGTGCTTTGGATCAGTGTCCAATATATGGTACAGTTTCTCCCATAGTCAAGAGTCCTTAGGCTCAAGGAGCAAGGGGTAGGAAAGGGAAGAGCTCCATTCGCTATCACCCACAGTGACCCACTAGGAATTTTTTTGCTTCCTGTTCCTGTGACCTTATGATCCCAGAAGTTTTGGTTCCAGAGTGGGGAGCACTCCTGCCAGGGGCAACAACAAGCCTTGCAATGAACTGGGAGTTCAGATTCCCCCTGCTTACTTTGGGCTTCTCATGTCCTTAAACCAACAGGCAAAGAAAGGAATACCAGAGTTAGAAGAGGCAATCGATCCAGATTACCATGGAGAATTTGAATTGCTTTTCCACAATGGAGGTAAAAAAAGATTATATTTGGAATGCAGAAGATCCTTTAGGGCATCTCTAGGTGCTACCATGTTCTATGATTAAAGTCAGTGGGAAACTATGATACTCTGATCCAGGCAGAAATACAAAGAGCACAGACCCATCAGTAGTTAAGGTATAGGTCACCCTACCAGGAAAAGAGACAAAACCTGATGAGGTGCTTGCTAGAATTAGTAATAAAGGTGGGGGGTAGTCATAAATAATAGCTAGGATCACATGGCTAGTTGATAAAAAGGAGGTTATAATTGTCACAACTATTTCTCTTGTGTTTTGTAAAGAATGTTCTTGTACAGTTATTTGTGATTTATTACTTAGATTTCTTCATCATGTGATATAACATTAATTAATATCAATGATTATCATTTAAGTTTGAGGTGCTAAATGAATTTCCCTTAAGGAACATTGCCAGCTATTCAAATGGGTAACATATTTGAGGTTGTATAAGGAATAGTTAATTATATCATGTTAAGCTTAGTTATGACTTGGTTAAACACATAATGGTTTTGCAACTGTACATTGGATAGTTATTTCATATTCAGGCATTATTATGACATTTTCATTAAAATATAAGGAGATGTAAAAACATGTCAAGTGAACAAGGGATGCCTATTTTTTGTTGTCATATTGACTACATCTGAATTTAACTAAAACCCCAAAATAGAAGGCACATCTATGAGGGATTTTTAGTTAAAAATCCTACTTTAGTTTAAAGTAGGAAGACCCACTTCTAATCTGGTTCTTTGATATAGGAAGACTTGCTTTTAATATATATCTTTTGATCTTTGAAAAGACATTTCTTTAATCTGGATTTTCTATTTTATTTTATTAATTTATTCATATTACATCTCAATGGTTATCCCATTCCTTGTATCCTCTCATTCCTCCCTCCCTCCCATTTTCCCCTTACTCCCCTCCCCTATGACTGTGACTGAGGGGGACTTCCTCCCCCTTTATAGGCTCATAGGGTATCAAGTCTCTTCTTGGTAGCCTGATATCCTTCCTCTGAGTGCCACCAAGTCTCCCCATCCAGGGGACGTGGTCAAATATGAGGCACCAGAGTATGTGTGATAATCTGGATCTTTAATCCAGATCTAATCTGGACCACTCTTTCTGGTTAGAAGCATATTTAAGGACATGGAAAAAGGTAGTTTTTGTTCTTTGCCTGCTTTCTCTCATATTATAGCAAGTGAATTCCTTCACTGTTATTAGAACCTATTTTTGGATTCCAGCATATGCTGACTACCTGCTGAGACATTCAGCCATATGGACTGAGCAACTGCTGTATTCTGTTCACAGCCATGCATTGTTGGATTAGCTGGACTGCAGCCCATAAGTCAGTCTAATAAATCTTCTTTGTATGTATATAGACTCATTCTATAGGTCCTATTATTTTAGAGAACCCTGACTAATACACATGGAAACCCACAAACAACCCAGAGTTTTGTCAAGGCTATTGGCTGTTCTCCACATACTGACAGTAAATTTATATTGCTGAAGATAACACCTAAACAACTATTTGAACATGCAGCCAGATAAACAGAAAACCAGCCTTTAAAAACACCAACAATAATAATAAAAAAAAATCCTTTGACCTCAATAGTGTCCTGCTTCCTGCCTGCAAGTTATACCACTAAAACAATAGCACAAATCCTATGCAGTAACCAACCAAGATCTGATTTGATTCAGGGCCTATTCTATGAGAAGGAACCCATACCTAACAATACCTGTGTGACTAAGAAGATGAAATCAGGTAGGGCAGTAACCTAGGGGAATGCAAATACTTTCTGCTGAGGCAATGTAAGAATAAAATGACTTTAATCAACATTCTGTTTTACTCATAGACCAGTGCCTTGCTCAACCATCTTCAGAAAAGCTTTCTTTTATAGCAGATAGGAAGAAATACAGACCCACAAAGGAGGGGTGGCATCCTTAGAACACTCAACCCTAAATTGGATATCTCCATGAAATTCATACCCTTGGTCCACTGGGAACTCTACAAAAGAAGGTCAAGAAAGACTGTAGGAGTCAGAAAGGATGGAAGACAAGGAAACAAGGCTCTCTAAACACAGTAGGACTGAGGACTCAGAGACTGTGGCAGCATGCAAGACTTCAGGGATTGGGTTCCTAGATCCAAGAAGAGATGTAGATCCAGCACCTCATTCCTAACACAGATTGCTAGTTCTATTTTATAACCACTTTTAACTGAAAAATTGGTTTCTCCAAGTGTCTTCATAGGGAATTAAGTCATTGTTAAGGATAGGCCTCATGCTCTGCAGCTGGCCAACACACAACACACTCAACAGCATCTTTAGAGATTCTTTGTCTTATAGTGTTATGTCAGGGTATCTTTATTTTAAACCATACAGGTTTAAGTACCTTACAGATATAGGTAGATAGATAGATAGATAAATAGATAGATATAAAGATAGATGTCTTCTGTTTGTGACTTTATGCAATTCTTGGGTAAGCAAACATGTGTTTCTCTGTGTCTATATGTTTCTTGTGCTTTTTTTTTTTTTTGACCCTTTAAATTCTGTTTGCTTTTTCCTATTCTGATTTGTTTGTTTTGTTTTATCCTATTTTATTTTAATTATTTAATTATCTAACTTAGATTACCATTTGTTATTTGTTTTCTAAAGAGAAACAGTAAGAGTGTGGATTCAAATGGGAAGGGAAGTAAAAGTAACTGGTGGGAGTTAGGAGAGTGGAAACAGTTATCAGAATATTTTGTATGAAAAAAGTATTTTCAGTAAAAAAAAAAAAAAAAACAAGACACACTTGAAGATTGGATTATAAAAACACTGTACTTTTAAAATACACAAAAAATATTCAGAATTACCTTCAGTATAAGTAGTATTATCTCTCCCTTAAGAATAGGTGCAACTTATAACTGAAAACGACTCAGTAACATGCATGAAATAAGCCAAGCCCAACTACATGGGTTTCAAACTTGGAAAGCATATGGTGGGAAGAAAGAATTAATTTGTGAAGTTTTGGTCTGACTTCCATGTATATTCTGTGGAACATGTTCACCTATATCTTCCTATATAACTCAACACAAAAATACAAATAGTTAATAGATGTATAACACATTGTTTCTCTTAGGGTTTCCATTGCTATAAAGAGACACCAGGACCACAGCGACTCTTATAAAGGAAAACAGTTAAGTGGAGCTGGCTTACAGGTTCAGCCCAGGCAGACATGGTTCTGGAGAAGGAACAGAATGTTCTACATGTATACTGGCAGGCAACAGAAGAGAAAGACACTGGTCCTGGCATATGCATCTAAAACTTCAAAACCTACCCTCAGTGACACACTTCCTCCAACACGGCTGCATCTCCTAATAATGCCACTCTCTGTGAGCCTATGGGGGTTATTTTCATTCAAATTAACACACACACACACACACACACACACACACACACACACACACACACACAAAAGATAGGCATATAGTGGTTAAAAAACATAAATTCCAGTGGCAGAGTGCTGCTTCTTTACTTCCTCTTGGCAATTTCTCTTAAACTTTCTATGTGTCTTCATTCATAAACCATTGTTACTAACTATAAAGAATTTTTCTAGATAAGAGCATAAATAATATGTCAAATACACAGAACATGATTGCCTTAGTTATAAATCCAAGGGAGTTGATGTGTGGAAGCTAGGTTGTCAGACATATAGAAAAAATTTGGTCAATTGTGGTCTGTGTCTAATCCTTTCTTCTTGACTTTTTTTTTTTTTTTTTCCATCACTTCTCAGTCTCTCAAGCACTTGCCGTGCTGAATACCATGAATACATCTAACCTCGCCACTGACCTCTCTTCTTCATTGCACCACAGCTACTAGTAACAGAAAGCAACTATATCCTGTAGGCTCAATTTTCTTAACAAATATATTTTATTATGAACTTATTAACCGAGTGTATGTCACTTATAACCTGACTAACCTAAACAATTGGAAAAGAGGATTAAAGAATACAATAACAAAACCATAAGGATATCAGTTCTGAGGAATGATTCTCCTGGCGTAATCAGCAGGATTTCTTCTGCTGGAACCTGGAGTAACCAGAACCCAGAACCTCAGCAGGAGCCCGGAGCCTCAAAGCCTTCCCTCGAGTGGTTCTTTCTAGGAGCGTCTCAAAGTGGAGTGATGAACAGCCAAAACTATCCCAAGTCTCCAAAAGCCCCACCTCTTGTTTCTGACTCACTTATATATTTCTTTCCAAAGTCTGTTCACAGATCTTTTCAGCTGGCAACAATCAAGCTCCTGCAGGAGGTGGTTTGCCTTCTAGTGGATTAACATCACCTGTTCTCTCGTACTTGGGATCATAACAAAAACAGGTTTATCTCTCCTTCAATATTCCGTTTCTAGAACTCTTCACAGTGACTCTCCTGGTCAAGAATGTCATTTAAAACCACAATCAAACATAATTTTAAGATTCTTTAACACAGATTCTATGTACAAAAATATCATCTCTTTCATTTCTGGTAGAGGAATTGTCAATCTTTGGGCCATTAGTCAGATCAGAGACGCTATTCTCTCTTCTCTCTCGCTCTCTCTCTATCTCTCTCTCTTCTTCTCTGTCTCCATTGTCTCTCTTTCTCTCTCTCTCTGTCTTCTCTCCTCTTCTGTCTATCTCTCTGTTTGTCTCTGTCTCTCTGTCTCTTCTCTCTCTCCCTCTGTGTGTTTCTTCTCGATCTCTTCTCTCTGTCTCTCTTGTCTCTCTCTATCTCTCTCTGCTCGCTCTCCTCTCTCTTCTCTCTCTCTCTCTCTCTGTTCCCTCTGTCTCTCTCTCTGTCTCTCTCTCTGTCTCTCTCTCTGTCTCTCTCTCTGTTTGTCTCTGTCTCTCTGTCTCTCTCTCTCTCTCCCTCTGTGTGTGTGTCTTTCTCTCTCCCTCTGTCTCTCTCTCTCTGTCTCTCTCTATCTCTCTCTCTCTCTCTCTCTCTCTCTCTCTCTCTCTCTCTCTCTCTCTCTCTCTCTCTCTCTCTCTCTCACACACACACACACACACACACACACACGGTCTTAGTCAGCTATCCTACCACTGTTACCTTCTCTAGGGGAAATTCTGGAATCTCAAGAAGCTGATTTCTTGTTCTCACCTTCAAGTCATTATCTAACTCAGAACCAGAACCATCATTTTCACATCCTTTATCTCTTTCTAGTAGTGGTCATCTTTTATCACTGAACATTCTCTCTACTACTCTGAACTTTTGCTACCATCCCCAGAATTCTGAACTTTAAATGTAATCATTTTTGCACTTTTTTCCATTACAATTAGTTTTATCTAACAATCAATGCCAAATGCCTACAAGCTGCTCGACTTGAGGGAAATGTCTTGGGTAATAAGAAATTGAGCACTGTGGTTATAGTAAATTATAATTATTAGACAACTTTATTAATAACCACTCAGATTGCTAACTAGGATAAACTTCCTAAGTTATTAGGCATGTCTCAATCTTCTTTGTATTCTAACAAAAACTCCTAGTATATTGCCTCCTATATAAAAGGGCCATGTTTTGTCATTTGGCTGAGGACAGAATACCTTATGAAAAGCCACATCAAAAGACACAGAGAGAAACATCTTAGGTATGCTGCATTGGAAAGTTGGTCACCAATTTAGTGCATCCAAATTACAATTGCAATACCCTTATAATCAGGGAAATTTTAATTTTAGCTAGTTACCATCACTGGAGAGCAAAGTCTTTTATACTTCATAGGATAAAAGACTAAAGCTTTATCCCAAAAGGGAAATAAAATGTAATGGTCCTTTCCATGTCAATACTACACATATAAAAAGAAAAATATCCTAAAGAGAGTAAACTTGATTTAAAGATAGAGGCACTAGCTGGAACAAGTGATGAGACAATTTGTTAAGGGCCTAATTATGCACACCACTAGAGGAGGCCTAATGAGATGGTAGAGGAAGAAATCATAAAATTTAGCAGTCGGGGTTCATTGGCTCAGATATTAAATTGCCAATTAATCTCAGCAGCAAGTAGCAACTAAACCTCATTTAGTAAAGTGAGTATTTTTAGCCTCTTGGAGAACTTAAAGGAAAGATAAAATAGAAAAGGCAGGTAGCATATCTAGTGTTTGTCAACTTTATATAAACTTAGACATACCTAGGAAGAGAGAATCTGACTTGATGAATTGCCTGCCCAAATTGGCCTGTGGGGATGTCTGTGGGGTGTTCTCTTCTTGTTGAATTATATGGTAAGGCCCATCCCCTTATGAGCAGAACCATCTCTGGACTAGTAAGCCAAAGCTTTATGAGAAAGGTGTCTGAGCAAGCCAAGGGGAGTGGGCCAGTGTACAGCATTCTGCCATAAACTCTGCTTCAGTTTCTGCCTCATAGAGGCTACTGCCCTGTGTTCCTACCCTGACTTCCCTCAAGGATGGACTGTGATGTGTAGGTATAAACCAGAATAACACTTTGCTTTCCCACGTTTCTTTGGGTCATAGTATTCATCACAGTCGAAGAAAGAAAAGAAGGAAGGAAGGAAAAACCTAGACAAGAATACCCAGCTACACTTGCAGTAGGAATATCTGTGTGCCATTGTATGTAATTCACGTTTTTTTATCTTACATGAGGGTTATAGTTAAGACATTCTCTTGTCTTAATGAGACTTTGAGCTTTTAAATAATGTTGTGACTGAGCAATACTATTTGTTAGTTGTCTTAGTCACTGTTCTACTGCTATAAAGAGACACCATGACCATAAAACTCTTACAAAGAAAGCACTTAATTGCAACTTGCTTATGGGTTCAGAGATTTAGCTTGTTATCAGTGTGACAAGTAGCATGATGCCATGCAGGCAGGCACGATGCTGGAGAAGGAGTTGAGTCCTTCTGGATCCACAAGCAGCAGGAAGACAGAGAGCAACTGGACTTGGCCTGAACCTTTGAATACTCAAAGCATACCCCCAATGACAAACTTCTTCCAACAAGGTCATCTCTACTTTAACAAGGACATATCTCCTAAATTCTTTAAGCAATATCACCTCTGGTGACCAGGAATTTGAATCCATGAGCCTATGAGGGCTATTCTTCCCCATATCACTGCATTCCACTCCCTTACTGCCATAGGTTTGTAGCCATATAATAATGAAAAACGGAATGAATTGAGCCCAACTTTAAAAGTCCCCATACTCTATGACAGTCTCAACATTGTTTGCAAGTTCAAACTCTCTTCTGAGGCACATCACAATATTTTAACTACAATAACCTATAAGATCAAAGTCAAAAAGTAGAGCACATACTTCCAACATACAAAGGCACAGAATCTATACTGCCATCGTGAATAGGGTGAGCTACAGATCTTATTCAGTGCCTAGACTCTCATGTACCATTTATATCAGCCAAAGGGACTAAACCCCCTCTAGAATCCAAAAGCTTGGAATAAGAACTTTCCTTCATAACAAAGATAAAGAATTTGTAGCTCTCCTCATTTTATCAATAAGTCATATATACTTGGTTATTTGCCTGCATGTATTTAGATGAATTTATGGATCTAAATATATACTGTTGTATGAAAATTTTTCTCATTTTAAAACTCCATCTCTCTATTAGACTATTTTGTGTACATTAAAGTACATAAGAAATGATTAATTGATTAAGTTCTATTACCCACATGGTTGTTTTATTTCAGAAGTTTTCACTCGTGCCTTTAAAAGCACATGTGTGGGGCTGAATAAATGACTTTTGGAGTAAAGGTATTTCCTGCCAAGATTAAAGATAGGAGTTTGATCCCCAGAACACACACATGGTGAACAGAGAGAACTAACTACTTCAGGCTGTCCTCTGTCCACCCTCCCCCGCCCCACCCAATAGTACGCATTGACACACAAAGATTTCAAGTCAACGTTGAGCTACACAGGTTTACTGTAAGGCCTTATGAAAATATAATAACATTTGTCATGTACAAATATTTAAAAATTAGTTTGCAACATTTACTTTGATTGATTTTGTAAGTTTGACAAGGAGAGTAGACAGCATTCATCACACTCAATTGTTAGAGCTGTCATAACAACACACCACAGATTGATTAGTTTAAACTACAGAAACCTATCTTGTCATAATTCTGGAGACCAGAAATGAAAAATAAAAGTATCAACAGGCTCAGCTCACTTTACTGAAGGCATCACTCCACAACTTGAAGATCATTATTGTTTTGTTCAAACTTCTCTAATGAAACATAACCAATAAAATATATTTCATTGTAGGAAAGATTTGGTAGATTGTTGTTCATGATCTGAGCTTGGGAATAGCCACCTGAGAGCTGCAGAGCCGAGGAATTAATGGCTTCTAGAGTCAGTGATGTTGGCAGGCCTAAAATAAGAGGAAAACAAATTTAGCCCCAGATTGGGGCTGAATGTCTGAAAATCTAGGAAGAGCACTCAGATGTCTTTTTGTGAAATAGGAACCATAATAGCGTCTGTTTCATGGAGATCTAAAGATTGAATAAAAGACAAATATGACAATCCAGGAAAAAACGAACTATTTATAAAAGATAGGAATATTATTATTATAACCATTAATAATATGTACTGTGTCAGATGTATGCTCTAGAATTTAGTGAATATTAAGGTCATATTTAATAAGTTACTTTTATTATTACTAAGTCTTTACCAAGATATTTGTTTACTAAATACTACAACTGTTGTTATCCTATGACTTTATGGCTGATTTTACTATTACAATATTACTGATAGAGCTGCTCCTATTTTACTTAATTAACTAATCGCTCTAGAATGCAAATTTTTAAAAATTGTCATACTTTCAACTCAAATATTTTTACCCATTGTTTTTCCAAAATTTTTTTGTGATCCACAGTTTCCTGCAGGTAGCAATCCTATAAGTCGCACATACAGCCATTTCACAGTTTCACATTCAACTACGTAATAATAGTGCCCAATTAGTTCTTTCCTCCTATGACAGGAGTTAACTATCTGGGAAAATAAACTATAGATCTTGGTGAAATAATCAAGATATCTATGCTCAAGGAGCCTATATTAATTGGATCAATCTTATGGAAACTAGTAAACAAGTAAACATCTAATATTAATTTGTCAGCACAAGGACCTTTAAAGAAAATTAAAGAAACGCACATACATGAAAGAGACCATATTGTTGATGGCTTGGGATAGTCTGTCTAAGAAGATTTATCTGATTTTTTCAAGGTATCAATAAAGAAATAAAGGGATATTTTAATACGACAGAAAGCTCTTAGTTAAAAATGACTTGAAAAATTTGTGAAAATTACCAATGGTTGAAGGAAGCTAGATACTTGAGGATCAAAGTGTTAAGGTGTCTGGATTTTATTCCAAGTGCATCAGGAAGACACTAGAGGATCTTGGGAATGACTTGCACAGAACTGAGTGAAGCAAGAGCTTCTATGATGAAGATGGTAGGAATGGAGAAGGCAGAGATGGGTTTAAAAACATTAAAACAGAACCTAGTTCCTTATAGTTTCAGTGAGAGACCCATGTTACAAAGAAAAATAAGGAATCACTTCTAAATTATTTGTGTCGAGTAATAAAATAGATAATGCCAAAGAGTAAATGAGAAATAGTTTTTATAAGATGAATATCCAGCCCTATGTTGCATAGTAAGGTACATCCTGCTAGGATTTCCAACATGTGTGATGTCCTTTCTTTAATAAAATGAGCTGTATTTCAGCTGGATGTGTACCCATCTAGAGTAAAGACTACACTTCCTACTTTGAGGAGAGAAGACTTAGTTTTAGACAGTGAAACACAGATATTGTGCAATGTCTAGAATTGAGCCTGAAGGTAAACAACATTACTTTCTCTTTCTTGCACAATTTGAATTTTTATGCGTGGACGTAGAAATGCCTGTTGGGATTTAGAGTCAGTGTGTTAATTTGTTTCTTGAAGGTGGCAAAGAAACCTGATTATCTGAGAACTGTTAAATTTAGATAAACAAAAGAAATCTCTTTTTAAGATTTCCCTCATAATCTGATATTCAAGCCTGATATAAAATGTTGTCTGGGAGAAGTATGAAAGAAAACATGTGACATTTGTCTTCTGGGGTCTAAATAACTTTTTTGAAAATGACTGTTTCCAGTTATATCTATTAATCTCCAAATTTTATAATTTCAATTTCTTTACAGATGAATAATACATTTCATTATTCATTCATCAGTTGATGGATATCTATGTTCTTTCCATTTTCCACATATTGTACATAGAGCAGCAATGAATACGAATGAGCAAATATCTCTGGCATAAAATATAAACTCCTACAAGAATATGCCAAGTAGAGGGACAGATGGATTATACAGTTGATCGTTTTCAGTCTTTTTGAGGAAGCTCCACACTGGCTTGCATTTGGCTGTATCACTCTCAAGTCTGATCATTAGTAAATAAGAATTCTTGCCCTGTATCCAGACCTATGTACATTTGTTGCCTTTATTTTTTCTTAGGTTTGGTTTGATTTTTAATATAAATGATTATGACTGAGGTAAAATAGAATCCCAAGATAGTTTTAATTTTCCTTTCTCTCAAATAACAGAATGAGATATATATATTTCTAAGGCTCAAGGAACACCTCAAAAGAAAGAGAAGGAAAATTACAAGCTAGACAATTAGGAAGTTGGCTGTGAGGGTTGCCAACATAGATGACAAGTTACAGGCAATTAATGACTTCTGAGAAAGAGAGAAAATTTATCCTCCTCAGAAAATAAACTTGTAGTTAGTTATGCAATGCCAAATGGTTATTCCTAAAAACATACATATATAAGTAATAATAAATAGAGTCAAAAAGTTTTATTTTATATTTTTTCATATGTATTCTATCTTCTGCTTATGTTAAGCATGTCAAACAAATTAATACAATCATTTATTTATTTTGTTTGTCTACTTTTATAATCTTAATTGAATTTCCCCTCTTAGAGTATATTTTCATCCCCTTCCTCAACTCTTCTCAAATTCTCCCTACTTTCCCACCCAACAAACTCCAGCCCCCCTCTCTTCCATAACCAAGAGGTAAAAAATGATTAACACAAAACAAAGAAAAATATACACAAGAAACACACACGCACGCGCACGCACACACACACACACACACACACACAATTGAAATCATAAACAGTAAAGTTAAAAATAATAATGTGAGACAAAATGTCTACAAAAATACCACCGAGTTCATACTCTTGGGCATAGAGTTTAAACTGCGGTTAATATACACAGAGAGAATGAATTGAAGAAAACTATTTCTTCCTTTGCAAGCACATGTCAGTTGGTTAAAGATGTGTTCTCATCACCACTTCTGCACCTTACTGCACCCTATCTAGCTTGAACTTGTTCAGGAACTGTCCATGCAGCCACCGTCTCTCTAAATTCATATGTTCATCCATTCTGTTGTTTCTAGAAGAGACTGCTTCCTTGGTGTCATTTATCCCTTCTGGCTCTTACAATCTTTCCCCTCTACTTTTCTCCATAACTTCCTGAGACCTGGGGGAAAAGGTTTGATAAAAGCATCCAATTTAGGGTTGCGTGTTTCAAGGAAGGTCTCTCACTCTTCATGTTGTCCATTTGTCCATCTCTGTGTTAGTTCCCATCTACTGCAAGAGGAATCTTCTCTGATGATGACCGAGTGAGGCATTGATTTGTGTATATAACAGAATGTCACTTGGGAACCATTTAATTGCAGGCAGTATTGTTACATTTTACCCGAGGTCCATGGTCTATATGGTCTTAGGTTCTTGGCTACCCAAGCAATGTCAGGCATAGGTTAGATTGCATAGAATGGGTCATAAATCTAATTATATAAGGTCTGAATAACCCCCACAACATTTGTGTCATTGCTGCACCACCATGTTATACAGGAAGGTCATTATATAGATCACAGAGTTTGTAGCTGGGATGGTATTTACCTTACTCTTTTGGTGGCATACAGAGCAACACCTAGTACCATGAACACAAGTCAGTAGGGTAAAGGGTGTAAGTTGGCACCAGCTTGATTTATCCGTGTTCTGTGAGGTATGTAAGTCATGTCTTCAGCAATAAATCCTTACCATCAGCATTGTCAATAGCCTAGGTTGTTTGGGGTCGCCATGAGCATCCTTTGGCTAACAACTTGATTAGATGTAACCCAACCCTGATATGGAGGTTTTACCTGGTATTGAAGATGTATAGTTGAGACATTGTTTTCCCCCATTATTTTATCACTCCATTTAAATCCCTTTCACATATATTTTAAAAAGCTTCTACAAGACTAGGTCTCCATTTGGCCCATCAAATGGTTCTAGTGTTAGTCACCTTCTACCTGTATTCCCTTCCTTACTCCTCGCTTCCATCCCCCTCAATATTTAATTCTTCTGCTTCAGTCGCTCCATAACTATATATTCTATTTATCATTCCTTGAAAGATTCTCCTCTCTCCATGGTTCCTTTATTCTATAACAAACCTCCTTGGTTATATGAATTTATAATTTGATAAAATTAAGGTAGCTTTTTTTAGGGTGTTTTTATAATTTCTAGATTTTATTAGTGTCTGCCCTAACATAATTTTTCATCTCTAATTTGATTAATTTGAGACCTTTTCTCCATTAATTAATTTAGCTAAAGCTTTATTAATCTTGTTGATCTTTCACAGAAACAGCTATTCAATGATAATATTCTTTATATTAATTTTTGTTTCTATTTCATTATTCTAAGCCCAGATTTTGATTATTTCTGTTTTATACTTTTTAGGAGGTAGAATGTTGTTTCTTTTTTCCCCCAAGGTCTTAGGATACATACTTATTAGTTTGTAAAAGTTCAGATTTTTATATGAAAGCATTTATTGCAATAAACTTTTCTCTTAGAACTGCTATCATTCTGTACCACAAATTTTGGTGTTCTGTGTTGTGTTTTCATTTGCCTTCAATTACAAGAATTTCTTGTAAGATGAAAAACCAAGTAACAGAACTCAATGACGTGATATGTTATAGTTGTCAATCAATGAAAGTATCCCCTTTTACTATCAATAGATCCACAACGCTTTCCCTCAAGACTTGCTTCTATCTTTGTCCTGGCCCTCAGGACATATCAAACACGGTTCACCCAAAGGAGGGGGTGTGAATCGGAAGTGACAGAGACAGGTGGGGTATGAGGCCAAGATGGATTCTGATCAAGGCCCATTGTATTAAAAAGTGAGTACGGTTTACACAGCAAGGACACTACAAGCTCTATTACAACCTCACTTCCCCTAGTCCCCAGGCAAGGATACATTCCTCTGAATAGTTCCCTGTAAGAACTTCCTTAATCCTCTGGGTAGTTCCCTGTAAGAGCTTCCTTATTTCCTTTCAAAGGTAAACAATCCAAAGATAGCCTGAACACAAGACCTCCTTCAGCAAAGGTCAACAACTCAAAGGTCACAGCATGCAGCCTGAGCACAGGATTTCTAAAATCTTTACATCAATAATAACCTATTGGTAGACTAACCTACAGTGTTGTCTTTTTCAATAGACACATAACCAGAAAATAATTATTTTAGCACAAATAAACATTAACTAAATTTTTAATTACCCTTGAAGTTAGAATGTTTGTTTTGCGCTCATTTAATGTCCACAGCCATGAAAGATTAGCTGGTGTTTCACAACAGGTGGATGAAAGAAAATAAGCAAGAAGCTATTATTAGTTTAATCATCTTTTTTATGTAGTATATACTATATACTATATTATACTTTTGTCTCAAACAGTAGACATATACTGTCTCAATTACTGTGCCCAAAGGTACCATTGCCTTCAGAAATATTCAGTTATTACAGTAATATAAACCAAAATATAATTCGTTGACATTTTCCATAAACAATACATACATGTGAAACTTTAAGATATTATGAATTGCATTATTTAAGTCTCATCATATCCAACAATTAAAACATTATTGAATGTGTATTTTACAGAAGTTGAATGAAATCTGTAATATTTGACACCAGGCATTTTAGAAACAGAGCCTTATGAAGAAAGATGTACTGAGAACCTCCCAAAAATGCACAATACCATCCCTAATGAAAAATAAACTAAAAATGAAATTTTACTTTGTCCATTGAACATTTAAAAAAATTATCATTCAATGATGAGCTAAACTGTGATTTTAAATCATTTATAATGTGTCATAAACCAAACATCTTTACTTCACTGACATAAAAAATATTTTACTAGGCTACTATCTACATATATAAAGTAATCAAAAATAACTAAGAATAAATGCTTCAAGCATTTGACCCATGTGACTGGTAATTGTTGTCTTTCTCCAGATGCTGTTTCAGAGATACATTATGAGCATAGAGTTAAAACTTCTTGTGAACATCTTTCTCATATATATCATTAATGCTCTTATTTCCTTAGCGAAAACATCTAAACCTCCTATGTTCAAATTATTAAATAAATGTAATTCCATCGATGTATCTTATGCAAATGTCTCATCCGGTGATAGCAGAAACTTTATTAACTGTCCATGTTATTGATTATCAATAGGTTGTGATTTATTTTGATTTTTTTATTAAAGCAGTGGTTCAAAAGTTATAAACCATAAAAGTCAGATATCACTCAGAATATTTTGTACATTTTTGGTTTTTTCCATATTCTATAATCTTTTATTACTGTTTCTCATAGATACAGAAAAAGCAACCAGTATATAATATTTCCAATTGCATGTTCTGCTTTGGGTATCAAATACTAATTCCATGGTTTTATGTGTTGAAAGGTTAGTCATTAAAGGTGGGTTTACAAAAAAATATATTATGGTTCTGGTCAATTCCTGTCTCTTTCTAATTCTTTGATGGCATAATATCACAATCTGCTCTGTGATTCTACCACCAAGATGTCTCTCTTCACCTCAGCCCTGGCAAATGGCAAACTAATCATGTACTGCAATCTCTGGACCTATAAGTCAAAATTAATATTTCTGCCTTTGAAATTGATTTTCTCAGGTTTTTAACATCAAGATAAATATACCAGAATAAAATATATAGAAGATAAATACACAAATAAAAAGATGTATCTAATACATTTCCTGATCCTTATATGTGTTAATTGTTCCATAAATTATGTCTCGATAGTGAATACCCCAATCTATGTGGATCTATTCATTCTTTCTAATACAGACTATCAAGATCACGTACTTTGATAGATAGGAAAGAGTGGCATGTGGCCAATACCAAGAACTTTGTTATCCAGGAAGTACTTTTTGAGTTCCTCTGACTTATGCCTTTATAGTCATATAACTTGCCCACTCTTCTTAGTGTGCCTTAGTTCTTGCTACCTCCTCTCATCAGACAGTTACCTTCTATTTACAAATAACTCCCTTTCTGACATGGTTATTTGTATTTTTCATTTTTACACAAAACACTTTATTAATATGCTGCACAATGGTTCATACTTCTGTAACCCCCCCCCCCTGAGTAAATAATGCACTTCCATTGGGAGAGCTGTCACACAATAGACACTCAAATATCTGACAAAGGGAATCCACTGATGCTACTTCATGTTCCTCTCTGGCAGATGTATTGCAACTGAAATATCGGGAGTGGCACGGAGACTAGTTGAACTAATAGCAGCACTGAGAAGGAAATATTGTGCAGTAATACATTTTTGGCATAAGAAATTTGCCACTTGCATGAAAACGAAAACAGATTTCTCCATTTGTTCCACAGCCATAGCCTTACACTTCACCAGGGAAGACAGTTACTTGTGGTGAAAGAAAAGGATAGGCTAAAGAAGTTTTTCTTTCCTCTGGTTCATAAAGCCCAATATAGCTGTAGTGTTTTTATGCTGAGCTATAAAGAGATTATTGAGTCCTATTTTCCACATAATCAGGTCACTTTATTCACAAGTGCATAAAGAGTCATAATCTCTTGGGATTGTAATGAAAGTTTTATCCTTGCCAGCCTTACTAGCACAAGCTTCATATTTTTTTATGAACATATGTCCTCTGAAAGAATATCTTCAAAATATAAATTGAAAATAAATGTACTTACATAAAAGGCCCACCTTTCAGAATCTCTTCTTCTTGTCTTTCAACTGGATCAAGTGGTAAAAAAAAGAGAGGCACTGTTTACTTTCTGCTTTGAGGCCATAGCTGAAAACACAGACATCCAAAGTGTGATCGAATTTTTCTAAAAGCAAAAGGGTTGCTATTATGAATAAATAAAACATGAAAAAGTTTTTACATTGATGAATTTATCAAACACCGAAATGAGAATCTCAACCTGGTAATAACTATGGCTATGTTAGAATTTAGTACATGAATAAACAAATTAACAAGTTAACATTACTCTTTATTTATTTAATGCCTAAGAACTATGCAATGTATTCGTATACCTTGAGTGTTATAATTGTAATACAAACTATCACTATGATCGAAATTATACAGATATACAAGGTAGTTAAGCTTTAGAACAATTTCTCCATTTTCCTATTTCTTATAAAAATACACTGGTATTTGCACTACAAATGCAGCCTGACAAGTGCTGTATTCATGATACTTTGTGTCTTTGGGGGGGATTTCAAGTTTGGCTTATTTTCACTAGTCCTGTCCTCCTGCTGAAACAACTGACATTATCATCTGTGTCCCTTATCAGTGTTTTCCAGTGTCCCAAAACAGAGAATGGTAAGTTTCTGGTTCTATCTTGCAAAAATTATACCCACCTATAACCAATCCTCCCATAAATCATTAAATTGGTTAAATGTAAAAAAACAAAAAAAAATCTAAGTCCCACAATTAAAACTTTTAAAACTCTTAGAATTTTTCCAGATTTCTCTCTGTAAGAATTCATGATTTATTTGTTGGGGTAATGAAAAAGTGGATAAAGCTCTTGGCTCAGTAATGCCAACAACATTAGCATGCACCTCAATTCCAGAGACCTTTCAAGAAATGGGAGGCAGAGGTAGGAGAATTTCAGGAAGCGTGATGCACAGTTTGTCAACCAGCAGCTGCAGAGTGGAAAACAACCAAGAGACTCTGCCTCAAACAATGTGGAAGGCAGGAACCATGACCCAAGGCTGTCCTCTAATCTGCCCAACACACACACACACACACTCACATACACACACACACTCTCTCTCTCTCACACACACACCATACTTTATGTACTCACACAAAACAAAAGATAAAAATGTCTATTTATAAAGTAAGAACTAATGAGGAATTATATAGTTGCAAATTTTAACAAAGTGTTTGAAGTTGGAATGATTATACTTTGATTGATAGTAAACAAGACAGCAGCAGAGCAGTACTGCGAACACATCTCAGTACTTATGAGGTTTTATTGCTCATTCTAAGGGTGCAATTTCAGTTCTCAGCACCTTTGTCAAGTTGCTCACAACCACCTATAAGTTAAAGTCCAGGGTCCTGAAAACCTCTTCTGGCCTCAGTAGGTACACACAGAGAGAGAGACAGAGAGAGAGAGAGAGAGAGAGAGAGAGAGAGAGAGAGAGAGAGAGAGAGAGAGAGAGAGAGAGAAGAAGGAGGAGGAGGAGGAGGAGCTGGGGGCCGTGCGGGGAGCGGAGATGGCGAGGGAGAAGGAGAAAGAGCAAGCTTTTTTTTTTTTTTAAAGTAGTTCAGTAATTGTCTTCAGGCAAAAGAAAAAAATATTAGTTCTGAATGATTCTTTGCAAATATATAAAACATAAGCCTTGTAGACTTCCTAGAGCAGACCCCAGTTTCTAGGACCAGAGAGCTGATAAGTGCATGGTAGACGATATGTGGATAGTAATGCAAACACGGTGAATATGAAGAAATGACCAGCCTGTGTTTTTAAACAAATGGCAATATAAAGAAGGTCAGGGGAGAACACAAAAAGGAGCTGGTAGGGGCTGGAGAGATGGCTCAGCAGTTAAGAGCACTAGCCGCTCTTCCATGAGTCCGGAGTTCAATTCCCAACAACAACATGGTGGCTCACAGCCATCCATAATGAAATCCCATGCCCTCTTCTGGACTGCAGGTGAAACACTGTATACACAATAATAAATAAATAAATCTTAAAAAAAAAAAAAAAGAACTGGTAAACATAAGTTGTGATTACAAGTCATTAAGCTTCCTGTGTCGTAGCGTTAAATAAGGACCTGTTTTTCAGATATAAAAGATCAGACACCAAGCACTTGACTATAAAAGCCAGGTGCCACCCCTTAGCATCATGTTCCTGTAGCAGGGGCACCAAGCTGGGTCAGTGAAATGCTTTCTATTACCTCCACAAATCTGAATTATGGAACAAATTTCTCCCTCATTTCTCTAAGTAAAGGTGAGAAAAGTGTTAAGGTCAGGTTAAATTTAGCAGGAAGATTTTTGGGGGTTTTCTTTTTAGATTTCCTCATTGGATTGGTTGGTTGGCTTTTTTGTTTGTTTGTTTATTTGTTTGTTAGTTTTTGTTTTTGTCCAACTCTATGATTGTTATGTTTTGCACAATATACTTATATTACCGTAAGTACTACAGAAAGTGAACATTTTGAATATTTCAATGGTCTTTTACATTTTAATTTTCTATTTGTTTCTTAATTTTTGTGGAGAGGTAGATATATCCTTCATTTTAAAGTCCCATTAATTAAATAGCAGACATTTTCTCTAAATTGGAATTGTATATTCTAGACTAATTCCTTAATGAGAGCTATAAATCATCTATTTAAATAACCCAGACAGAAAGTCAATCTTTTCTTCATTCAAGGCAAAGCCCTCAGAACGTCGAGGTTAAGTATATAATTCACAGTAGAAACTAGAAAACTAAACACATAAATATTAGTGTGTTTCTCTCACTAGATGTTTAACTTTAATGAGAACCAAGACAATTTCATGTACAGGAAAATATTTAGGAATAGAACAATGTACTGGAAAGATTTCTCGTTGCTTAAAAGCACTTTCTGTTCCCGCCGAGGACTTGAGTTTCTTTGCAGTACCCATACCGAGTGAAATACAGCCACCCATATCGCCATCGTCCGCGTGGCTTATATACTCTTGTACACTCCCAGGCTCCCTCGTCTACATGGCTCATGGCAAACCCACACATAGGTAGAAAGAAGTATCTTTTATTCACTTGAAGTAATTGTCATCTCAGGGCCTTACCGCCTCAATCAGCTAACGTAGGCCTAGTCTTGAGTTTATTCAAGCATTCATACCAGGTACAGTGAGACACCTGTAGCCCTAAAATTGCCCAGGGAAGGGACAGCTAGAGCATTGGAGTTTGTTGTCCAGCTAGGTCATTGTTGTTCAGGGTCAGTGAAAGTTTTCTGCCTAAAAAGAGTGATGAGCAGAGAAAAAAAAGACACACAACCCAATATCAAACTCTGGCTTCTATAGGTACCTACATAGGCACATATTGACAGACATATGCAGAGTGTTTCTTTCTCTCTCGCTATTTCTATCTATCTATCTATCTATCTATCTATCTATCTATCTATCTATCTCTTGTTAAAACAGATGAGAGCAGGGTCCTCTGCAAGCATAGCATGTGCTTTCTACCACTGAACCATCATCCCAGCTCCTGATGCTCACCCTTTCAAAATCCCATGTACAAGGATCGTATTCATGAAACATAATCAACACTAACTGAACACAACCCAAATCAAGATAAAGATGAACTACGAATACTAGCTTCTCTCCTGAAAATGAGTGGGCCATGCAAATGAGAACACAGAGCAAAATGTGAAAGCAGTAGTCATGTACGTCTTCGAAACCTTTCCAAATGAGGTAAGAGGCCGCATTGTTCTTAAAAAAAAACCGCACTTGCTATTTGCTTTATGCTTTTCACTCTTTTTCCTTCATAGTGCCTCCTAGCCTGGTCCTATGCCTTTCAGGAGCAAGAAGATATTAATAATGACATAAACAGAGCCTGGATGACAGTATGCAAATGCACTTTGTCCACTTGAAATGCTGCTGCTTCGATAACTGAGACCACACTGTAAAAAAAAAAACCAAACAAACAAACAAACAAATAAACTTGATTTAGTCAAATGTAAAGATGAATGGAAAAGTACTAAGCAGATATTGAGCCCAAATCCCCCACTGTACTACTGAAATCTACTGTTTTAATCAGCCTTCACTCTTTTGCTGTTACAGTTTTGATCTAGGTCTTCCAAAGCCAATACTCTCTCCGTTGACCACTGTCTGAGAGTATGATCTATAAAACTGTGAATGAAATAGTTCCTGTCCTTAGTTAATAAGTTTTGGAGTGGTACATTGTATGCCAGTAGACAGGTATAAAATAAATTGTACCAGAATTGGGATATTGCTGTTACAGAAGCCTGAAACATGGGATGCTGAACTTAAATAGAGAAGCAGGACAAGAGCTGAAACATCTGAAATAATTTTATGAAAATCAAGGCCAGACTCTGAGAAAAGACAAATTATTAAATATTTTCTCTGTGGATGGAGAAAACTCACTTCTTTAAATTTAGGTTTGTTTGGATTCAGAAAAATATAGGATAGCACTTAACCAGAAATATAGTGTATCAAATAAAATTTGGAGCTCTAGAAATTTTAAATATTTTAATTAAAAAAATATTTTAATTTGTATTTTTCCTTTACTAAAACAGATTGAGAGATTTTATTGAATTTTATTTTTGGGTTTTGAGAAAACAAAAACTTAAAGTTGGCTTTGCAGGGAGGGAGAGAAGATCTGGAAAGACTTGGAGTTGGGGAAGAATGTGATCAAAATAAATTGAAATTTAGAGATTTATTTTAAATGGCAAAAGTATAATAAAAGAAACAATGGATTTTTTTCATGTACAATATATTTTGATTATGGTTTTCTAACCACAACTTCTCTGAGATCCTCTCTACCAACTATCCAAATGAATTATTTCCATCACTCTTTAGAAAATAAACAGGCACCTAAAGACTAATAACAAACTAAGATGAAACAAACAAAAAAGGAAATAGACTAAGTCAAAACAAACAGAATAAAGAGTACCAAGAAAGACTACGAGAAACACGTATAGATACGGAGACAGAGGCATACATGTTTATGCACAGAAATCACAAAACAGAAATCCATAATACATATGTAAAGGACTTGTAAGGTAAAAAAAAAAAAAAAAAAAAATCCCTGACAAACATTATGAGTCAATGAACCTCCTAAGTTTCCATTGAGTTTATTTTGGGTTGACCATCTAATGTTGGGCATAGGTCCTTCTATTAAGAGTGGTAAGCTTCCATTTTCAAGTGGTTATCAATTGGAGATTGCTTCTTGGTTAGGAAACTGGGTTTGTGCTCACTTCCTCTCTCGGTACTGTCACCTCATACTGCAGACCTATGCATGCTGCCACAGTCTCTGTGAGTTCATATGTGTGTGTGGTTTTTTTTTTTCTTCTATGTTTAGAGGTCTCTTTTCTATAGTGTCCTCTATTCCTTTTGGCTATTAAACTCTTTCTACATCCTCTTCAAGACACCTTGATTCTTGAGGGAAGGAGTTGTCGGAGATATTCCATTTAGGAATGAGTGTTCCAAGCTCTCACGCTCTCTTCACATTATCTGACTGTGGGTCTCTATTTTGAGTTGATTCTGTATCCAGCCACTTTGCTGAAGGTGTTTATCAGTTGCAGAATTTCCTTGGTAGAATTTTGGGGGTCACTTATGTACACTATCATATCATCTACTGATAGTGATGCTTTGCCTTCTTCCTTTCTAATTTATATTTCCTTCATCTCCTTTAATTTTCTCATTGCTCTAGCTAGAACTTCTAGTACTATATTGAAGAGATATAGAAAGAGTGGACAGCCTTGTCTTGTCCCTGATTTCAGTAAAATTTATTTAATTTCTCTACATTTAGTTTGGTGTTGGCTATAGGCTTGCTGTATATTGCCTCTATTATATTTAGGTATGTGCCTTGTATCCCTGATTTCTCCAAACTTTTAATATGAAAGGGTGTTGTATTTTGTCAAATGCTTTTTTTTTTTTTTTTTTTTTTGTACTTAAGGACATGATCATGTGGTTTCTTTTCTTTCAGTTTGCTTATATAATGGATTACCTTGATGGATTTCCCTATATTTAACCACCCCTGAATGCCTGGAATGAAGCCTACTTGATCATGGTTAATGAGATTTTGATGTATTCTTGTTTTTGGTTTGTGAGTATTTTATTGAGTATTTCTGCATCAATGTTCTTGAGATGAATTGTTCTGAAATTCTCTTTTTTTGTTGTTGAGTTTTTGTGTGGTTTAGGTACCAAGGTGACCGTGGCATCGTAGAATGAGTCTGGTAATGTTTCTTCTGATTCTATTTTATGGAATAGTGTAAAGAGAATTGGTATTAGCTCTTCTTTGAAGGCCTTGTGGAATTCTGCACTGAATTCATATAATGTTAGTTAATCAAGACAACCTGTCGACTTAGGAATACATGATTAGTCTTTCTTTTTAATCATCTTCACTTCTTTCTACGAAGTTAGGTAGCAATGTTGTAAAAATTGAAAGCATTTGTCAGATTGGCAAGTTTAAGTATTAAAACAACATTATAGATCTATATTTTTCTTTGAAATATATATAAATATATTTAACTCAGGGCTGAAACAGGCTAACAGGAGTGTTGACAGTTCAAGACATGAAGCTCCAGGAAAAGCCTAACCATTTGCTAATATGTTTTTTCTCTCTGTAGGAGGAAATTCAATTCAATATAGCTGGGCCGCAAGCCAATAGAAAAAAAAAAATTGTATTAAAAACACTGGCAGGGTATGAAGAGAAAGTATACTTTTTAAAAGCAAATGGACAGTGAATATGGATCATGAAATAGAAGATGGAATTTTGAATTCAAGGACAGTTCATATCGGTGTCATACCCTAGCTGGATCTGACAAAAATGCCCCATCCTTTGTGGGAGAAGGCATATGATATACAGAAGGTACATGTGTTTCATAAAAGTCACAAAAACAGATCCAAACTCTTAAACAGAAAAACATTCTGTTGGCTTACTGACTGAAAATGTTGGACAGCGTTTGATAAACTGTCCAAAAATCAAGTTTTCTTTTCTAACCTTTCATCTCCACTCAGTATAATGTTATCAGTGCTATTTTCTAACAGGACCTAACCCCTTGGCTTAAAAACCTTTAGCCAACCCAAACTACACAGGCTCTAAGCTTTACAATTTAGTGGAAAGAGGTTTGGTCTCTTCTCTAGGACTCTTCCTCCAATAAAGAACTTCTCTTCTCACTGGTCCTTCGTGTGCTAGAGGTTTATCTATGAGCCAAGTCCTCTGGACAGAAGACTGTGGCATGCTGATTCACCTCATGTAGGAAACGCATGCATTTCTAAATCTTGAGGGAAAAGGCCTTTTATCTGAAGTGCATGGTATCAAAGGAAAGTGATAATTTTCAAGACCATCTTTTTTACCTAAGAAGAAGAAAATTAGGCTCTTAGTGCAAACGCTTTAATATGTCATTTGTAACCTCAAAGATCCAACATCTAGACCTCAAAAGAACAGAGAAAACAGTATCCATGGTAATCAGTTTTTAACTCTTGGAAAACAGTGCCCAGACGAAGGCTTAAAGGTAAACCACACTCCAATTACAAGGAAGATGAAATTCCTATCCAGCATGACATGCAGAATAAAACAGATATGATATAATAGTAAGTTAAGATTGTATTTTATATGAACATTTGTACAGTAAGAGTAATGTAAATATCTCAGACATAGTGATAATGCAGTGGACGTTTCTGACTTTCTCAAATTAAGTACTGACCCTGGAATCATGGTTAGTCACTATAGGAAAGCCTAAATTTGAAGACTACATGTAACTTGGGATGCTATTTATAACATATTTATGAATGAGTAATTATTAAACTTTAGGTCCCAGTAATATAAATGTGCCTTAAAAACTATCCTAAACCTTTGAATCTGCAAATTCATCACAATAAATGAATAATGTAAATTTAGAGGAGCCTTTTGCTATGTAATAAACCTCTTTAATGAAAAAACTAAAAGCCAAAATTTTATAAAATAATTTCACTTTTAAATGACTGACTTAATTTCCTTTACTTGAAGTATAAAAAAAAAAAATGTATACCTGCCTTGTCTACAAAATGCACCTCAATACCATTCAATTCTCCCAGTATTTTCTCCCTCCCCCACTTCTGTTCCTAACCTCCCATCCTGCAGTCCACCTGGGAGTCCCAGAGAGATCCTTCAGTTCCCCCCTCAAATCCTCCTTATTACTTAGCCTCTCTGAGTCTGGATTGAAGCATGATTATCCTTTCCTTTACAGCTAATATCCTCTTATAAGTAAGCAAATAGCGTATTTGTCTTTCTGTGTCTGCATTACCTGATTAAAGTTTTTTTCTAGTTTCATCTATTTGCCTGCTTATTTTATAATGTCATTGTTTTTAAAAGATGAGTAATACTCCATTGTTTAAATGTACCATGTTGGCTCTGTTTTTTAACAGTTAGACTTTGTTATACAACCCACTATCCTATACAGAAGGGAAAAGTGGTTAAGGAGTACAAGAATAAACCTTCAGGTATCAGTTCCACAGGACAAATCCTTAGGTGTCTCCCGGCCTGCATGCTGATCCTCTCTCAGATAGAAGCCATCTGCACCCTTGTGATCCAAACATGAAGCCCCCCCGCCTCATACACACACACAAACTCACACACACACACACCTCTGCCTGTTCTCTCCCTGGTCTCTCCTCTGGTTCCATGTGCCCATCCATGTTCAATTAGAAGCACAATAGCCTGGCTGGAGTCCCTGATCTGTTTCCTAAATTCAGGACCCAGGATGGCTCTTCAGTCTATCACAATGTCTATCTCAGTGGGGTATCCATGGTGTCTCCAAGGGGCAGAACCTGGGGCATAGACAAACAGCTAAGTTTTAATTCACACACCAAGTTCCATATATCTAGTCTAAGAAAGAGCATTCAAGCAGGGGAGAGGCTTGGTGTTGATAAGACAGAAAAATAGGGATCAGCTCTCATCATGGTTGTAAAAGAGACAGCTGCAGCATATCTCGCCTGGGGCCTGTCTCTGGGACTTTTGAAGTGGCCCCATGGAGCCAGAATAATTACACCTTTCCTACCAAATGGGATTTTAGGAGTTTTCTCCAGAAACAGAAGGGAGTCGGCTTCCTCTTAACTGCGCACAGGTAAATTGGCTTTCCGGAAAGGAACTAACTCAAAACCTTTGTCCACACTTAGTCATTCTAACAGATTTAAAACAGAATCTCAAAGTTGTTTTGATTTGCATGTCCCTGATAGGTAAAGATATAGAACATTTCTTTAACTGTTCTTCTGCTAATTGATATTCTTCTGTTGAGAATTCTCTGTTTAGATCTGTAAATAAACACAGAGAAAGGCAAAATGGAATATCAAGAAAGCACAAATATTTTTGGATAATTTACAGAAAACAGGTTTATGGAAATACTCAAGCAATGGAAACATATGGGGCTTATTTATTAATTTATTTTTTATTTACTTACTTACTTATTTTGCTTTCGTGATTTCTAATTTTGTTTTTTAAGACAGGATCTCATTGTTTAGCCCAGCATGCCTGCGAACTTTGAGGCAATTCTCCTGAATCAGCCACGGAAGGGATGGAATTTTCAGTGCCACCCACCATGCTCAACAAGATCTGAATTTTCCACTTGGAAAGATGGCTCAGCCGCTGAAGGAAAGTACAACCTGAACATGTGTTTCTCCCCAGAACTCATGCTGAAGAGAGAGAACTAACTCTTAGAAACTGTGCTCTGACCCTGTGCCCAAACTCACACATGAAGTTATAATAAACGTTTCTTCAATTTAAATCTGAAAAATATGGATATGTATTATGTAAAATGAATTATTTTTTAAACAGCATTGTGGTGTGTCAAACATAATAGAAATTATAATTATGATTTCAACTATACATATGTGTGAAATTTTTTTACCACATATTATAGCAATTAAAAAAATGAAAGCACATGACCTTCTGTAGGGATAGGAAAGTTCAACTCTTAACAATGACGTTCTTACACTTGCATTAAGGCGGATTACCTTTAATCCAGATAAATAATAAATTGAGATTTTTTTTTGCGGTTTTGTAACATGCAAAAATTAATTCCTAAACTGAGCATGAATCCTGAACACTACTTTTCAGTGACTTAGCTCGATGTAGTTACACAAATACTTATACTAAGTAGGTATAACAGAAACAATGTTACAGTAGAGTAATTCAAATTGTCAGGCTGGTACAGGGCTGTGGTTCAGAAGTTACTTTTCTGTAATTCAAGAGAATATTTGAAAATAATTTTATTTTATATCATTTTTTAAAATTTTTTTAAATTTCATTTATTTTATTTTATTTTATATCATTGATGACTTGATATCAATGTTTGACTTGAAAAACAATGTTTTTCCTCAGGTGATGTTTTCCAAACCAAAAATTAGTTCCTTCAAAACTTAAGAAAATTCTTTTTATTCAGTTGCCTGTATGTCTGTGACATAAGAAATATTTGCTTATGTCGACAATTGTCAGGTAGTCAATTGTTTAAAAATAATTTATCAATCTAGCTTCCTTTGGATGTTAGGAAACATGATAGACTTGTACTGTATTTTCTTCTGTTTTTGTGAGATGGGATTTCTCTGTGTTGCCTTGACTGTCCTGGCCTCACTTTGTACACCAGGCTGGCCTCAAACTCACATTGATTTGCCAGCCCCTGCCTCGAAGAATTTTATATTACTTTTATTATTCACGGTGTCTTGAATTAATAAAAAGCAAAGTACCCAGAAATCTAAAAGCTGAGATTTTTTACATGCAACTTTTACTACCTTTCAATATACTGACATAGACTAGTGGCCAATTACGTATGTATTTTTTTCTTGAATAGCAAGACACTAAATTTTCCTTTTTCATCAACTTTTACTTTAGTTTTAAATTGAATCAATGGGAGAAGGTATGCACACAGTTCAAAATATATCATGGAATGAGTTTCGGTATAGCTTTCCTGAGGAACTCTTCTCCCAGAGAGGCATTGGAGATGCTTTCCATCACGTCACTTGTCCCTATTTATGGAATACATAACCTCTTTGAATCCTGTTTCATTATAGTTAAGCCTTCCTGGAAAAACTATTATCATTAGTACCTTAACATAGGGGTAGATGAATTAAGGGGTTAGAGGAGACAGAGAACCTTCTTTTCTTAGTTATTTTGAACCAATATTCATGTACAACAATTTTCTTTTAATTTTAATTATTTAAATTATTCACACCATGTTACCCCATAAGCTTGCCTCAGAATCATCCATCACTTAGGTTTTATTTATGCAAAGCAGTTATAGTCAATGGTAGGAGAGCATCTATCATTTTTACTCTGATTCTTTTAGTCTTAATGTTTATTTTCTACCTAGTTAGTTAATTGTATGTTGAGTAGCTATATCTTCTGAATCAAAGCATTCCCTCATATAGGGAAGAGAGAAGTACATGCAATATACAAGGCCTAGTAAATAAATGAAAATTATATGGCTTCAAAACCTCCTCAAAGTTACAAGATTCATAAGACACGGGTTTATGCCAACATTAAAAACTGCAGGTAAAATGAGACTCTGTTCTTCCTGAGCTGCCTATAAGTCATGTAAAGTACATCAGTGGTACAGCTCTCATGACTGTCACCCAAAGTGCAGTGGGCTTTTTGAAAATGAAGCTACCTTTGAATCATGCATGCTCTTATAACTAAGTCTTGATTCAAGCTCCCTCTGTAAGTAGCTCCAAGAGACAAACTGAAACGGAGCTACATTTGGATGGGATTGTTCTTTGGTCTGTCATCAGTGCCTTATCTATATGAATAGACATTTAGATATTTGCTGGCATATTCTTACTGAAAATCACAAAACACTGGTAATCAAAACTCATGATATAAGTGACAAAATCCAATGGTGCTAGTTTATATAGGAAGAGAATCCATTGACCTTTCTATCTGGTAAAAACATAGATGTGTACATTTGAGTATCACTATATCCAGAGACAAAACAAAGACACTATAACCCTTTCTTGATCCCCTCAGCACTGTTTTTCTCTTCTATGTCACTTTTATTTTCAGTTTCAATTCTCATAATGTCAAAGAATATCCCTAGTTATTACAAGTCCATGCCATTCTTACAATGCAAGCAAAAGTAAGTTTATAAAATGACTTCAACTGGCTTCAATATCAATATATGTATTTCCCAAACATGCTGTTAGATGAAGGCAGATGATGAATCATGGTAGATTGGTAATAGGAAATGATGTGAGGCATAAACCCAAATGGAAAACTGACAACTGGAAAAGGTTAAAAGCATGGTTCCCCAATGGAAAGACTGTGCGTGGATAAACAGACACAGATGTTCTCACACCGACCTGACCAAGTTCTTTAATTATTTATGAACTGAACTTGATAACTCTATAACTTCTGTAATATTGAAGTGTTTGGAGGAGATCCATCATAGCTAAGATTATTATTCTGTAATTCTTAAAAATAAAAAAAAGAGCATTTAGGATTGTTTTTTATGACTTACTAGACTGGGTGAAATCATAAACAAAAAAAGCAGATGGAGAAATTCCTAGGGGGGAAAAACTGGAGTGACACCATCACTCCAATAGAACTCTGATCTTGAACTTACCAGAGAAGTAGAGTAGGACTGATATGGTACATCAGCCACTGTCTATGAACAAGCTATGTCCTTGCTCATGTGTCTTTCCCAGATATTTACCCTTTGTCCTTTTTATTAGTATATATAAACTGAGTTGCTCCTCTGAGTCAAAGAAAAATATTGTCAAAAAAAAAAAAAAAAAAAAAAAAAAAAAAAAAGCAAGGAACTACTGTGATGGAAGTCAGAGCAGGGCGTTTTTTTTGTCCACTTGAATCCTGTTTTGGGGGTTCTGTGAGTATTTCTGAGGTGACTTGGGACCTACATTTCCAGAGCTTCTTTCCACCTATGGTTTCATGTTAGAATTGACCAGATCATGAGAGTGAGGGCTGTGGCCTTCTCTGGGGCAGGTACAGTCTAATGCCTTTTCAAGTATAAAGCTTATAACTTTCTGTCAAAGCAAGAAGGCAATATACATCACTATTAGATACTAATACAGTAAATTAGATACAGTAAGCTTCTTAGGGGCTCCTAAATATGGAGCAATCTTCCTGGAAAAGTCTTCATATCAATCAATCAAATTTATTTCCCAAGATTGAGATAATTATTTCTATGGCCTTTAAAAGGGACATTTTTAACCACAAATCTCTCAAAAAAGGTGCAAACCCTTAAATAGTGTGCTAAAGGTTCTTCTAGAACATGAAGCTAAGGTTGCCTTCTTTTCATAAAGGAAATAATTTGTCCAAGAAAGAAAGATAAAGTAGAGCTGAGTTTGAAAGCCTCATAGATTACCACTTAGACTGATAAAATTATCCTGTGGCTAGGAGTGGGAAAATTTTGACCAGTATGAAGTACTCAAATTATCTTATCACAAATATTTTATAATTTTTCATTTTTCAAGTAGTTATATAAAATCATAAAACGTACACTTATCAGATAATGTATTGGTATGTGTAAACATACTTAAATACTTATAAATACTTTTATCTCCTCAAAGTTTTATCATTTTCTTGGTGAAAACATAAAAAAGTGAAGACTTTCATGGGACCTAGAGGAGGTGAATAGAGGGAAAGAGGGAGGGAGGGAGGAATGGGAGGATACAAGTGATGGGATAACATTTGAGATGTAATCTGAATAAATTAATAAAATTAAAATAAAAAATTTTAAAAAGAAAATATAAAAACGTTTCCCCTGATTTGGAAATAGAGAATATGTTGTGCTTACAGATTACAGAGTTTTTCTACCGTTCAGTAGTAACACTCCAATTTCCTGCTCCTCTACAGAAAATACAGTATCCATTGGTAAATCTTTCCTCTGTCCTTCCTCCTCGCTCCAATTCTCTGGTAGAGACTATTTCACACTCAATATCTGAGGTAATTTTATTTGATTCCAGTAGGAATGAGATCATGTGCCTGGATTATTTCATGTAACATAATGATCTCAATTCCATCTACAGTGGCACAGATGACATAACTTCATTTTTATAGGTAGTTAGTGTTACATTCCCTCTCTCTCTCTGTCTCTCTGTCTCTCTGTCTCTCTCTTTGTCTCTCTGTCTCTGTCTGTCTCTGTTTGTCTGTTATATGTCTGTCTGTCTGTCTGTCTGTCTGTCTCTCTCTCTCTCTCTCTCTCTCTCTCTCTCTCTCTCTGTGTGTGTGTGTGTGTGTGTGTGTGTGTGTGTGTGTGTGTGTAATCTCTGTTTTATTTCCACTTTTTATATTTTACTTAGCCAGCATTAACTGTTTGGGTTTTGTTTGTTTGTTTGTTGCTGTTTTAAAGAATGTTGTCTTGGTTTTGTACCCTACTGCTCCTGTAAAAGTGACTTACAGCACTTGTGTATTACCTTACAGCTCTAGATACAAGAGGCCTCAAATATCCTCACTTACCCAATGTAAAGCATACCAAAATCAAGAAGGTCATTTTTCCAGGGCAAGGCTTACCCATTATACTCCCAATGTGCTGACCCTGTGATTTCCCCAAATGTTGGACATGGGATTGTGTAGTTCTTGGTATTAAGGTTCTACATTCACTTCCTCTCTATTAAAAAATAAAAGCCCAAGCTCCATCAAGAGTTGGTAAGGCTGGAAGTACTGAGGAGATGTGTTTCCCTTGCTTTTTGCAGATGGCAGCGGCTGCCTGCCCACTTTGGTTTGTGGTAACTTCCTTCATCCTCCAAATAAGCAGGGAGATTGCCAAAACTCTTTTTGATTCTGTCATCCACACTCACTTGCTTTTTCATTTTAAAGGACCCTAGTGATTACACTGACTGACCTCAACAGGATATACAAAGCAACCTTTCATTTTAAAGTCGGCCAATGAGCAAAGCTAAATCCATTTGGAACTTTGTTTCTCTCTATCATGTAACATGATACAGTCACAGATTCTGAGGTTTATTTTGGGTATTATTTTGCCTACCATAAAATTTTTCATGTAGACAAAGTGGGAGAAATTGGTGCAAGTTTCACTTATGGCTTTGTGTGCTACTTTTCTCAGTTATGAAATTAATATATACTTTTACCTTATATTATTATTTATATACTTTTATTCAGATTTTTTCTTTTTAGTATTAAGCTATTCAGATTACACCTCAATTGTTATCCCCTTGCTTGTCTCCTCCCATTCCTCCTTCCCTCTTTCACCTTTTTCCCCTCCCCTAGGTCTGTGACAGAAGGGGACCTCCTCCCCCACCATAAGGTCACAGCCTATCAAGGCTCATCTTGATACCCTGCCTATTCTTTCTCTGAGAGCCACCCGGCCTCCCTAGCACACAGAAGTGGTCAAATATGGGGCACCAGAGTTCATGTCAGAGTCAGTTGCCACTCTCCACACAACTGTGCATAATGACCTGTCCATTTGCTAGATCAAAGTAGGGGTTCAACATTACTGCATGTATTGTCCTGGGTTGGTGCAGTAGTTTGAGCAGAACCTCCTTCGTCCATATCTGCCTTGGTCCCTTCATGATGTTCTTCTTATAGGTTTCTAGGACCCTCTGTATTCTTCTATTTTCCCATTCTCCCATATTTCTCTCACTTAGAGTCCCAATAGGAGGTCCCTCCATCTATCCCAATCTCCTGGTAAGTGAAGATATTCAGGTATTTTTAATGATTGAACCCAAGGTATTTCTAGTTTTACTTTGAATTCTAGGCAATAAAGATCAAGATCATGCATTATTTAAATTCATAATTTCATTATCTGATGCATATTAATTATTATTTTTTTCTCTACCTAAATAAATTTATTTTTCAGAAAGATTTAGCATGATACCTTTCTATATTGTTAAAGATGTGTTTTATTGATAGGGAAAATAAATAATTTTTCTATGTAGAATACCTTAAGGCCATGGAGAGAGATCCATGCTTCTTTGGGAGGTTTACTGATGTCTTATTTAAAATTCTTTCCATTTTTAAAACATTGTAGCCACAAAAGTGCACTTGTATGGGGACAGAAATGATTTATAACAATTGAAAAAACACACAAATAATGAAGGATATTGCAAAGTGGATCAAACTTGTCCTAATAGCTTAGGAGAAAACATCTCACTTTGCTTAGAGTTTGTATACAATGCCAGAAATCAAGGGCAGAGAACATAATTTGAGACAGATCCCGTTATCCTCTATGGCCTACTTAATCGCAGGTTATTATTTTTCTATCCATATACCACCAGTCCATATCTGTTACAATAAAATCAGAATTGATGAAGTATATACACTTTTTATTCCTTCTATTCTTTATTAATTCATACTGTTATTATTGCAACAGAGTACAAGATATTTTGTTTCAATATTTTATTAAATATTTTATTTCTAGTCTTGAAAATTTTCAATTTCATCATAAATGTATAATACAAAATGTAGGACTTGGAGTTTAAAGAAGCTATATTTTTCTTAGTGATAATGACCCATGAGATCCTTTTTTTTTTTTTTTTTAAAAATAGAGCCAGAAAAGAATGAAAAAATCACACATGAATATAGATAGAAATGGTGTGTACTTTAAAATCATAAAATAGACAAACAGCACAATTTCATTTAAATTCATGTTTTATAAAAGGAACATTTAACTTCCATCTCACTGGATCTATTTAGTTGCTGCACAAAAACTGAAAAGAAAAGCCCACAGAAAGGCCTATCTTCTTTTATGACCACTTTCTCTAAAGAGATCTGTTTTATATTTTTCTTTATCTTCAACTTTCATATTCCTTTTTTTTGATCTTTGGTTTCTTTACAGCTATACTTCCATTAACTGTAGCAGTATCATTGCATAGTAAGATTGTAAATAATAATTTCTTCCTAATTCAGTGACATAATAATGAAAAATAATTTTAATATATTTTATTAATTTAGTCATATTACATCTCAATTGTTATTCCATCCCTTGTATCCTCCCATTCCTCCCTCTCTCCCATTTTCCCCTTACTCCCTTCCCCTAAGACTGTGACTGAGGGGGACCTCCTCCCCCTGTATATGCTCATAGGGTATCAAGTCTCTTCTTGGTAGCCTGCTATCCTTCCTTTGAGTGCCACCAGGCCTCCCCATCCAGGGGACATGGTCAAATATGGGGAACCAGAGTTCATGTGAAAGTCAGACCCCACTCTCCACTCAACTGTGGAGAATGTCCTGTCCATTGGCTAGATCTGGGTAGGGGTTCAAAGTTTACTCCATGTATTGTCCTTGGCTGGTGCCATAGTTTCAGTAGGACCCCTGGCCCCAGATCCTCCCATTATAATGTTCTTCTTGTAGGTTTCTAGGACTCTCTGGATCCTTCTAGAAAAATAATTTTTTAAGACTTCGTTAATGTTTATTTAATGTGCATGAGTATTGTGCATGATCTGGGCATGCAGTATCCATTGTGGCAAAAGGAGGTATTTGACTGCCTGAAAACTGGAGTTAGTTACAGGTTTGTAAACTGCTATGTGAAGGCTGTGAACTGAACTTGCATCATCTGCGAGAGCAGATAGTGCTCATAACCTCTGAGCCATAAAAATAATTTCTATTAAAATATATTTAACATAAAATGCATGTTACCTTATAACATAAGTACATTGGGTAATGGAATAAAATGTTTCTTGTATTTGCGATTGTTAGCTTGAGTTGGAAAGTCAAGAAAGCCATCAGAGCGTTCTCATTTAATAGACATGTGGGCACAACGGTAATACTTTCCACTATATCTTAGAGATAAGATTGTCTCATTCTCATCTCAGCCCTTTCAAAGTAGAGTGCAGGAAATACACAAAACAAACAGACACACTTTCTGCAGGTTTTTTTTTCCTTTGTATGAATTATTTTCATTCCTCCTTCAATTCATTGTGTGTGCTTATGACAGATTTTGTTCTAAAATCTTAGTCTCACTATTTGACTCCTGTCAAAAGCCAATTCAATAAATAAGTAAATTTCAAAATCTCTGTGTAATTTATTAAAAATTAAATTAGTATCTCAAAAATAATTCACAAAATAATTTGGTTAATAGGTTTTTGGGGGGAAACTTTCCATTGGGGAAAAGAAACAAGTTTTGTTATAAAGTTTTTAGTTACTGTTTTGTACAGAAATTCTAGCCTATGAGCATGCATTCTGTGATTTATTACCCACTCCTTGTGGTCATTTGTTAGTCATTCCTTAAATAATAGACTCTCACGGGGTACCATATGTCACTAATGACATACCATTTTACAAAATTAGTTGTAGGAACAGATTGTATTAAAAAATGTCAGCAGTCATGATATGAATGGTTTATTTTCAAAACCACTAGCACAAAACTTAAAAGTCAGTAATTTAAAACTAGGTGACAAAATATTAATATTTGTAACAAAAGAAAAAAATTCAGTCAAATGTTTCTTACCATTCTTCCTGTAACAACAAGCAACAACTCATGATAACGTGGTCATAATAGTTAATGATTAATTGGAATGTGAAAATCATATCAAAGTATTTCCCTTATTATCATCTTTTATTTTTATACATCATCTATAATAAAGGTATTTTTGTTCTTTACTACTAGAGAACCAGAAGTTTTAATAGTTAAAAGATGTCAGATGCATCAAGCAAGGCAGTTTAACATGAAGGTTTCTACAAGGAACCAGGGTTTCTCAGGAACATAGTATGAACACAAGGAACACTGTTTTCTAAGTCCTCTTATGATAACATGAAATAGGTATGTAACTAGATTGGGGAAGAAACGAATTTGAGTACCATGCCTGGGGATCCCAAGAGTCAAAATAAGAACATGGATAGCTGATCTAAGAGAGGATACAGGCAGTACAGATGAGACTTGGTGGGTGGGGGTCAGAGAATATGGGAAAAGGGCTCTCTTCTCCCTTTCTGAGGACTAGGTGAGTCTGGAAAAGGGGTGAGGGAGGGAGGTCAGCACTAGGAGAAGATTGAGACTAAGGAGAGGACTATAGTCGGGTGGTAAAGTGAACAAAGGAAAAAAATTTAATTAAAAAGTAAATAAAATTGAGAGAGAGACAGAGAGAGAGAGAGATTATAGTGCTTCTCCCTTTAAGCTCAGTGGTGTTTTCCTGTACCTAGCGTCTGTACCTGGGCTTCACTTGGTGTGAAGATGCTAACTTGAATCTGCAGGCCTCCCTTGGTCCATATCTGCTGCCCTTGATGGTCTCCATATGGGAGATGGTATAGATGTGTTGGTTTTATAATAAACACTAAGACACTTTCAAAATATGTTTAAACTCTAGCCAGCAATATTTAAGAGTTCTACTGTCATCACACTCTTGCCATCATTTTCTGTTTTCAAGATCGCTCTTATTTGAGTGATTTTGGGCATAGGATGTGGTTTCTCACTGTGTTGCTAGTACAGCACTGCACAGTGACTTAAAATACCTCATGCTTTCCCATGCACTTATGTTTATTTATTATTTATTTATTTAGTTGTTAATAACATATTCAAATATTTAATACTTGATGTTAGATTGCCTACCTTTTGATTTTTCTTGAGTTGTGGAGCTCTTTTTTGTATGTCTCCTAAAAGCTAATCAGAAAAATATTTTCCGAATTTCAGGATTTTCCAAATTTACTGTGGATTGGCTTATTTGTTTCACTAGTGACATATTTTAATGCGTAGAAGCTTTATAACTTTTTCTTTATAATAACTTACTTTTAAAATTATTTTCTTTATTTCTGAGATTAAACCATAATTACATCATTTCCACTTCCCTTCGAAATCCCTCATATATGTCTCCTTTCTTTCAAATTTATGGTTTCTGTTTCTCATTAATTGTTACATTTACATCGCACATATGCACATATTCCTTACTATAACCTGCTCAGGCTGTATTAATGTTCCTTTTATTCGTGCTTTCAGGGATGGCCACTTGGTATTGGATCCCACTTGGTATTCTTTTCACTGGCTAAGCCTCTCCCACTGTCAGCATTACTTCGATGACTGCCCTTCTTTCTAGGGCTAAAGTATCATGGCCTTTCCCCTTATACCTGTTTATTGTCCTTGCTCAGCTCTTGCTTCGGCAGCTCTCTTGGTAAGACTTAATGGGCATTGCTTCTGAGATTACAGTGAGACCCAGTTTCAAAGCAAACCTTTTGATTTTCAGCCTGTTACAATCCTCCACGCCCTGCCCTCCTCCCTACCCCCACACCACCCTGATCCCTGCCCAGAGTTGTTTTGTAGATGTTCCTACTGAGTTTGGTCTCCACAGCTTTGCGTTTTGATTGGATCTGGGTTTCAAGTCAAATATGTAAAATGTACTTAGGGGGATTACGCTGGTTTTGTGAAGTGGTGGCTGTGTATCCGTCTCCAGGATCCGTAACATCACTAGCCCTAGGATTCCTATGCCAGGCATGCTTTCCTCTTGTTGAGTGGGCTGTCACCAGGGTATGCTTGTTAGGTTACCGTGCCGGTGTTAGGTTATTCTAGCTGTTATTGGCGTTCATAGGCATCGTAGCTGCGTGTGAATGTTAGTACTACTTTTCTTTGGTGCCGTTTGATACTATGAATGCCAGTCCTTAAGGAGGAGACATTCAGTTCTCTTCCAGCTCAGTGGCTTCTGAAACCTGTGTCTAAACTGTGTGATGTCATCTCTAACAACAACTTACTTTACACCTCTGAGGGGCATTGAAGGGGAGTCTTATAGACAACAGTGACCAACAACTCAAAAGGGATTTTCTCATAACCTGATGTTGGGCGTTTTGTAATATAATAATTGGAAGTTGGATAAATCATTGCCAGCCATATGAGAAAAAAATATACATATGTAAACTTACATGTATTGTAGGGTTTTTTTAGGTAGGTAGTTAATAATGTACTTTCTTATGAAATTTTTCAGACATCCTTAAAAATCACTTACTTTTATATCATAACAAATTTTAGCATACCGATATTTTAGAAAGATAGTCCCTAAGTTTGTTCTTAAAAAAACTACATATTAATGAAGTATATTATCTATATAAATGCCTAATGTTTAAGGAGAATATAGTTACAGTTGATTTTCTTTTCAAAATATCCAGTCATTCTTAGAATTTTTTTTTTAAATAAACTGTCTCTCTTCTCATGCTGTTCCTCATTCATGTTATAGAAAATATTTTCACATGGTTACCCTGGGTATTTCAAATTATGTGTTGTAAACGTTTTGACTTTTATTTTTCTCCAAAATGTTTTTAAATTTTTCACCAGGGATTTAACTTGGCTGAATGTAAATTTCAAATTCTTGCTTTCCCTTCAGTGAAAGACAATTAAATCTCCTCTCAGCTAATTTAGCTTCTCTAAGCTGCTCTGTGTCCTCCCTGCGCACAGATTTGTACAGGGCTGAACCAAAACTGTATGACAAGTCCCCACATAGTACTTAGAAGTTTCCATCTCTGGGTTTCTGTGTCCTGGGAGCTTCATTCTGTAGCTTTCCAGTATGTTTGGTTTTGAACTTTGGCCTATTCTCCACGCCAAAAAGTATTTTCCGTGGAAACTATAATTAAGAGTTAGATACGTGACCTCCAGAAAAGAATATTAAAAAATGGAGCCTTCATGCACTATTGCCCTCCCAAGATTGTCATTTCCCTGTGGGTAGCTGCCTGATTCTCTCTTACTCTGCAGTCTTCAGGGAGGTCCTTGTCTGTTTGTCTAGGCCCTTTTGTTGTTATATGTGTTGGTCATGGTCCAAATGAAGGTCCATAGCACAGTCATTATAGATCTCCTGCATTCATATTTTATATATACTTTACATCAGAAATTGGTTCCCTAATTAAAAACATTGCAATCCAATATCACTTAATAATAGTGGTAATGACGTTAGGTAAAAACTGATAGAAAACGCAAAGTGTGTTGGTTTGATTGAGAAATATCACTCTACATTTGGATATTTGAACACTCAATCCATGGATGGTGCACAATTTGGAAACATTGTGGAATATATTACTAGGGGTGATCTCTGAGAGTTTATAGCCTCACCTAACTTCAGCTCACTCTCTACATTTTATATTTGATGTTGAAGATGTGATTTCTCAGCCCTCTGCTTCTTCTCTACCATTATAGACTCTCTCTCTGAAACCATAAGCCAAAATAAACTCTTTCTTCTATAACTCACTTTGGTCACAGTATAAGACTTAACAGATGAATGAAAAGAGGAATAGTCTGTATTAACAAAAAAAATGTATAAAGGTGAAAGTTGTTAAGAAATGAAGCAATAAGGTGGGTTTTCTGTTTTGTTTGATAAAGCCAAGAAGTAAATACTTCTTGTTCTTTCTCTTCTTAAATTTTTAAAACTATTGTATGTCCAATGATGGCTTTTATACTATTTTAACCTTTGTTCTATTGTCTGGGAGAACAACATTTAAGATCAATTTGAGAGATTTTTATTTTCTGGAATTGTGACTCCATTTGTACTTCTTTTTCTATGTTTCTTCAGAAACTTGAATTAAATAGAACATTATTAGTATGATAATTCATTAAATACAAGCCAATGAACCCCACCTGTACTGATCCCCAGGTTTAAGTCAACTGAGCAAAATTGATTCTGTGAATTATTTCTATAAAATTTGATAACATTGATTCAAATGTTGCTTAAGATACGTGTTTGGACAGTTTTTTATTATTTTGGTTTTTTTTTTTTTTTTTTTTTTTGCTTTCTTTCATATTCTCCCTGGTTTTCTAAAATATTGGTGATAAAACCCAGGGTCTTGCCCACACATTCCAGACAAACATTTAATTGCTGAGCAACGTTCTCATGTGGATGTTTTAAAACATTCTCTAAAAGTTGTTTTGCATTCGTTTTTGAAAATTCCCCCAGTTGTTTATTCATTATTTATCAACTATCTGCCTATCAACTATCTATCAGTTTAGGCACTGTGGAAAGAGCAGTGATTAGACATGAAGAAAGTTACATAACAGCACAGCAAGAGAGAATCTGTAATAAGAGAATCTGCAGTGATATTTTAAGGTATTTCATTATTATTTGATAATTTCATTAAATGTATTTTGAACACATTTACCTCATCTCCCTTCTCCTTCTAGATTCACCCCATATCTTCCCCCACCTAACTTGATATTGTCTCCACTCCCCCTCCCCCGTGCCCCTTCTTTCTCTTATCAAATCTAATTTCTGTTGGGCAACTACTCCTGGATTTGAGTTCTAACCTGGAGTGTGTTAAATACACCAGATGTAATTCCCTTTAAAAATTTGACTCTGCTTTATACAGCAGCCATCAAGTGCCAGTGTGTCCTCGGCTAAAGGTTGGACTTCAGACCCACTCCACGCCCCAGTGCTAAGCATTGGAAGGGATTGGTCTTTTCCAAGTCTTGTGCATCCTATCCTAATTGCTCTAAGTTCATGTGTGCATCTGCCATGCTATTGTATCTAGAAAAGCCTTAAAATATTATGGCTGGCATTGGTAATGATTTTTGAAATGGAAAGGTAATGAACCTAGAATGTTTAAAATGAAAAATAATTGAATTCAAATGAATAAAATATAAATAGGAACAGGTTATGCCCAAATTAAATGAATACAATTTATAGTAAAAGAACACAGATGTAAGGATATGACAAACTAAAAGCTGATCACAAGCACTTAAAGAGTGAAGTCTCTGTTAAAACTGAGTGATAACTATAATGTAATCAACAACAGTGTATGTTCAGGAGAAATACATTAAAGAAGAAATAGATTATACAGAAGTCATTGTGAATGGTACTCAAAATACATCACTTCAAAGAACTGTGACTTCGAATATGATATGGCATATATCTAGAGATGGTAGAATATCATTTGACATCTATTAACTTCTAAATTTCATCATGTTTATAACATACCTAATTGTATATATATAAACATATTTATATACTTAAAAATTATTAAATATAATCATATATTATTAAATGTATTATATAAACAGTATATCTAAATATATTAAAATGTATTTAAGACATATATTTGTAATAAAACACTTTTAAAGGTTTTCTATTAAAAACTTTTGGTTCACATATTTGAAACAGAGTTAGAGCATACTATAATGCTCACCCTGTAACCTTAAAGATGTCATTGAAGGAGAGATAAACGTGGCCTTTGATATGATTCCCAAGAGTGGGATGGAGAGTGGGCTTGTGAGAGAACAGGGGATGTTAATCTAGAAGACAAACCACCTCATGCGGAAGCTTAATTGTTGCCAGCTGAAGAAAACCCATGACCAAAACCCGTGACCAGACTCTGGGGGAAGAAGACGTATATAGGAGCCCAAGACAGGAGGAGAGGGGTCATTCTGGAGACTTGGCATAGTTTTAGCTGTTCATAGCTCCACTTCTCCTAGAGAGAATCACTGGAGGGAAGGCTCTGGGGCTCCAGGGCTCCGTGGCTCCAGGGCTCGGGGGCTCCAGGCTCCAGCCGAGGACTCTGGGTTCTGGTTGAGACAGGTTCCAGCAGAAGAAATCATGCTGACTTACTCCAGGAGTTCCTTGGAACTGATATCCTTAAGGTTTCATTATTGTGTTCTTTAACCTCCTTCTCCTTTTGTTTAGGTTAGTTGGGTTATAGCTGAGGTACTCTTGCTTAATAAGTTTGTAATAAAATAGAATTGTTAAGAAAATTGAGCTTACACGTCATCATTTCAATCCTTGGAGAACCGAATGGGATATTCCATCCTGAACTTATTGCAGTGAGTAAAACTAGTCAATAATAAAAACTATAAAAGGGAGAGTGTTTAATTTTTAAAATTCTTTAAAAAAAAAAAAAAAAAGCTCTTTTAAGGCCTTCATGAGCCTTGGTTTCTACATACAAAAAGAATCTCAGCATTTTTGTCTTCCTAACATTGCCAGGTTACATTGGCTAGAGTTGATTTATGCTCGTGCCCAGGACTCCATTATCCAGAGTAGATAAACTATGTAATAAATGACTGTACTTCATTCTCCAATATGATGCTTAGATAGGAAAGACTATCAGATAAAAATCCACATTTTAATTATCTCTTCGGTTATTAAAAGTCCATATCCATTTTCCACTGGTTCATAACAAGAATTAAACTTTGTCTATCCTTCCATTTTTATTGATTGTATCATTAATAGCAAAATGTATAACGTTTGATGATGCCTTACCATTATTCCCTGACAGACATGGGGGGTGCCTGCATATGAATTGACTTGCTACTCTGAACATGACCAGAAATCAATCCCCCACAGTTTCATTCTGCATTATACAAGTGTCTCCAGGAGAATGTGCCGCGTGAGAATGCTCCATTGACAGTTACAGGGAGGATAAACAAAGGGTCAGCATTGAAGCGGACAAGCCTTTGATTAAAAAAAAAAAAAAAAATCCTGAAGAAAAAACAAGGACACTTGCTCAGCTATTTTCAAAGCAGCTTTATTCATAATAGTCAGAAACTGGAAACAACCTAGATGCTTTTTTTTTTTCATTGTAATTTTTAGTTTATTATACTTTATTCAGCTAACAGCCCAATTGTAATCCCTTAGCTTGTATCTTCCCTTTCCCACCCTCCCTCCCTCTCCAGCCCTATTCCCCTCCCCTAGACCTCTGACAGAAGGGGCCATGTGACTACAGCCTATCAGGTTCCATCCAGATAGCCAGCATCCCCTTCTATTGTGTGCCTGCTAGGCCTCCCGACTCCCCAAGAGGAAGTGATCAAATCAGTACACCAGAGTTCATGTCAGAGGTAGTACTCACTTATAGCAAAACCATGGATAATGAGATATTCATTGCCTAGATTTGAACATGGGGTCTAGGTTTACTTCATGCATTGTTCGGGTTGATGCAACCATTTGTATAGTCCCCCTGGGTCCAGATCCACCAGTTGTGACGGTCTCCTTGTGGGGCTCCTGAATCCTCTGGGTCCTTTCATCCACCCCCATTCTTCCATACTACTCTCAACGCTTCACCCAGAGTCCAGGTGTAACTTATCATGACTTTTCCTCCTCGTTATTATGTATAGAACTTTCCAATACAGTCAAGACTGACCAGCAGGAAAGAAGGTTGATTAGTGCACACTTGATTAGTCCACATTTATGTGACTTAGTGTCTAAAGCAACAGAGTCTTGCCATCCAATTCTGGAGGGTAACCAAGAACAACAGCCTGTAATGTTTGGGAGGGCTATAGAGGGGACTTCATTAGCCAATAAACCAAAAAGAAGAATCCCATGATACTGAATACAGGATAATTCTACTAAAACCCCTTTCATATAATGCATATGTATGTGTTTCAGGACACTTCCACAGTAGACGTTTACATATGGAACTTTCAAAAGGCTTTTGGATCAATTATTCTTCTCTATACTTCCTCCCCAATTCCTTGTAATTTTGCAAAACCCCAATACTTTCCCTGAAACTAAACTTACAGACAAAATATTATCTACTTAAGACCCATTAAATATAATTCATGAGAAATGACTTCTGAGAAGTAAATAAATTGTTTTATAATTTAACACTTTTGTTTCCTGTCAATGATGTTTATGCTAATTGACATAAAAGGATGGCATCTACTTTCACTGATCATCAGTGGATTCCCTGTATCCAGCTCTCATCCACACTATATGCCTACTTAAATGGTATCAGTTACTATTACTTACTTCATATGCTGCAGTATTAATTACTTTTGCTATGTTCTCCAAATCAATAGTGGATCTCTTTCCTTTAGCTTGTAAAACAGGTGCTCTCACTCTAAATGAGTTTGAATTAAATTGTGGGGGGAAAATCTTTGTTTTTATTCTCAAACAATTATGTTAAGTGTTTTGAGTCATAGATATTTCAAAGTCATGCAGGATATAAACAAACTATCATTTTCATAGACCTTTTCCTACATTGCAAATTTCTACTCTTCTTCGGAATGGGCCTGAAGCTAACTGTGTAAGATTTTTACTTTTCAACTGTCTATGGACTAGTTATTTATATAACTGCTTAATAGCTCCTACATTCTGTTTTAAAAGAAAAACTAAATACTTCTATGGAAGAATTAAAAGAGTGTAGATGACAATCTTGACACAGTTTTGCAAACTACATGCCAGAACGAAGGAGCCAAGGTTGGGAGAACTGCAGGTAGTTGGACATGACTCTTGAGCTGCCTCTTCAGGTTGGCACAGACAGAACGGAAGAGCCACCATGCCTGATTATATTTTTTTTAATTCATCTGTCATTGGATATTTAGTTTTTCATATATTGACTATTGTAAATAATACTCCAATGAATACAGGCAAACACTGAGTCTTAATCTCTTTTTTTAATTCATTGGTACACACGGAAACAGTAGTAGCAAATATGATTTTATAACATGCTCTCTTTCTACTGTTCTATACTTTTTCAACTACAAAATATAAAATTCATACGTATGTACTATGCAAGTCTAATTTGCAAAAAAAAAACAATAATTATCTATGGGCATTGAAAGTTAAGTCCTAGTCACAGAACAAGATCCTTAATCAATATTTGCTTAATGGAGATTAATTCATATGATGACTACATCCATGTTCATTCCTACTTGTTTATTCATATTTAATTTAATTAACTTTGTTGGAAGATTTCTGAAATTTGTCCCTGGTTTGTCATTTTGGAAATGATTGTTCCAATTTTTAATATAATAATTACTCCAAATAATACTGTGATATTTTGAAGTTGAAACTTGCTGTATTTTTAAATTTCTACACGTTCTTGTACAGATAACTAAGTTTACATAAAGGACAAAAGCCAAGTCACATTGGATTTTTTTTATTGTGGTAGACCATGCTACAAGCCACGCAAATAAATCAAAGAGAAAAGCTGACTTATGTCACTGAAAAACTACACAGACACCACATTCATGTCCATTGTGCAAATCTGAGCATGCATGCCACATTCACATGGGCAGCTCAGCAGCTGCGGGTTCCCTTAAGTGCTATACAAGTGTAAACAATAGGCTTTGCCAAATTAAAAAAATTAAATATGAAATGGCAAGCTTTTGAAAGACCACAAGAAGATTTAAGTAGAAAAACAGTATACCACCATATTGTTGATTCGCCCAGCTGTTTGAATTTGCCTTGAGCTGAGCCAGAGCCACAGTGGCAATCCATCTTTAGGAGAATGCTGGGCATGCATCTTTTGGTGCCAAGAGTAGGGTGGATGAGAAAGAAACATCTGAATACCTGAGTGTTTTGTAGCAAACTAATCAACTGGACACAATCTTATTCTAAACTTTGCTAAGTGAAAGAATCATGGCTTTGATATTGAGAATAAGCCTTCAAGTGATCCATTGGTCCTCATTTTAATAATATTAATAAATCAGCCATCAAAACTAGCCAATTGTTTTCAACTTAGAGAACTATAGACCAGAGAAAGTATTTATTAAGTCAATGCAAAAGAATCAAAATAGTTTTCTAATCCCACTTAAAAAATTGTTTACTAAGTACTAGCTGTCTACTCTCCTAGGTGATATTATAGCTGTTTAGTAGATTCAAAAACAAACAAAACAAAACAAAACAAAAACATTGTGCTTAAACATTTCATGTTCTCAATAAACTTAAAAATGAAAGCGAGAGAGTGTGTGTGTTACCTATTTGTTCAAAGGTATAAAACCCAGCAAATTATAAGGTAGTAGGACAAAGCAATATAACAAAGAGCTTGTAGAGGGGGAAGGACAGTGAAAGTCATCTTTTCACTTGCTGGGATTGTCACAGAAGAGCCCCTGGAAATGTCTTGTGTGTTTACATGCACTCTTTCATTTATGAACTGTGTCTCATGACATTGTTTTATTGTCAACCTGACAGTAATTGTGAACAAATAAACAAGGTTCTCTATCACGTACCTTCTAATGGTGGTGAAAAAGGGGGAAAAAGAACTACAAATGCATTGTCCTGTAAAGGATATAACATGAGCCTGATGTATGCCTTACAAGGTAACCCAGAAGAGCTGTGTCAAAGTCCACACTTATATAAGGCAGTCAGGGAGGGAGTAGAGTGGAGAGACAATATTTGAGCAGGCATTTATTTTTTGAAGTGTTGTCTGAATTTTCCTAGAGATACGTATTCAAATGTCTAGTCACTCCAGAAAAAGAATCTGACAGAATAAATGAGTCCTGTCAAATCAGCTTTAGTAAAGAAGTGAGTTTATTGAGGCTACTTCCAAGCACATAGAGAAGGGTTACATACAGGAACGCCTGTGCCATCAGAAGCCCATCTCGGAGGCGGCATTGTGACAGCACACAAAAGCAACGCTCCTGGAGCTCCCTGTATCACTGGCAGGAAGATCAGCCAGTTGGAATGTCTCCTTCCCCAATAGCTACTAACTTGGGGAAGGACTTGGTGATCTTGAAAAGTTAGGGGTTTTCCTGAAAGCTGTGGTTTCTGTTCACCCCCTGATTCTTCTATGTTTCCTTTACTTTCTAGGTGTTGGAGCCACCCTGCAAGAGAGACTGTTTCAATGCAGCAGAAACAGATGCAACAGGAGATAAGGTATCCAGCCACAGAATAATTAAAAGAGAATTACAGAGCAAAAACAAACAAAGAAACAACAACAACAACAACAAACAATTAAAGGAGTTTGCGTGGGGAAGATACTAGATAGCAGGGTGAAGTGTTTCAGGGGCAGAGTTGAGAAGGGGTTGAACAGTAAAAACGAATTTCACAGAGGCAGTGGGAAGCTGGGCTGTGTGAGACATTAAAGGACATTTTAAAAATAAAGTCCGTACTTCCCTTCTGGATGTCTGTCTATGACTATGCCACATTGACTTTGACCCGTAGCCCAGCTTTTCACAGCTTGAGAATGCATAAGAGAAAATATACCTGATCAATACCAATATCCTTTTTCTCCTGCCAATTGACCTCTAACGACTTTCCCTCAAAGCCCTTATCCACCCACACTATTTCTATGCACATATGTGAAAGTCAATAGTTCTTTGCCCTGGATGAGATTATGTAGACGAATTTTAATTCAGAATACGGCTGCTCTGGAAAGAGATCTCATCCAAAGGCCTCCTAGATCTGTGTGATCCTGCTGGAATACACACATGTCTTTAAGCCAGGAGACAGAGGCAAGCAGATTTCAGTTCATGCCAGCCTGGTATAGAGCAAGTTTCAGGTTAAAAAAAAAAAAAAAAAGCTTTGGCTCAGGTGTAGTGGTACAAGCCTTTGATCCCAAACAATGAGGCAAACTTAGTTTGTAGAAGGAAGAAGTATGAAAGTGTTGTCTAATTGAGTGGCAGAAAAAGTGATGAATCAAAGAAAGAATTGACAGAATAGGTACTCCCAACTCTCATAAGAACAGAGAGGAAAACTACTTAAGGGAGCAACTCAGATAATGAGAGAGATAGTAGGGGGAGGGGGGAGGAAAAGACGGAGGGGGGCGTTGAGAGAGAGAAAGAGAGAGAGAGAGAGAGAGAGAGAGAGAGAGAGAGAGAGAGAGAGAGAGAGAGAGAGAGAGAGGGCACATTTTACCATGAAAGTTTTACAGAGAGAGGTTGAATAAGAGAACAAGCTAGACACAGGTGAAGACAGAATGAGCCAGAGAATGAGAAAGAGCCAGAAGACTAGAACGGATTGCTGGAGTTAGTTTGAGGCCAAGCAGACCAATTTAGAGGTGGAGAGAAAAAGGCCAATTGAATAGGTTAGCAGGGAGAGGAGTTTGAGCCAGTACAGCTAAGCTGAATCAGCCAGCTATGAGCTCAGAACAAACTAGAAAGGGTGAGCTTATCAAGCAATAAGTCTCAGAGGCAGAAAACATTCTAGGCCTAGGTTAGAGTGTATGGAGCCTAGAAGCTTCCAGGGGTAGGCCTCGGTTAGCAGACAGAGGCAGCAAGCCTCTAAAATAATAGTTACCTCAGGAGAATAAAAATTCCTTTTACAATATTCTATCGCTGATGAAGCCTGCGAATTGCCCACGTATCAGATTCACTCCTCAAGTGATCTTGACTCAGGGCTGGCTAAAGTCCAGACTGGTCATTTAGTTTAATGGCTCCCTCAGGTGGACACTTATGTATGCAGTCCATTCTACTCTTTCCTAGCTACTCAGTTTAACTTGTGTTGTTAGAAGTGAAGGAATATTGTCTGCATCAGAGAACTTTGAGGTTAGGATCTGTGCTTTTTACTCCTCAGGTACTTCATACTCATCGTGGAGATTCATTGACACTCATTTCTGCTGATTTCTTCTTGACACTTCTTTTTCACCCAGTCTGTGTAGAAGGAATCATTTGTGTCTGTATATAAGCATTACCTGTCAATGAAAAACTAATGGCCTATAGCTGAAGCCAAAAAATAAGAGGTGAGGCATCTGGCAGGCAGAAAAGATTATGGGATACAGCCAGGCACAAAAGAGTCTTCCTAAAAGACAAAAGGAGTACAAGCGCATGGTACCTGAGCATAGGTACCTAGCCATGTGGCAGAATACAGATAAGAATAAATAGGTTATTTTAAGTTATGAAATAGTCAGATAAGAGCCTAACTATATGGCCTACATATTTGTAAATATATATTTTTTGAGATTCATGGGTCTTTATTCTGAGAGCTTGGGGCTGGGAGGAAAAGCCAGTCACAAAATGTCTGTGTACATATGTCCAAATGCTTCATGTGCCTTTCTTAGAAAGAAGCAATTGTGGCCTAAGAAGATAGAAACTCTTCAGGAGACTTCACAGGCAAAGCAGATCCACTTTACTGCCCATGTTTCATAATATGGGAACAATTTCTTAAATCGTTCATTCAGCCAGAAATCTAATTATATTAATTCTGTGTAGCTTGATATAATAAAGAAATTACTACTCCATTAATTTTTTAAATGTTTTAAAAGTTGAGCAGAGAATATTTGTAATCTTCTCTTTTCTTGCAAACACAATGGCGTTTTCTGCATGTTTTGCATCCGAACATTTAAATTTATACAGAAGGAATGTGCAGAAGGGGACTATATCTCAGTGAGTGGAAACATATATATGCATATATACACACATATATCTTATATGTATTGATTTTGTTTTTATTCTCTTTTCTTTTTAATTTCCATTTGTTTTGCTAAAAAGAGAGGGAAAAATGTGGAGTAGGATGGATGAGGGAGGTGGGGAGGATCTGGGAGGAGATGGGGGAGGGGAAACTGTGATCAGAATATATTGTCTAAAAATTTACACTCAATATAAACCAAAAATAAAAAATATAAAGAACAATACATGCAGAAAACATTCATACACATAAAATAAAAATCATAACAAAAATAATCAAAATTCAGCAACCTAAGTCGTTATTTCAGGAGACCAAAAGTAAGTAGAAAACTTTGAAGAAAAACATCAAAATTCCATAACAAATTAAGGAGACAAAACATCACTAAATCAGCATCTGCTACATTCAAACTTGAAAAGGACTGTCAGTTTACACGCCTTCCAATTTGAAGGTATTGATCAGTAATAGTGAGAAGTGCACAAAGAACTGTTGTATTCAACATTGCATTTCTGCCTCACTATGATTCTGAATTTAGAAGAACAAAGTCTTTACGGTTGCTCCCAAGTATTTACACACTCATTGCTCATTATTTTTCTGCCTTTTACTTGGTCACATGCTTTCCTGGCATGACTCTTTTGTCTAGTCCAAGTGAGAACAGAAGAATGAAGAAAATGTACATTTATTATCTGACTTATTAGTAAATTTAGATTCAGAAATAAATGCAAACTGAGCTTCCATTTTAGAATAAAGAAAATATTATATAGTTAAAACTGTCTTGACTTTAACTAACGTTGTCATACACTAATAACCATCTATTATGATGGAATTGAAAAATGGAAATGTTCTAAAGGAAAGTTAAGTTAGAACGAGTATTTCAGGATGAAATGTAGCTTGTGTTCCAACACACATACTATATTCTGAATGGCTGTACGAGCTGTGTCTGCTTCCATAGGCAGTGTGGAAAGGTAGAATACTAAGAAAAGTGGTGACCAATACTGAGTGGGGTCTTCAGATAGGTTTTAATGCTTTTATTCTTATATCCGTACTGGATTCACTCATGGTATTTAATTGAAATTAATGCACAAGCTTTCATTCCTCATGGGTCTTTTCCACTGTAGCTCTTGACGTGGAAGTTTTGTATTTATAGTTCTAATAGTCTAGATGTGTGGATTTGCAGTCTACTTAAAACTACAAATGTATATTATCATGTTAAAGATAAAAACTAAACAAAATAATTGGACATATATACTGCCTGCATAAAAGCTTATGAATGGTGCACAGTATCTGGGGTGGGACTTGTCGAAGATTTAGATAAACCGTTTTAAATAAAGCATAAAACCAAACTTATTTTAGATCCTATAATTTCTCTAAGATCAGCTATATTGACCACAGAATACAACTAGGCTGTCAAACCAATGTTCTGTGGTAAACAGAATAATTTCGGGAAAGAGAAAAAAAAAACACAAGAAAAATATCTCTGCCATTATTATTTCCCATACTCCATTAAGTCATGTTTATTCTTACCAGTGTTTCCTAGAATATTGCTCCATCTGTGATTATTTCATAATTTTGCTTTTGAAATAAATGAAAAAAAAACTGCTGCAAAAAACTTTGGGATAGTTAGAGAAAACTTAAGTGTTCTTTTTTTATATATTACATGTCCAATGACAGTACATCTTGTGACTTCACTTACTACCATGATATTTTATATCTTCTGAATCTCTATAATATTTATGAATTGCTTTCCTTAGAAGAAAATTGGAAAGTATACCAAATAGGAATGTAAAGAATATGGCATGGACTAGAATGCTGCCTAAAAATGGGTAAGCTTGGATGCAGGCAGAGTCCACGGCTAAACTCTGCCAAGAAGGTAACCAGGTACTCAATAGTTCCTGCCTCACAAATATATCTGTCAGATATATTGGGCCAGAAGTTGAAGACAATGCTCCAACATAGTTTTGGGTGACTGTTCAGGAAGCAAACTGTCTCTGTCATCTTTTCATTTTGGAAGCTGCTAACCTGCAGTCCCAGTATACTCAGGTAATTAATTTTATTCTTTCTCAAGTCTCTGATGGGGTTGAAGACAAAATAGTTTAGTTTCAAAATTATGCCTAGTTGTTTAGAGGTTAAGATGTTTTTAGGTCTAGACAGATGTGTTAAGTTGATAGAGATGAGATATGACAGAGATTGAGTTACATTCAGAATTTTAGACTAACCAAGATAAGAAAGATGTTTTCTTCAAAGTTGCCAAACACAAGTAGCCAAAACATTATGAATGTAATATTTGTATAACTCCTGATTGTTTCATGGTTCTTCTTGCTCTATGCCATTTATTGTATTTATGTGTAATAAGATACACGTATATGTAAAAAAGAAAAATAATAATTAAAAAAGAAAAAATATGGCATGGACATTATCATGTTTGAGGACATCTAAAGGCACTGATATACTCGGCTGACAAGACCGTATGCTGAAATAATAATGATTTTGTGTTCAGACTTGTTAATTTTTTTTTTCGTCCTGCTTCTGGGTGCTTTAGCTCAAAAGCACTAAGAAAACATTTATATTAAGGTTATTCTTTATTTCTCACACGTGGAGACTTTAGGAGAGAATGAAGCAAAACAAGATCACTTCATAATGAAAGAATTCGTGCAGGAGGATGAGTGTTGGAGATGAAGAAATCAGGACCAATAGCCCCAGTTGATTGGTTGAAGCCGAGAGTACCTGGCAAAATTAAATAATATATCCATCTGAGTTTAAGGAGTTCTGCAGTCAGGCATGGCCACCAGAGGGCAGTAAATACAAATGTATGAAGAATGAATCAACTAAGGTATCAAATGGTTTTCTATAATGCAGATTTTGTAGGAATTATATTTTTAGTTGATATTTTGACATTTTATACTATTCAATAATTATATGTATAAGTATTATTATTACTAAAGCAAAGTTTTAATCTAATGCATATATAACTGGTACTAAAAATAAGAGCTAGTGTTTATTGACTGCTGTTCTCTACACTGAATATTGGACTTTGAGTCTTCGTTTTATGACAAAACTGACAGGAAGAACATTCATTATCTAGAAGTGACTTGAAGATCATAAACCTTTTTTTGTTTTAATATACAAAAAGGAAGCTGAATTTGTTTTCTGGCAACTGTGCTTATCTAACATAGATGTTATTGTATTCATAATATTTATATAAAAATAACCTATTTGAATTTTAAAAATGAGTCTAACATATACCCAATTCAAGTTATTTCCCTAAGAACTAAAAGACCAATTTGATGTTTAAATGTAGATGAATGTTAATTCAGAACGTGGCTGATCTGGCAGGAAATCACATCCCAAGACCTCTGTTTATGTGATCCGTCTGGCAAGAGATCACATCCAAAGATCGACTAGGTCTGTGGGATCCAGCTGGAATACAAACATTCCTTTAATCCAGGAGACAGAGGCAAACAGATCTGAGTTCAAGGCCAGCCCGGTATAGACCAAATATCAGGTAAGGAAAAGCTTAGGTCCAGGTGTGGTGGTACATGTTTTAATCCCAAATGAAGGTAAAGTTAGTCTGTAGAAGGAAGCACCCGTGTTTGAAAGTGATGTCTAATTGAGTGACAGAGTAGGGGTGAATCAGAGAAGATTTGACAAAATAGGATATACACAACTCTCATGAGAACAGAAAGGGAAGCTACTTAAGAGGTAGCTTTTCAGAGAGAAGAGGCAGTGTTACAAGGACAGTAATAGATGGATGGGTTGCAGAGAGAGAACTCAGGTGAAGATGGAGTGAGCCAAAAATGAGAAGAAGACAGAAGATTAGAGCAGATTGCTGAGTTAGTTTGAGGCCCAGAAGAGCAATTCTGGGCCATGAGAAGCCAGGTTAAATAAGTCAGCTGGGAGAGGAGTTTGATCCAGAACAGCTGAGTTGAACCAGCCTGCCCAGAGCTCAGAAAGAACAAGGGAAGGTGAGCTCATTAAGCAGTAAGTCTCAGAGGCTGAAAACATTCTAGGCCTAGGCTAGATTATACAGAAGCTAGATGCTTCCAGGACTAGGCCTCAGCCAAGAGAAGGAGGTAGTAAGCCTCCCAGACAACAATTGAGTGAGTAGAATAAAAGTTACTTTTACATTTATATTGTGAGGAAGAATATTTTCACATAATTGTTATAGACCTGTCGCATGAAATCTTCCAAAAGATACCTAGAAAACAAACAAACAAAAAGCAGTGTTTGATCACTGAGCCCCTTTCAGACCGATGGAAAATCATTTCTGAAAACTACAAAGCTAATTTCCAAGGTGTTTCCAAGAACATTCTAATTACTATAAAGTCTTAAAACTATTGTTACAAAGGCACGAATAAATATTATTTGTGAAAGATTTGTCTTAAGAAATTAATATCAGATCACCATACATGTAACTTTATTCTGGGAGCACACCTTCCAGCCTTCAGTCATTCTGAAATAAAAGCCTTCATTTTTCTACACTAAGATGGAAAATCTGTAAAACTAAACTATCTGGTCTTCAACTCTATCAGAAACTTGAGATGGAATAAAATTAAATAAGTGAGTAAACAGGAATTTTAAGCTTAGTTGTTTAGGGGTTAAGATGTTTTTAAGTTTAGATAGATGTTTTAAGTTGATAGAGATGAGATATGATAGATATTGATTTACATGCAGAATTTTAGACACCATAATAGGAAAGATGTTTATTTAAGGCTGGCAAATACAAATAGCCTAAACACCATGAATGCAACATTTATATAATTTCTGATTGCTTTGTGGTTCTTCTTTGCTATATGTAGTTTACTTTGTATATGTGTAATAATATTAATGTATATACAAAAAATTTTAATTAATTTTAAAAAGATGGAAAATCTGTGGTAATGTGATAAGCTAGTAACTGGGAACTTCTTCTCTCCAACTGTGTCTTAACTTGTGGCACAATTTATAATGCATTGCTATGTACGAGAAAATAATGAACTATCGTCTGGCACCATCCATGTATATCTGTTGGCTTATAGCTAATCTAAGTCAATGTGGTGTCTATCTTTATTCATGAAAACATTTTTATGCAAGAAATTACCCACGTGATCAGATGTGTGGAAAATACACAATTCACACTATTTCTCATTGTCCTTCAGCCCATTGTGTATGGCTTTATAATTAAGATGATCCCTTGGAGAATTAAAAGCATTGATGTCTGCATGGTAGGCAACGTACAATAAAGAAAGAAAGAAGAGTGAACTTAATAGGACCATACTGACACTATTTTTTAAATATGGTTGTGTAAATTGTGTAAATTGAAATGTGCATGCATTTCAAACCAATTATGCACTAAGAACTGCACATCTCAGTACACCATGCCAGTATCAGTAAATCCAAAAAAAGAAACCTCAAATAGGGCTGAAATGTGAAGTACCAGAATAGGACTTGGATTCATGAGCTACACCTAAACAGTCTGTTTCAATTTTCTTCACATTGCTTCATTATTTATTTTAAACAGAATGACTGGTAATTTAAACCAGCCTGTCTTAAACTCAGTTACATTTTTAAATCTGCAAGGTACATTATGATTGGAAAGCTGTCTTCCAGTGGGGCCCTTGCTTTTCAATTGTGAGTGAAGTTCTCAAATGGCATGAGTGCTAAAGAGGAGTGTCTTTCATAAGATTGAGGATAGAGAGGCCTTGATGTGGTGGTCAGGACTTGAATCATGCAGCATAACCATAGGTCATGGAATCTCTTGAAAACTTCCATGACTGAAGGAAAGATAGACCATTCCCAAACACTGTAAAAGAAAGCATTTTCCCCCTTTCTCACAGGACAGAAGTGGGAGTTGACACTTGCATCACAAAATAAAATGAACCCAAACGTAAGCAATGTGCAATGTTTTTTTTTTACTACTATAATGTTATTTTAGGAATTAAAGGGAGGCCACCTACCCCCTGAACTAATCTTACATAAGATGATAGAATAAGGACTGCTTGGTAGTGGGCTCATTGTTCCAGTTAAAGAGTAAATAATAAAAATAACCAATATTTCTCAACGTTCCAGTAGTCATTTGCTTGTAACCAAAGTCAGGCTTTCTTCTATGGGCTTCCCAGATTTCATCAGAATTTTCTTTTTTTCTTTTCTTTTTTTTATTACATATGCATTTATATTATTACTCACCTATATAATACAGAAGAAGAACCACAAAACAATCAGGAATTATATAAACATTCCATTCATAGTGTTTTGCCTATTTGTATTTGGCAGCCTTAAAGAAAATATCTTTCTTATCTTGGTGAGTCTAAAATTCTGAATGCAAATCAATATTTATCATATCTCCTCATTACCAACTTAAAACATGTATCTAAACCTAAAAACATCTTAACCCATAAACAAGTAATCTTATTTGTAAAACTAAACTATCTGGTCTTCAACCCCATCACAGACTTGATAAGGAATAAAATTAATTACCCGAGTTAGCAGCTTCCAAAGCAAAAAATAACAGAGATAGTTTGCTGCCTGAGCAGTCACCCAAAATTCTCTATAATGTTGGAGCATCATCTTCAGCCTTCTGGCCCACTATATTTGACAGATATATTTGTGAGGCGGGAAATATTGCTAATCTAACTTGGAAGAGTTTGGCATGGACTTTGCCTACATCTCATTTTTGCCCGTTTTTAAACAGGATTATGTCTGTAGCTGAAACAAGGACATTTTCCCCAATGACTGGTTTGCAGCATTTTAAGCCATCTCCATAAGGAGGTTCTTTGATGCTCATCATCTTCTTTAATGTAAGCTGGGTGTTGACAGGAGTTAACCTGTCTCATTGTCAATGAATTTTTAAAATAATAAAAAACATTTTTAAATGCCATATTCTGTATGTCTCTGAGGTTTTGAAGACTTTATCAAACTATTTTACCTTATCTTTCTACAGAATCATATCTATCTGTTACACCTAGGATGTATATTCTTGTGATAAAAATAGACTAGTAATTGATATGACCATGATTTGATCAACTGTCAATTAACTTGTATAACTCACTTATCCTAAACAACCATCAGAGTTTTATCAAAGGAAGAAGGTAAAATCCATTTAAATCAGGACTAAGTTTTTCTGACTTGGTACATAAAAAGTGAATGTGTTGAATACATGCTAAGAATCAGTGACAAAAAGTCAGAGTAGATTAAACCATGGTTCTTTGTAAGTTTTGTTTCTTTTAGGACAACCAAATTAAAATTCTAATATCTCTTACTATAACTTAAAAATATAACTGAATGATTTATTAAATGCATTAAGGTATTGGTAAGTCCTTTATAATTATGAAAGTGGGACAAATGAGACTTAGCTGTTTATTCTTTCATCTTTGTATATGATTGAAAGTTGTATCATTAAAAGTTCCTAGAGCATGACAAAACATAAAGCTTTGACTTTAGCCACCTCTAAAGCAAACGCCTCTAATTTTTCATTACTATTATATGTGGCTTTGCATGTGAGTATCGCTATTCAAAAACTGTAATACACCAAGAAAGGCAATATTAATGAGGCTTTAGACTCTGAAATTTAGAGCGTCATCAACAACTATGCAGTGCGTTGTAGCACACTTTAGAGTTGAAAGACAAATGAGCCAAAAAAGAGGCAATAAAAAGAAGGTAAATTATGCTTTCAATTGATCCAGCCATTTGCTGAGCATGTCACTACTTTCTTTCCTAAGTACACTAAAGGAGACTCTTTGACAAATGTCTGTAGGGTATCTGAATAATTCTGCATTTAATAAGTTTCCAAGTGTCTCTTCTTGGGAAATATTGCTTTTAATTCTGATGCCAATTTGTTGTGGAAAATGGAATCTCATTGCATTGGTCATTCTTGATGAAATTCATTATATTGCTCCGAATTTGATGATGACACAGTGCATTGAGAAATACAAAGTTCAGTAAAAAAAAATAAATGAATAAATAAATAAATGAATGAATGAATAAAAATCATACACATTACTTTAATATAGTAATCCAGTGTAGAAAATTCATGTAAATAGGATTGTTGATTTACCATGTTAGAAATATGTCACAGAGAGAATACAGAGTATACACCACCATGGTTTTTAAGGTTGAAAGAAAACTTATGGAGCATTTATAGTTGAAACTCTGCAAGGAAGGGTAGCATAGCTGAGCTCTAGTTTCAGGAAAGGTGCAGATCAACTGATGTCACATTTCAGAGAGAAAGCAGCAGCTCAGCTACGTGGAACCTATGCCTCCCAACAAAATATGTTGCCCGGTGGGAAGTGCTGCCGGAGTTCAAGCACACTGCTTTGTAGAGGTTAGAGACCAGATCTCTAAAGAGGGGTGTCCACATAGGTGGACCTGGACTCTATAAGGTGACATTATCAGGCTGTTTGAGGAGTCGTAGGACAGGAGGAAACTGGAAACTGATTACTGCATACAGAAGAGTTGCTACTGCTGGAGACAGTGATATCAGCAAGGATACTAATACAGAATGAGTGAGGGCTTGAAATGACAACAAAATCTGGAAATACAATCATGTAAAACAATCACACTTTTATCCTTTGCCTTTGATTATTATTCATACTTTGCCTCTGAGAAAGTCAATCAAGATCCCAGTGAGGCAATTCTCTCAAAATGAAGATTATTCCCTGTTTAATAAGAAATACATTTAAATATTCTTTAATATAAGGTGAGGAGTGTAGAGATATTCTCCCATGATAATGCCTAATAAAATGTTTAGAAAAAGATTAGTGGACAAGGCAACTCATACATACAATCTGATGAAGAAGACATGCTTGCCTACTTCAGTATGTAATTCTATAATCAATTGTGAAGCCATGTAAATGCCAGGTCCATGCTTACAGTGTGTGCTGTGTTCGCTGGTGGCCAGCACTCATACACAGAGTAGTGTTCAGCTGGTAAGTGATATCACTGAGTGCTAAGTGCAACAGAGGTTCTGTGGTGTGTGTGTGCTTGTAGCAGCATGGCATTGTTTTCAGAGCACTGGGAGTTGAAACTGTACCTGCTTGTTTCATACTCCTCGTGCCACTGAAGCGAGAAACATAGGGGACAGCAACTAGCTAGAGTGATAAGTGCTAATTAACAGGAATAAATAGGAGTTGCTTTTATAGAAGAGCCTGCCTGTGACCTAAGGATTCCCTACTGGTACCTCTCCTTGCCTCTACAGCAACTGGAAAAACTAATGAGATGCCAGAACAAAGGAATGAACAAGCAAAGGGACAGATGTGATGACTCAGATCGTTCCCAAATGGAGGCTGAGATCAGTGAAGGGAAATGACAAAGCTCAACCATCTGAGATTGACAGAAAACGAATGACATGCAGAATGTCCAATGTGCAATGCTAACCAGTTAACTAGCGAATTTGTGTTCCTGAATCTTGATAGTGTTTCTAACACATTTACATTTTCAATAAACATTGAGCAACTGAGGAAGATTTGTCGACCAGGACAATTATAACGAGTATCATGATAGCAAGACATGTTTTCCGAGCACAATCAGCAAACACTGTGATGATATGGAGTTAGAAATACTCACTTCATTCTCTATAAATGTATAGTACAAATAGAACCCCATAGTATAAGCATATCAAAACCACTATCCTGATAAAAAAAATCGCAAGTGTTCTTATTCTTGCTTAGTGGCTTTTGAATGGAAGCAAAACACAAGCAAGCTTTGCCATTCTGATATCTGGTGTTGACATTTTTTTTTTTTTTTTTTTTGAGACAGGGACATCACATTTTTAGTAAAGCCATTTTCCTTCTTAAAGATTTAGTTTAAGTACAAGCAACATTATAATGACTACTTTATACACAGACATTCACAAGTCCTATGTGTAGATGTGGGAAAACACAATAAGCATCATTTTAGACTCTAAGATGAAAACCTGTTTCCCCATTTCAGGATGATTAGCAAGTAGCAGAGTCACATCTCAGGGAGTCTGAGGGTTAACCAACATTCTTACACAAACCCCCAAACATTCGAAACAGGTTTCCTTTAAAAATGAGGACATCATAGAACCTAGGTCATTAGTTTTCCCAAAATTGTAAATTGCCCAATTACAATTAAAAAAATAAATAAGCTGAAGGGTTTTTTCTTTCCTAAAACAAATTTTGACAATAATACTATTGTTTGCTCCTGAGTGTGTTCTAGAGAGTGATGTGAATAAGTTAATTCTGTTATACTGTGATAAAAAGTTTCTATTATTTTAAGTGTGAATTATGATAATTCGTTCATGCTAATCCACATTCTCACAGAGACAGGCTCACATAATAAATTGCCTAACAATGCAAATGTTTACTATCTTCTATAAAAATATTATTTTGTTAAATATCCACAATCATTACCTACAAAAAGCAACCATTATTATCTTTTAATTTGCTTACATTTGGGAAGGCAACATTTTTGTTCAGTATCTGTATTTTTCTTTTAAGGATGGATGATATTGTGTTTCCATATAAAACTAAAGCTAATATTTTCAATATCTGCTAAAAATTGTGTTGGAATTTTTATGATGATTGTACTGAATTAGTTATTTGCTTTTGGTATGATGGCCATTTTTATTATGTTAATTCTACTCATCTTTGTGCATGAGAGATCTTTCCATCTTCTGACATCTTCTTCAGATTCTTTCTTCAGTGACTTAAAGATAGATTATACAAGTATTTCTCTTAATGGGTTAGACTTAACTTGATAGTTTGTACTATTTGAGACTATTGTGAAAGGTATTGTTTCCCTAACTTCTTTCTCAGTTTGCTTGTCATTTATATATAGGAGATCTACTGACTTTTAAGGATCACTTTTCTATTTAGGTACTTTGCTGAATGTGTTTATCGGGTTTAGGAATTTCCTAGTAGAATTTTTAGGGTCACTTATGTATAGTATCATATCATCTGCTAATAGCGATACTTTGACTTTTCCTTTTGCATATCCCCTTGATCTCCATATGATGTTTTATTGCTCTAGCTAGAACTCCAAGTATTGTATTGAATAGGTATGGAGAGACTGAACAACAGTGTCTTGTTTCTGGATTTGGGGCATTGAGTTTCTCTCCATTTAAGTTGTTGTTGGCTTTGAATTTGTTGTAAATTGCTTTTATTAGGTAGAAGATATGTTCCTTGTATCCATATCTCTTCAGAACTTTTTCATGCATTGGTGTTATATTTTCTCAGAGGCCTTTTCTGCATATAATGAAATTAAAATGCATTTTTTCAGTTTATTTCATGGATTGTGTTTACGAATTTACATATGTTGACCCAACCCTTCATCAATGGGATCAAGCTTACTTGATCATAGTGGATGATATTTTTTATATATTCTTGGGTTTGGCTTGCAAGTATTTTATTGAGAATTTTTGTATCTATGTTCATAAGAGAAATTGGTCTGCAATTCTCTTTCAATTGGTCTGTTGAGTCTTTTTGTGGTTTTTGTGGTATCAGGGTAAACAAGCATAGGTAAAAAGTCCTAATAATAAAAGAAGTTCTGGAGGTTTAGCCTCAAATTTTACTTCCAAGCTTTAGTAATACAAACAGCATAATATCAGTACAAAACACATTGATCAACGGGATGAAATAGAAGATTCCGACATAAATCCACATACCTATGAACACCTGATTTTTGGTAAAGAAGCCAAAGATACACGATGAAAAGAAAAAGGACACCATCTTCACCACATGGTGCTGGTCACACTGTATGTCTGCATACAGAAGAATCTAAATAGACCCAAATTTATCACTATTCATAAAACTCAACTCCAAATGAATCAAATACTTCAACATAAAGCGAGATACACCAGATCAATAAAAGAGAATGTTGGAGATAGTCTTTAACTCATTGGCACAGGAAAAGACATTCTTAACAGAACACTATTGGCATCAGTAATAAGATCAAAAATTAATATATGGAACATCATGAAACTGAAAAGCTTCTGTAAGGCAAATGATACCATCATTCAGACAGAGCATCAGGCAAAAGAAGGGAAAAATATTTTTACCAATTAAATAACTCTAGAAACTAGATATTTTAAAAAAAAAATAGCCTAATTAAAAGATGGGATACATTTCTAAAGAGAGAATTATCAAGCCAAAAAACTCAAATGGCTAGGAAACACTTAAAGAAATGTTCAATATCCTTAGCCATCAGAGAAATAAAAACCAAAACTACATTGAGATTTCATCTCATATATGTTAGGTTAACAGAAAAAGTAACAATTCATGCTGACAAGGATGTAGAGTAAGATGAACACTCATCAATTGCTCATGTGAGTGCAAACATGTACACGCGCTATGGAAATAGGTTTTGTGGTTCCTCAAGAAGATAGGAATTGATCTCCCTCAAGAACTGGCTATACCACTCTTGGGCATATTATGAAAGGATGCTTTGTACTACCACAGAGTCACTTGCTCAACCATGTTCATTTCTGCTGGAAATTGGAAACAACTTATGTGTCCCATAACAGAAGGCTGGATAAAGAGAGTTTGGTACATTTAACAGTGGAATATTACTCAGGCATTAAAATGAATGAAATCATGAAATTTTCAGGTAAGTGGATAGAAATAGAAAAGTCATTCTGAGTTAGGTAACTCAGAGCCATAAAGACAAATATGGTATGTATTCGCTTATATGTTGTTAAGCGTATATTAGTTGTTAAGTTAATGATATCAATGCTATAATCCAAGAAACACAGAAGTTAAGTATATGGTAGATACTGGAAGAAACAGATAGTTATTTTAGAAAAGAAAATAATATAGACAGTTATAGATATATTGGGGTGGGCCTGGAATAGTAGCATTAAGTGGGGAGCAGGAAGGAAGAAGGAGACAAGGAAGGGGATGTAGGGACAGGAAGCCACTTGAGGGATCATATGGAAACCTAATACAGATGAATCTTCCTAAAATATATACATACATAAAGGTGATCTAACAGAAATCTCAAAATAATGAGGTAGACAGAACCCCAACTGGACATCTTTTGTCACCAGTACCAGAAATGGGGTATATGTAATTGAGTTGTCCAAATGGCTTCCATAGCAAGTGCCAAGCAACTCAAGCTGTGGCCAAGATTGTAGGTTGCTCTCCATAAACTGACAGCAAGGCGTTATTGCTGAAGACAACTCTTATACAAGTCATTGAACATAGAGAAGTCAAGCTGGTGCCTACATAGAGCCTTCCCCCCCTACTTGCTAAAGTCTTTGGCTCAGGAAGGTATTCTACATGCTATCAAACGAGAAAAGGAAACACCAACCCAGCCACAAATACTTTGATCTAAAATGGTATCCTGCCTACAATACATGCTAGTGCAATGGTGGTACAAATCTAGTAGAAGTAGCCAAGCAATATGTAATTTGACTTAAGGCCCATTCCTTGGGATGAAACCCATACCTGTCACTGCTTGGGTAACCAAGAATCTGCGATTAGATAGTCCAGTGACCTACAACAAAATCAAATGCTACTACTTTTCTAGAAGTACATAGCAAAAATAAAGACTACTAATAACAATCTACGGTGCTCATAGATCAGTGTCTTGATTAGCCTTCATCACAGAAGCTTCCTCCTGAAGCAGATGGAAGCAAAGAAAGAGACTCAGAGCCAACAATGTAGGTAGTATGAAAGACACCCCTCCATACACCGGGGCTCTAAGAAACCTGCAGAAGAGGAGGCAGAAAGATTATAGGAGCAAGAAGGCATTGGGGACAACAAGGTGACATAGCCCTCTAGTTCAGTGAGATTGATGCACATATAAACTCATAGAGATGGAGATAGCATGTGCATTTGGGGCCTGCACAGGTCTACACCAGTTGTTTTCTAGAACTGAAAGGAAAAGTGGACACATGCCCCCATCACTAACCCAGAAGCAATCTCCAATTGATGACCATTTGCAAATGAAAATTCAGTTTTCTTCAAGGGAGTCTCACTTGTGAAACAAGCTAGTCTAAAGGGAAGGCGGCCTTCCCAGCAGTAGATGGCCAACAGAAGATGTACGGAACCACAACGTTGAAATTTCCTAGTTTCATAACGTTGTGTAAGTTTAGTGTTTTTATGGAATTCCTGAGTGTGTGAATGAGGCGATGTCTGTGTCTATATCTGATTCTTGTACCTTTTCTTTGACTTTCTTCCTTCTTTTTGTTTATCTTGTCCCTTTTGCTGCTGCCTTGGATTTTGTTTTCTCATATCATGTCATCACATCACATTGTATCATTTCAATCATATTACAACCCCTTAGAAGCTTGTTTGCTTTCTGATGATAGACAGGGGTATATCTGGATAAGAGGGGAGGTGGGGAAAAACTAGAGAAGTAGAGAGGGGAAACCATAATTAGGATGTACTATGTTGGGAAAAAAAAAAACTCAATTTTCAGAAAAGGAAAAAGAATAAATATTAATCATTTTCTACTTTTCTGTGTCTTTTCTATTTAGAACTAAAATCACGGCATTTTCAATTATGTGGTGACGAAGACTTATAAACTGTTAAGTCAAGACAAATTTTTATTTAAAAAAAAATCACCTCCAGTGCTAAATTATTAGTGTCAACGGCTTAGACATAGCATAAATATAGCCTAAATACTAAGGTCTAGCGATAAGGAAATGTGCTATTGCCCTCTTCTGGAAGACACTTGAATGACAGGAACTTTAAATATCAGGTTCAAAATGGAGACAGATAAATAACTTCTAGACACTATGATTCTTTCTTTAGTTCTATTATGTTTCTTTATTGTTTTGCTCTTTACTTTTTATTAGTTAATGACTTTAAAATATATTTTAAACAATTGCTAAATTTTATCTCATCATGTAATCAGTATTTCATTTCAAGAAAATTCTTTATCACAATGTGTACTTCAAACTTGTATTGAAAAATGATAGTATAATTTATGAAAAAAATGAGACATAATGATGAAGCATTTAATTTTGATGACAAATCTTGGCATTGTGATACACACCTTTAACTCGGCACTCAGGTAGAGTTAGACTGAACTTTATGATTTTAAGGAAATTTAGTCTGCAATGTTACTTCCAGACTGCCCAGCGCTACACAGTGAGATCCTGTCTATACATACATACATACATATAAAGACAATGTCAATGGCTAGAAGAGGTGGGTCAATTGATAAAGCACTTCCAACGCAACTATTAGAACATGAGTTAGAATCCACAGCATCCACACTAAAAGCCAAATACGGCGTCCTAAAAATGTAAGCCCAGCTCTGGGGAAGCAGAAAGGAGGAGTATCCTGACAGTTTGTTGACCAGCCAGCATATTTAAATAAATGGGCTCAGGTCAACAAGAGATCCTGTCTTAAAATGTAAGATGGAAAGAGAGAGAAGAAAATGTTGACCTTCAACTGATAATCTCCAAATGCATGCATACACACACACACACACACACACACACTATGTTTAGGTCAGAGTTAAACCATGTATTGCACGTCATTATTATTCTAGGTTCAGAGCTAATGATGCTAGGTCTTCAGCCTGTTATGTTTTCATATAAACTTTGAGACTTAAACGTAATTTCAGATATTGAAATGGAAGCATGCAGAAATTACATGAATGAGTTACGTGGGTATTAAGTAACAAATCTAACATTTTGTGAGAATAAGGAACCTAGTTATAACTTCTAACTTATCTCTTTGTGAGTAAAACTTATATGAAAACTTTATATGTTTATTTTTGATTTTTAAGAAAAAATAGAATTTGTTAATCCATTTCTGATTAGACAATTTTAGCTTTCAATATACATAAACACACACATATATGAGTATGTGTTTAAATATATAGGTTTGTATTTCTGTGTGTGTGTGTATGTGTGTGTGTGTGTGTGTGTGTGTGTGAACTAGAGCAACTTTATTCTATAAATGCTTCTTTTTTTCTTTGTTTTGACAAAACACTCAAGTTTATTCGTTTGCTTTAAAAAAGAGGAGTTTAAATCAGCTCATATTTTAGTCTGAACGGTCAAGATCTAGTTTCCCCATTAAATCACCTCCCATTAAGAACAACTGTATCTGTATAGGCTCCTGGCTGACTGCAACCTGGTGGGAGATGCAGGCTGGGAAGAGTTTGTGTGACAAGTCAGGAATTCAGACAAAGTAAAGAGTTGACTCTGCTCTTTTATAACAATGTTTTTATGGGCTATGTACATATGGTAGGGGAGGAGGTCTCCTTCTGTGTGTGGGGGATGATCTAAGGGAGTGGAGGGGGCAAGAGAGGAAGTGAGGGTGGGAGCAAGAGGATGCAAGTGAGGGGATAACAATCGGGAAGTAATCTGAATTAAAGAATTAACTGTGCCCCTACAAAGACTATGCTGACCCCTCTGAGGATGGTGCTTTCAGTGACTTCCACTTAAAGCCTTCACCATGTTTCACTTCATGACAGTGGGGAAAGACAGAATTTAGGACTGACCAACCACACCTGGTCCACAGCAAACAGATGTAAAGCTGTTTGTTCTCTTCTGACATCACTTTTATTCTTTATTTTCCTCACTTCCTTCTTTTCTGTTCTTCCTTTACACAATGCTTCACTCTTTCATGCTTATAGAAGAATTTTAATCCAGCAACATGGTTACTCTAGCAAGGGATAGCATCTAAAGACCTTCTAGGCCTACGCTATGCAGCTGAAATGCAGAAATGCCCTGGATTACAATGTGATCTGGATAACGCCTTTAGTGTACACTTTTAACCCCAAACAATTAAAGTAAATTTAATTTATAGAACGAATCAGCCATGTTTGAAAGTGGTATTTGATTGAGGGGCAGATAAATGACAAATCAGAAAAAGATTTAACATAGTGAGTCAGAGATAGGACAGAGCCAACTCTCATGGGACAGGAGAGAAATGCTACTAAAGAGCAACACAGAGAGAAAGAAGTGAGTTTGTTTGGGTTTTTTTCTCCCAAATGTCAATGAATTTATAAACTCAAAATAATCACATTTGTTAGGTAAGATACTCTGAGTATCTAGTATATTAATATAACATTAAGAATACTGGCATAGTGGTCAGTGCGAGAAGAAATCACAACGTGCCTGTTCATATTTTCTGAATTCATCTCATGGAGAACAACATTCTGATATTTATATCTCATCTCCAGAGATTCAAACAGGGAAATGTAACAACGTTCTAGGATACAGCCATTTTATTATTTTATGTCTGTTTTTGAGCATGACAAATGTAGATACTCTTTAAGTTAGCATCATATTGTAAATTTTAAAACTAAGATATCTATACCATTTTAGAGTCTAGCATATTTTAAAAATAATATTCAGCTTACATGCTGATTGCTATCCCCTCACTTGTATCTTCCCTCCCCCATTTACCTCTTTCACCCTGTTCCCCTAGCCTAGACCTGTGACATAAGGGGACCTCCTCCCCCACCATATGAAGGTCCCGAGTTCAATTCCCAGCAACCACATGGTGGCTTACAACCACTTGTAATGAGATCTGGTGCCTTCTTGTGGTGGGCAAGCACACGTGTGGGCAGAATACTGTGTAAATAATAAATAAATCTTTTTTTAAAAAATTAATAACATTGTAATGTGTATCTAAAGCTGTTTTACGCACATTTCCTGTTCTTTAGCTGATGTCATACATGAAATAGTTGAAGCTCTGAACTGCATTCACAGTTTTCTAGAATCTATATACAATTTTTTCGTATTTTGAGACTACATTAGAACACCATTCAGTCAGTCAGATCTACTGTTGATTTGTCTGTGAAGTGGACTCAGCCCTGTGACTTTGTTAATCCCACTTGGAATGTGATGATTACCATGAAATGCTCAGGTGCTGGCTGAAATACAAGACAACCTAGGTTACACCCCAGAGATATAATCCAGTTCAGGTGAGTCAAGGCAAATCAACGAGGGAAGCAAACACAATCGTTTAAACTTTGTTTATTTGTAGGTTAAAATGTAATGCCATACAGTTTTAACAATCACTTAAAAAAAGGATTTATATTTGCATAAAATGAAGCAAAACAGAAATATATGAAATCAAATGCTATCTTGCTTCAAGTTTTCAAATCAGCACTTAGAGTCCTGATAGACATCTCTATACATTGCAAGTATATTATATAAATATACTATAAGTGATCTCGAAACCACAATAAATATTAAGTAGGTTTTTAGGCACACGGCATAAGAAAAATGCAGTCTGCATAACTCTTTAGAGTGCGGAGCAACTCACTTAGGTCATTTTCACACACCTATTTTACACAAAATATTCAGCCATCACATTAATCCTCAGTCACATCTGAACTCAACCTGTTGTCCAGCATTAGTGCCTTCTTACTCCGATACTATTGCTCTATACAGCTATCATATAAGAAAATACTTTGCAGGTTCCTTCAACTAAGTGCCTAAGAAGGTTTCAATGCTACCAAAATAAGTAAAGATTATCTACAGAGCTTATTCATAGATATGTGCTGAGAGACACCGGCCCACACAACTATTCATGGTAATACTGGGACTTACTCTGAAGGCAAAATTATAAAATGTAAGATAGGCCAGGGAGTTTTAAAATTGCCAATAACATTAAATTCAGAAATTATTAGAAACTGAGGTAATACCTGTTTGTTTTTTTAAGAGATAGAAATACTTGAAAATATGCCAAAAGTGCTTTTTTAAAAATCCTGGCAAAATAGGACCTCAGTCGCTGTAAGCTTTGTCTGTAACCATTTCTGTGCAAATGTAAACTGAGGATTGCTGTTCTTGAACTGCCTTAAACTGTTGGGATTAAAGATCACAGCCATGGACACCTGAGATCACCTTGTGATAAGCGAAGCAATGCTTCTCATAGTAGAACCGATATTCATTAATAAAAATGAATCAAGCTCAACCCTTGCTTTCACCCCGGCTACAAATCAGACTCTGGCATATCCGGCATATCTGCCATCAAGTACCCAATCCCATAGCGTCCATTGGGAGCGGTGTCCAGTGTCGGAGAACCACTTTGTTTTCGATAGATATTTTTACCAAAACTTGGAGATGACATTTCGCTTGGTATCTTTCCGTGAATGAGGCTTGCGTCGTCTCCTTCTAAGTTTACAGGCTCCTTCAGGACTCTTCCTCTCTTATAGGTCACAGAGGCCAAGTTACCAGAACTATCGTCTATGAGGTTGCAGCGACGAATGACGAATACAACTGGGACAGGAAGTATCGCAAGAGCCATCAGAGAGAAGCAGACAACCATCCCCCACATAGGGTAGCTCAGAAATTCTTCCGATGCCTGGTAAAGCCAGGGAAAAAAATAAGTGTCAGTCGTCTTTCTGTGTGCTCATATGAACAAGTTACATTGTTATTGGTTTTATATGTCGAATGCTGGGATAATTATGTCACTTGCTCTGACTGACAGCAAATAATGAAAGTGACATTCAGCAAATTTAATGACTATGAAGTCCAATCATTTTTATTTTGGTTATAATTCTTCCCTGGCCCCATAAAACTTAAGAGAACCCAAGAATGAGATAAAGAGAGAGTGGGAGAAGGAGACAGACAGACAGACATACAGAGAGAGAGAGAGAGAGAGAGAGAGAGAGAGAGAGAGAGAGAGAGAGGGAAACTCCCTAACCTGAATGCAACTGTTGACTATTAACTGTTAACCTAGGAAAACCCAAGAGAATTGACAATAACTCAGCAAAACTCTCAGTCACTATGTTTTGGGGTATTCTGTCACTCTCAGTTATGTGGTGTACCATATTATCTTTCAAAAATCTGAAAAACCTAGAGTACAAAGCATATCTGGTCCCAAGGGTTTTGAAAAGGAAGATGGGCTGGTCTGTGTTTCCATTGTTAACTTGCTATTTTTATGTAGAATTATTGACCATAGAGTAGTTAAAGCAAGTGCGTTGGTTTGTAACAGTTAACACAGATGTTATGCTTGAGCCAGTGTGGCTAGTGCTACTGAAGAAAATACCTTTCATAGTTACTTCTCATAGGAAATAATTGTAATAGAACCTCTTTTCAACATATCTTTAAAGTGTGTCCATATCACTAATATGTATTTTAAGTATTGTAAGTAGCTAAGTTGTGATAAGTTTCTATAGAAAAATGTTTCTGGAGGTTTTCTATGTTTTCAAGAGTCAAAAGCCATGCAGCCACTGTTCTTCAAGGATAAGATGAGGAGATTTGGTTTAATAAGTGGAAGACTAATGACTACCATTTGCTAAAGAACTTCACAGCGAATAAACAGCAAAGCTGTGGGAAATACATACTATACATCTTAATATCCCCGAACCAAACCAACATCATTCAGAAGTGGAGAAAAATGCAATGAAACGAATAAAAGCTTTATAAGATGGAATATTTTCACTTCAAAATAAGCCCCTGCGTTTCGTGCTTTACCTTCTCCTCAATCCATGCGTTATAGCCAGGAGGACTTAATCCCATATTCACAATGCTAGCTACTAGCAAAGTTAGTAGCATTAGAGGGGAAATGTATTTCCACATATAATAGTAATATTTGCTTGGAGCAAAACCTAACATATCTGTTAGGTCTTCCATAAACCTGGGTAGAAAGAAAACATTTAATTATTCTTCCATCTTTATAACATCACCTTAATAACTTGACAGACAACTAGATTTAAACACATTAGTATGTTTTGGACTGATCACGTAAGGAGGAATAGAAGGATATCTCCGTGGACTAAATGCCTACCATCCAAGTTTAGATTCTGGCACCGACATAAAAAGCCAAGCCACATGAATACGCCTCTCAACCTCAGGGCTAGGGAAATATAGACTAGCAAATTCCGGGGGCTTACTTGCTGGCCAGTCTAGCTGACAGAGCAAGCCTCTGGCTCCACGAGAGACCCACTCAAAACAATAATAAGATGGATAGCATCAAAAAAGGGCAACTCAGTGTTAACCTATAGCTTCCACAAACACATAAACAGACACACTTCCCTTCACAATACAAACACACACAAATTCATAATGGAAGATCAATTGTACAAAATAAATAAAGCTATTATAATTTTTCTTAGTGTAAACCTTTGGCTAATTGTTGAAGTCTACTGTGGATGATTACCCTATTTTATGAATGCTAAATTTGCTGTTATTTTAAACATTACCTCATTACCATTTTATAAAACACAATCATGATCCTACGCTATCACCAAATACCTGCAATGGGTGTTCATAGTTTTGAGAAGTTTCACTGGTTTGTTCAGTAGTGTCATAACTGAATGTTCCCACTTTGTAACTCATTCACATTTTTCTCAAGTCCAATCTTATTCTTCAAGTTCCTCCCTCACAGTTTGTGTTTTCCAAGGACTATCACTCTACTTTGTCCTGTAGTTTCTCAGTGGTAATTACCTGAGGCCATCATCATTTTCTTACTCACAAAGGCATCTGATTCCTTTACTACTCACACATTAACAGGAGAAGCAGAGTTGTGATTAGACTTATACTGGATTTTGGAAATTTTGGATATTATTGTAGCATCATTTATAGGGAAAGTGATCCAGCCTTTTAGGTATCCAGCACCAACTCTGAACCAGCACACAGCCACTGCAAAGTCACGCTTTGTCTTTAGGTAAAAGTGAGTCTTGGGGCCACCAAGATGACTAAGTTGTAAAGGTCATCAAACCCGGTGACCTGAATTAGAGTCTCAGAAATCACATAATGGGGAGAGAAACAACACATAAAAGTGGTCCTCACATCCTCACATGTGCTCTATAGTATACGTTCCGCAAACACATAAGTCAAAATGTAATGAAATGATAACTACATAAATGTAAATAAAAAATGACTCTTGCTGCCACCCACAAGTGCTTGTACTGATGCGTTTCACAGACTTTCTAGGAATCTAAGTCCAGATTTCTGGTGGATTCTTTAGTGGGATCATAAAAATTTTACCGACGGTTTTTCACAACTGTTACTGTCAACAAGCACTCCGCTTGCATATCAGTTTAGCTATGTTCAAAAATAGTTTTTCTTTTCTTGATATGAGCATATAAAACTAACATTAACAATAAAAAAATTGTTGAGAAGCAAATTTTTCTATTAGAAATCATTTTGCTTTATCTAAATAAAATTTTGATTTGGTTTGGTGATCAGTATTTTTTTCTTGTCCTAATAACTTAGTATCTGATATTGACTATTACATCTGGTTTTGAAGAACTCTGTGTGCCCTTTCAGCAATCACATTACCACTTATTTCAGATCACTTTCTTCAATAAAATTTTTTTGTTTTTTTAATATATTTTATTAATTTATTCACATTACATCTCAATTATTATCTCATCCCTTGTATCCTCCCATTCCTCCCTCCCTCCCATTTCCCCCTTACTCCCCTCCCCTATGATTCTGACTGAGGGGGACCTCCTCCCCCTAGATATGCTCATAGGGTATCAAGTCTTTCCTTGGTAGCCTGCTATCCTTCCTTTGAGTGCCACCAGGCCTCTAAACTTTCTCTGAAACAATATATTATATTTTTTTCATCCTTCCTTCACATCTGTCCTATTCCTTTTTCTAAATCATTCATTATTTTTACTTGATTTTGTTAAAATAAAACTATTTTCTCTTCTCATATAGTTAATTACTATGTTTTCCTTTATGTTCCTTTTATTTTGAGCCTCATATATGACATATTTACATTTAACTCACAATTATTTTCTGAGTTGCCACACTTAGGTTTTTAAGTGTACTTCTTCTTTTAAATAATTCTACAAGTCCACCCTTTTGAAATATCCATCAATTCTAAAACTTTACTTGAATACCTTGTGAAATATTTTTACTTTTTCATTCTTTGTTGTGTGTCTCGTTCCCTCGTTTTCTTTCTTTTGAAATGACTTATTTTCCTTTGAGACTTGACTTTACTTAAATAAAATTCACTTTCCTGAATTTACAGGAGGAAGGAATTAGGACACCTCCATATTTGAAAAATGACCACAGATTGGCTTGTTGTGGGTCAGACCTATGGTCTCTGCTTTCCTCCTCTCCTTTACCTGGGCTTTTCTTTTGTGCTGGCCCTGACTATCTCTGTCGTGCTAGTATCTCCTCATTATTTTGTGTTCAGAATAGAGTTTAATTTTAGAAGGGAACACTGGTTTGTTTCTGTTTTCAGAAACCGGTTCATTCTTTCACTAATGATCTTAACTGTGGCTTGAGCTCTTTGCAGTCTTTACAGTGAGTGAAATAATCCAGGAAACTCATTTGAAATTGGGCCATGTCGTCAGAATGGCATGGCAGCCTTTGATACAATGAACTGAAGACATTAAAGAAGGTGCTAGATACATGGCTGCTTGTCCTCGCTGCACTCTCCCACAAAGGTCTTGAGGTTCACAGAGACTTATCCTTTCCTGAAGGTATCTTTTGTGGAGGTATCCTCTTGCCAAAGGCAGTATTCGATTTCACTATTACAGCCAATGAATAAAGAAATGAAAACAACCAAACTAAAAACTCAAAACAGCAAAGACCAATGCTGTCATCATTCTCGTCATTTTAGAATACCCCTTTTACATTTGTATTCATATTTACTAATATTCACCATGCCGCTATGCTTCAATATATTCTTTTTCTGTGCTAAACTATTTTCTATCTCAAAAGCTAAGATTTAGATTATCGACTATTAATGGTCTAGGATCTTCTAACTGTATTAGCAAGGATTAGTAGGGATTTCAGTAAAAGTGCATGAGGTTACTGAGCTCATAAAATCATAAAATTATTGAGCCAAACACAAAACATTCAGAGCTGCTCCATGATGTGAAAGAACACGACTATAAACCTGATATTCCCTAGCAAGCCTTCTGCAAACAATGAACTATTTAAATGGAAATCTAAATGGGTAACTTATTCATTGAGAAAGAAGTCTGATAAGAATATCAAATAATATTACAAGGAAGGTTAGGAGTCAGTGACTATTTGTTAACACATTGAAAAATATGGCCTTGGAGTCAAGATCTAAATCAATATTCTAGCTGCACAGTTAGAATGCTGCCTTCCTCTACAGGCAGGAACCACTTACCATCTGAAAAGTAGCTAGGGAATATCTCTTCATATATATTTAATTTTAGAACAATTTTAGGTTCATACAAACTTGGCCTAAAGATGCTGAATCCAATATATCCCTGACCCCCACCTCATAAATCATGGCCCTCATTATTGACATCCTACACTTGAGTTGCACATATTAAAAATGATGAAACTTTATTGACATATCACCATCATCTGCTCCCCATAGCTCATGATAAAGATTCATCAGTGTTGTGTTTTCAATAACTTTGGACAAACTCATAACATTATATATCTATTATTATAGTATCTGTCCTAAACATCCTTTGGGCTCAATATATACATCTGCGCCTATCCTCAACTGCTGTCAAACACTGATCTGGATACCATAAAACAGACTGTAGTAAGGGGGTATTCAAGAGAATACAGCATTATCAAATATGGCTTCCACATTTATATCTCCAATATTATTTTCAAGGCTTGGTAGGCTTTGCCTAGGATTGAACATTATTTGATTCTCTGGATGAATTTATTCATTCATCTGTTGAATAGCATCTTGACTGTTTCCATCTCTTTACTTTTGTGAGTAAAGATGTTATAAACATTCATGTACATGTTTTTGTCTGGAATATACCGTCAAGTCCTTTTAGTAAATACCTAACTGTGCACCGGATATGTCATATGATAAAAGTATCTTCATTTTTATCATAAGTTGTTAAACTGTATTCTGAAGTGGTTGAACTATTTCATATCTCCATCAGCAACAAAAGAGGGTTCCTTTTCATCTATATTAGCCGTGTTTTGTGTTTTTTGTCTGAACATTGTCCATTCTTGTTAAGTGTATAAAGATATCTCATTACTACTTTAATTTTCATTTCCTTTTTGGTGTTATATATGTAGACATGCATGCAGGTATGCATGAATGTTTATGCATGTGTGGTGTGTGTGTGTGTGTGTGTGTGTGTGTGTGTGTGTGTGTGTGTGTGTAGCACTGAGGTTGACACTCCATGACTTTCTCAATCATGATATAATTAGGCAGTGTGTTTTACTGAATGCTACCTTTTGGCTAGTCAACTTACTAGAGATTTCCATGTGTTTTCTTTATGGGGAGATTTAAGGGTAGGCCAACATGCCCTACTAGCACTTTTTACATGGGTTATAGGTATCTGAACTCCAGGATTCATGCTAGTTGTAAGTTCTTTACTTCTTCTTCTTCTTTTTTTTTTTTTTTGCTATTTTTTTCCATTTTATTATTTTATTCATATTACATCTCGATTGTTACCTCTTCCCCTGTTTCCTCCCATTCTTCCCTCTCTCCACTTCCCCCCTTCTCCCCTCCCCTATGTCTGTGACTGAGGGAGACCTCCTCCCCCTATATATGCTCTTAGAATATCAAGTCTCTTCTTGGTAACTTGCTATCCTTCCTCTGAGTTCTTTCTTAAACCATCTCTCCGGTCCCTTTAGTCTCCATAAATTTCCATAATACAGAATTTTTCACCCAATTTAAAGCATAGGACTTTATTTACTTCTAATATGCCTACTGGCACTTTTGCTACATGAAACATGCTTATTAAATACAATTCCCTATTATTCTTCACTTTTAGTTTTGGACAACAATAGTAAGACATTCTCAATTTTGTCAAAACACCCACTCAATATCAATAATATTATTCATATCACAAAACAGTACTCAAGTCTTTATCTAACATGCATTTTACATAAGACTTTCATCATTCAATCTGTATATAAGGTGGAGAAAATGAATGTAAAATTTACAATGATTTATATTGAATAATACTTCAAATATCTCTTATTCACTGAGATGAATGTCATATTTCAATTCATATCAAGTTCACATTCCTTACACATAAAAATATGCAACTGAGATTTAAACATATAGAGAATTCACTTAATTACATATGAATTTTTGTGAATCAATCAAATTATATATGTATCCCAAAATAGAACAGACAATTTTCCCAAATCTTTCTGATATTATAAACCATTACCTCACTGTGTCTCTTTCTATCCCCTCCCCTCTGTCACTCTGTTTCTGTCTCTGTCTCTGTGTCTCTGTGTCTGTCTCTGTCTCTGTCTCTCTCTCTCTCTCTCTCTTTCTCACCAACTCATAAAAATCTACCACGTTTGGTATTATTCTTTGATAATAAGAATTAGCCAAATGTTTGTAATTCTAGACAACTTTACATTGTATGCAACTTTTAGCCCTCATGCACCTGGGTAGTACACCTCAGTAAACTGTCAAATCAGCCAAAGCTGTGAAATATTTGACTAAGATTAGTCCCTTTTCATTTCTCTTTCCTTTGAAATGAAATATTGACTGAACTTTTCAAAACAGAGCTGAAAAATAACTGCATGCAATCAAGTATACTTACTTATCTATGCCGTAAACAAAGCTTACAGCAATATTCTCCAAGATGACCACAATTAGCAGAGGCAAAGTAGCAGAGTAATCATCAAACATTGTAACAAAGTAATTTCCAGAGCGCTGCACAAATATCAGGCCAATACAAAATGCTAGGAGGCAACAGATAACTAAAGAAAATAAATAAATATATAAAAATTAGCCTTTAGTCAAAGCCTAGTCTTTCCTTCATTGTAAGTTACTACATTCAGACAACATTTTTCAACTTTTATAATCTGTTGTAGGCAATAGCTTCTCTGATTCTATACAAAATTACATGTTGGAAGTTAGCTTATACAGGGTTAACTTTTACTAAATTTAATAATACATAGCTCATATCCTTAATTCTGTGTACTGATACCTACCAAGTACAAATAATAACTGAGGGAGAAATTGTATTAAAAATTGAAAATAAGTATTCATACCCTACTTCTATTATTAATAGAAAGTGACTTTCTAGGCAGCACATAGTCATAGGCGATTACTACATTTAATAAGCTTGTGTAGTTTGAAATCCCTATGTAATTTTGAATTAATCATGAGTCTAGTATGGTTTCTAATGAGATTAACAAACTTATATACCTTCATGTTTGATTGAAATATGGTCATCATTACAGCATAAAAGAAAAAAATTAATCAAAAAAAGCTTCATCATCAACCCATATTTACATATTTATCTTTCCTGAACAGCTTAAGCATGCAAAGAAAAGTGATGATTATAAAACTGAGCATTCTGATTATCCAGGAAACAGATAGAAAAATCTATTTTAAACTTCTTTTCTGCTTAACATCTAAGAAATGGATTTATAAATGTAGGGGCACTTTGCTGTTAGTATAACAATTTACAGATACATTTGTAATCCATGTGATTTTCCACATATTGTAGAGCTATTGTCATAGGCTTCTTGGCAGTTAAATAAATAATGACTATATTATCTGTCCCAATTCCATTTTAACACAGATAAGTAAAATTAAAAAAAAAAAAAAACCAAGGTAGATATAGCTTTCTCTACTTCCTCCTTGTGAATCCTTGAGAGTTCTCAGTTGCTGCTCAAAGTACCTGCTACCTCAGAGTCTCTAGCCCTCCAAAAATGTTAACCCCAAGTAAAATTTTCTTCTATAAGTTGCCTTGTCATGCTGTTTTATCACAGCAATTGATGAATAACCGATATAGGGCAAAAATGAAAACTACTTTTTGGAGAAGATAAATATATAAATGTAACTTTTGTTAAGTATATTCTTTGTCCTAAAAAATACTTAATATACTAATATAGGTATGCTAGATATTAATAAAATCCAAGAGATAACACAAGTATCCTCTTTCACCTCTCACCAGCATACAATTACAGTTCATGCTGAAAGTCAAGAGTAAGGTCTCACCAGTCAGTATTTCCTTCCTCACTTTGAACGTGTCCACAATGGGAGTGATGATCCCTTCAATGGTTCCGAACATGCTGCCAAGCCCGAGGTTTATCAGCATGAGGAAAAACATCACTGACCAGAAGGGAGACGCAGGGAAATGTGTCATGGCTTCTGTGAAGGCGATGAAGGCCAAGCCAGTGCCCTGCACCGCCTGCAGAACACAGAAAATAGGAACACCACCCAAGGGCGAGAGATTGAGATGCTTCTCCCATCAAGGAAGGTGGGGAAATCACTAAGTACTGGCCAGCTACTGCAAAGAGATATGCTAACATATGCTCTTCTCTCTCTCTTTCTCTTTTTTAAAAATTGCTTTAGCATAGCTTGGTGGTTTATTGAAATTAAATAATACTGTATATATGCTTTATTTTTTAATACATTTTATTAATTTATTCATATTACATCTCAATTGTTATCCCATCCCTTGTATCCTTCCATTCCTCCTCCCTCCCATTTTTCCCTTACTCCCCTCCCCTATGACTCTGACTGAGGGGGACCTCCTCCCCCTGTATATGCTCATAGGGTATCAAGTCTCTTCTTGGTAGCCTGCTATCCTTCCTCTGAGTGCCACCAGGCCTCCCCTCGGCGTGTGGCTCGTGCTCTTATTTCTTTTTCTTATTTTTTACTTTGTAAAACAGTCATATACTTTATTGTATTTTCTTTCTTTTTTAAAATATATACGTATATAAGTTTATTTATTTATTCACTTTACATCCCAACTGTTCTTAAATCATGTTCTCATTCTGAGAATCAAGATGGATGGTATTGAGTAGCCAAAAACTAAAATATCGTTCAGAGTTGCTAAACATAATGTACAACTATAACGTATTGCTTATTATTTCAAATGCTGTGAAATGATATAGCATATTAATAAATATATGGCATTTTTAAAATTTGTTAAGGCTTGTGAATATAAACACTGACTTACTGTAATAAAAAACACAATATATATGTGTGCAAATATTTCTGGCCTATGAAGTAACTTAGTTAACTAGAATAAAGAAAACAGATAATGTAAATAATAAGCTTTCTCGCATAAAAGAATGCAAAAAAAGAAATTACGGAATTACATAAAATCAATTTTCAATCATAAGAAAATTAATTTCAAAGACTTATCAAAGGAAAAAAACAGCATGAAACTTTTTTTGTCTATTTGTTTGCCTGACTTTTGTTTGTTTGTGGTTTTGTTCTCTTCCTTGAAATAAAATGACAAAGGTTCTTGTGGATGAATGTATAAGCGACATTGCCTAGAGGAATAAAGCGTAATATGAAATGTATAGGTGTATGGGAGAAATAAAACTCCAAAACAAAATTTTTCTGATCTAACTTAGTACTATGTAAGATCAATGTCAATCCATGTGACAAAACAAAAGAGATGGCTCAGAGGTTAAGAGCACTGGCTGCCTTCCAGAGGTCCTGAGTTCAATTCCCCATGACCTCATGGTGGCCCACAACCATCTATTATGAGATCTGGTGCCCTCTTCTCGTGGACAGGCACACATGCAGGCAGAACATTGCATAGTAATATTTTTAACTTAAATTTTTTAAATAAAAAATGAGGCCATTTATCAGTGGGTGAAGTGTTTGCTATGCAATGTGAGGATCTTATTACAGATCCCCATGTAAAAGTCACACCTGTTGCTATGTGTCGCCATGTAAAAGTCACACCTGTTGCCGTGTGTCTATAACTGCAGCACAGGGATAAGGTTTCAGCGGCAAATAGCAACATAGCAAACATATCCTTGTAGATCGCGGTGACAAGTTCCAGGTTCATTTAGAGACCCAGTCTCAAGTCACAGGTAGAAAGGTAATTAATGATGATATCTGACCACCTGAAGCCTCTCGACACGTCCCCACGGGAGAGTGCCCACACATGATGTCCTATCCTACAAACACACAGTGACACATTGTATTATTTAAAAGGTGAAATTCTAACCTACCCGCAAGGTAACTGTGCTATCTCCTTAGCTAGCAGAATCAGATTTTTTCAATTATGAAAACTAGAAATTATGTTTTCTTTTAGAATTCAAGATTATTATAACTATTTATGGATTCAGCCTCAGTTGCCAGCATGGGGTCCTTATGTCGAGATCTAGGTATAGCTAACTATCCTACTGAAAATTATTTATGGGAAAATTCTATCTTCCTATATGGCAATGGAAGTAGATGGTAGCACTCAATAGAGAAAATTCATACCCAATTCCTCATTGATTAAAATAAATTATATTGTAAGCAAAATATTTTTAACTAAACTGCCAAATGCCCAAAACTATTATTTACTTAATTATTCATCAGAAACTCAGAAATTAAAATCAAATTCTGCACCAAATTTTCTATCAAAACGTGTATTGAATTAGTCTTCATTTCAGAATCAACATTAATTATTTTACAGTGAGATTGTATAGTCGCGTGACTCAGTCAATGAGACTGCTTTGTAAAATAAAGACGACCTCTGTAAGCAAACATATTCTATTCGATGCAGAATTATCTGAGAATTTTAAGACTGCATCCACGGGCATTTTGCAGCCCACTTCCCTGAAGAAGTATTTTGGTTGATGCATAAGTTAACTGGCGGATAATCGTTTGGGTGCTCAGGCGTGTCCTACTAACTTTGTTTAGCTCATCCTCGATTTGGCAGGAGTTGATATGAAGAAGAGCGAACTCCTCCTCCTTCACTTTTTGAATGATGTCATACACTAAGTGATAGTCTTCTGCAGTGATGGCTGAAAGATTGATGTGATGGGGAATGACATCCCTGCTAATGTTTCCCATTTTCAAAAACTGCAAGATCATCTCGGAATTTCTGGAAAAATAGAACAGATTGAGAGTGAGCACTTAGGCTCGTCGATCCATGTTTTATAGAGAATTGTGTCATTAAAGGCTAATGGAAAATAATTGTCCATACTGTGAAATGCATTTCTCATTTATGATATTGGCTTTGAAGCCCAGAACTGCAAACACCACCAATGTTGCCAGGACCGAAGTGAAAAAATTGATGAAGGACACGAGCACAGCATCGAAGTGGCAGTTGTTGTCTCTCTTGTTGTAACTTGAAAAGGCAATGACTCCACCAAAGCCCAGACCCAAGGCAAAGAAGACCTGAGTCGCTGCCTCTCTCCAAACCTTGGGCTCCAGCATCATTTCCAGCTGTGCGAAATTGAAGAGAACGGAGATCAGTAACAAATTCCTAGCTCAGAGCATTCACTTTTATGGAATTAGATCATTTTAATATGGATAAATTATATATATGAACCCTAACATTATTTAAAATGATAGAATAAATTATGCCCCATGAATAAATAAACAGAAATAACTATTTTTCTAAGAAAGCAGCTAAGAATGTAATAGGAGATACTATCAAGCCCTTACATGGAGATTTTCTGCTTACAAAATAACTTTTCAGTGCTTTCAGATAAATCATCACAGGAGAGTATGACAGGGAAATTACTACTCTTTGAAAATTCCCCATTGTATATAATCTTTGTCTTTTCCAAAGCATAATAAGTCAACTACCAACACAAGTGAAATAATTACTTCACATCACAATCCTCTTGGGCTTTGTGTTTTCTGTGAAAATATGACGATGAAGCAACCAGTATGTAACAGGCAGGATTGGGCTGCCATTGTGCCTTTCCATTGGTATTATTTACTGACTTTCAAATTTCATGGGAATGGTTTCTTCGAAAATAGAATATTGACTCATTAATGCTCTGAATGTGTAAGCAAGTTTCATAAAGTTGGCCTTACTTCTTTAAAAAAAAAAAAAACCTTCAAATCCTTAAAGAATGTAATAAAGTAGTTAAATTAAATAATATTATCTACAGCTGTATGGACCTCAGTAAGCGTTTATATTCATTTCCAGTCAGAAAACATGCTTAATTGATATTTTTTTATCTTCCCAGCATTAAGGTCAAATTGTCTTTATTGAGCCTAATGCAAGACAGGGGAGTGCTGAGAATATGAATTCTACCCAGTTTCAGATCACGATGTTGCCACCAAGTAATTTAACAAAAGAGAAAACATGGCAAATAGTGATCCTCTTGATGCAGCCTTTTCAATAGAAAGAGTAACAACAAATTTTTTTTCCACAGTCTCAACCACATTCTAAGTGTCCAATATCGATACTGTATACAGACACCAAATGGCAAACAGAAATGCTTTGCATGTGTTTTCTCACTCAATAGTCACAGGAGCCCATGTCGTTGTTGAAACTATTATTTGAGCCTTTAAAAAGATGGGGGGAAAAAAGCCCAACATTACACAAAAGGTCAGAGGCAGAAATAAATAATAACCTATGTGGCCTCTAAAACTCCCACTTTTCCTTAGATATTGGGATATAGTGCTTAAGTTCGTTTTAATTAGCATTAATTTTCAATTATTTTAATACTTTATAAATTGTTATCAAACATAATGATTATATTCTTACTTTTAGCAGTTAAGTAATACGCACATACTACATTGTGATGCTTAGCTCTGAATACAACCAACTGTCTATCATGGCATTACCACTAGGTGGCAGGAAAGAGCCATTTCTAAAGACTTCATTTCTCCTGCTTCCAAATTCAGAACTGAACTTCCACTTGCTGTTTCAGTGTATATTGTGAGCTTAGGCACTTTCTTCCCTACATAAACAATGTAAATTAAAAGTAAGGAAAAGCCAAGTGCGGTATCTCATGACTGCTTTGCCAAAACCTGGGAGCCTGAAACAGGAGGATTGTCACAGGTGTGAGGCCAGGCTGAACTCAGTTCGAGACACCCTGTCTGAAAGCAAGTAAACAAAAAAGTATGCTATAATTACTATATTTTTTTTTATATCAACACCTTAGACATTTGTCCTTTAACCTTCCTGGTTCTGTGACTCTTAATACAGTTCCTCATGTGCTAACCTCCAACCATAAAATAATTTTCTTTGCTACTTGGTAACTGTACTTTTGTGTGCCACTGTTATAAATCGTAATGTAAATGTTTTTGAAGATAGAGGTTTTTCAAAGGGATCATGACCCATATGTTGAGAAACACTGCCCTAGAGTATACTAACACCATTTTATCAACTGCAACTAGAAAGTGAGCTGCAGAAAGAAAAGGAAAGACGAAAGAAAGAAAGAAAGAAAAAAAGAAAGAAAGAAAGAAAGAAAGAGAAACTATCATGTTAATGTGGATCCCTAACTCACATTTAAAATGTTGATTTATGCTGGCTGGAATTTTAAATGCTAGCTCCATTTAAAAGTGTGTATCCGTTCTAAACTATGTACTAAAATACAACTCCAGAACTGTAGAACAACCAGCTTTGAACTTAGGAGTTTTCAGAAGTTTACCCAGAAGAATTAGTTGCATTGAACTTGGGAAACATTTTCTTCAACGCTCTGAATAGAAATAGTTTTGGTTATTAAGTATGTGAGGCTTGAAACAGGTTTTAATTCTAATGTGGCTGAAATTTATGAGTCTAAAGCAGTGTTTCATTGAATGTTCTCAAAGGTACCAAATATTAATGAGCACTTTTGAGCTACAGAAGGAAACCAGACGCCCACATCAGCATTTTTGCTCCTACAAAATGAATACAAACTTAGAACCAGACATGCAAAGAACACAGCTCCTTTTGCCTCTGAACAAGGCAGCTGACAAAGAATTCCACAGAGCTAATCCCTTCCGCCCCGGCTTACAGGACCACCCTAGCTCCACATTTGTCCTTCACATAACCTCCACTGTCTGACTGCAGCCCAAGCCCTCCTTCGCCGAGTTTTCACAGGCTAATGGTGAGCTCCCTGATCCTTTAATTTGGTGAATCACAAAAAACGCATGCACATCCAAACCTATTTCTGTTTTCTGTTGTTTTTAAAAATAACAAGGCATGATTAAGTCTACAAGGTCTTTATGGGTAATAAGGATCAAGGTGCATAGCAGTAAATTTAGATCAACTTAATAGATCAGCAGTATTAACTTCAAACTCCCCATGAAGCCAACAGAAATTTTCCTGAACTGTGTATGTGTTTATAAAAATTCCCAAGCTTACCACTATAACTATGACTCCAGAGGGGACAAAACATTTCCAAGAAAACACTAGTTCTGCTCGAGGTGATATTTTCTAGGAAATAGTTAGGTTTATTCCCCCAAATTTGTGGATTTTAGATTATCTGTAACCTGCAGACACTTGGGAGACTAATATTTTCATGAGTTCTTCTAGCAGAAAGGTACTGTTGTTGATGTTTCAAATAATCAGTGACACAAGTTGGTTATACACTACTCAAGCAGAGGGTGAATGTTAAATGCAGATCAGAATTTCTCAAATTCATCAGTGTAAAAACCACAGGCTGTTTCATAAAGAGAGAATTTTCTCACATAAATAACAACAATCTTACTGAAGAGCCAGAATGATAGGCTTGCAAATTGGGGCTGGATCTAGTTAGAGATACAGAAGAAGTACTTTTTTCGTGGGAGGTGTTAACATACTGTAATTTTGAAATCTACTATATTAATGTTAGAACAATCAGCCCTTAGACATAGCTATGGGGACAGTCTTACAATAAATGTCATGGAAAATAAGATACCTACCTTAGGGGTGAACATGTGTCGGATGCCATCAATTGAACCATTTAAAAGGAGAGATCTGATTAGGAAGCATATGAGTACCACATAAGGAAACAGAGAGCTAAAATACATGATCTGCAAACAAAGAAAAACAGCAATAGGTGAGACAGACTAGTGACTAATCTTTACTTAAAACAACACTCTAGATAGCCACTGTTTGTGTAACAATATTAATAACTACTAAAGTCACTTTTTTGCTCTGGAGATTGCTCTAGATTCAGCCTTTTAAAAAAATCTCATTTGAGACAAAATAAAACTTTATTTAGACAGATTCATACTGTTGTATATATTTGTAGGGCACAGCACAATTCAATACTATATATATATATAATGTTTAATAACAATTTTAAGAACACTAACATCTTTTGTTGTGAATCGTTAAACTCTTCTCTTGTTATTATTTTAAGATGCACCTAAAATTGTTGTAAACTCTATTCACTGCAGCATGACACAGAATGCTAGATTGTGTTCTTCCTTTTTTTTTTTTTTTTGCCATTGCCCAACAATTCTTTATCATTCTCTTCCCTCTCCAGTCTCTAGAATGACCACTATTTTGCCCTCTACTCTTACGTCATAGACTTCGCTAGCATCCAGACAATAGAGCACATAGAACTTGTCCTTCACTTCCCGATTTACTTCGATTAAGTTATGCTCCATCTGTGTTTCTGTAAATGACAGGGCATCATCCGCATAGTGTGTTTGTGTGCGTGTGTGTGTGTGTGTGTGTCACAAGACACAGTTTATCATTTATAACAGGACTTAATCCTGCTCATTGGCTGAACAGTATATCACTGTGGGTCTGCACTGAAAAATACTGACTTAACTTCCCTTGAGTTGGTGCATAAATACGGCGTAGGATAAATGCTGTCGATTGTTTATAACGCACATTTAAAAAGCAATATTTAGGAAAGAAATGGCATGAACGCCCTAATAAGTCCTGGCCCATGTTTCACATATATTTTGAGCAGTGTTTCATGATGAAGCAATCTGTTAATCTCCCAACGTGCTGAGTCATTTTTATGCATCGTGTTCAGTATAAAACTTTTAACCGTGTTTTCTGCAATGTTTCCCTCTGAGAAACTCAACAAATTGCTATCACCCAAAGGAATCATTTTACCCAGGCATTAGCTATCTCCTTGAAATCTCCACGTGGAGGTCTAATACCTCTAAAACTTTCCCACAGGGAAAGGAAAGTTCTAAATTTCCCTCCAAGCTATGCCCCCTTTATTTCAAGAAATGGCCGTAGCCAGCCAGTTGCTGGAGTCAACCATGTGGAGATTTCCAAGACAGTCTGCAATCTGCTCCTTGCTTCCAAGTCAGCGTTATTTCCCAGCTGCGTTATTTTCCCCTGAATGCATCCTGAGAGTTTCTAATAGCACTGAATGAATTGTTAATTGCTCCCTGGGCCCGGCAAAGCTTTTATACTGCTATGTTTTCTTCCTGCAGAGCTCTGGCCCTCACATCCTTACCACATGGTAGGTGCAGCATGGTCAGCTACTCCCTGTAAGCACACTTCTCCTTCTCCTCTTCACTGCTCACAGATCCCTCTTTCCCCAGAAATCTTCCTGGGTACCCCAAGCAAGACTGTCTTTTTTTTTTTTTTTTTCCTTCAAAGTGAAATCTGCCATCTGCTGTTACTTCTGCCACAGCAGAGGTGAGGATATCACCTAGGAGATGTCATCCTTGGGTTTGGCGATGCTTCTGACAGCCTGTCGCACTGCTGATGTTACCTTACTTGAGCTTTCTCTCGTGGTCCGTGCAGTGAGTTGTTATATGAGCTCTGTGAGGATGGAGGCCACATCTTTCCTGCTCACTCAAATTTCTTGCACTTCTAAAACGTTCGCAGACGCAACATGGCTGTACCAAATGTATGTGTATAAACAGAAAATGAGGGGACGCTGGGAGGGTAAGGGGGGGGGGCTGTGAAAGCAGAGGAGGCCTTGCAGTAGGGAGTGGGGGAATGGAGTAATTATGAAGAACTTATAATATAAAGCAAGCTGCCTGTGTGTACTTCCTCTGCCCTTTATCCCCCGGAAGTCATATTTAAGCATGCTGAAGATATCAAGTACAAATTAGTTTGGTGTGTAGAATGTCAGTATATTAAAATCAATATTTTAATAAAATAATTCTATGTTCATTAATAGAGACAAACATCTGTTCAATAATCTTAGATTCGCCTCTGCTTTGACAATACACTTTCATTTACATTTGGTAGTTTCTCCTTATTAGGGTGCTTTAAGAAATAGGAGTTACTTTCTTGCTTCTCTCTGATGACGTCAGCTTTCTGTCCCGCTGCCAATCCCCTAGGTCTCATATGATTGTGTCTTTCCACAATCTTGTGGCTACCAAAAGCACAAAGTCTTTTTGCACATTTTTTAAAATCAATTCAACTTGCTGCTTCATAAGTGACTTGGAAGATTCTCATCATCCTCACTTTACTTCCTGTTCATCTTTCCTCCAGAGTCTCCCTGTCAGCTCTCCTCTGCATCCCAGAGATCCCACCATGCATGCCTCTTAGGGAGGAGTTTTCTAGACATTTGATGTTATTGTTTGCTGAACTGTTAAAACCTTCCAATCTTTACAGTGTTTATTATATAAGCGCCCGTCGCTTTAGCAGTTTCTGCAGACACTTCAATGTCCATCAGCAAACAGGTCACAGTTCTTGCTTTATCTCCCTCTGGCTGCAAAAACTGTATATTCAAGTCACAGGGGAGCACTTAGCATCCTGCTGGATTCTGTGCCTACAACGACCTGTCTGTGAACCTTCTGGTAAGCTTTCCTCCAAGAATCTTAGTGAGGCCCAAAAGTATCCACCTCGTGAAATCTCTCAAACTCCAGGACCATTTCTGAGGCTGCCTAATGCATGTTCTGATTGTGTCTGTTGCCGTGTTTAATACAGCAGCCATCTGCCTGGCTCCTCGCACTATGGTCTTTGAAGACAGAGACTTCTCAGTTAATATCTACTTTCACTAGGGTACAGCTCACAGTAGATATCATCAAAAATACTGCACATTAAAGGAGAACTTATAGAAAGGTAAGGTTTCTTTTGTGTACAATTCTCTAAAAAAACATTATCTTTACTCCATGCTATTTTAAAATTGTATCCTAATATTGTGGCCCTATTATTTTCATTTTCTTTTATTAGTGCAACCTACGTTTGTATTCTTCAATACACTAATTTGAATGTAGTGATAAAATTTTAGTGTGTTTTTAAGGGAAAACAGAAATAATTCATGCTTACAATGTAAAAACTGTCAAGATTTCAAACAGATGAATACTAATGAGTATGAGAAATCCTTGATTGTATTCCCTCCTATAAGCAGATAAATATTCATATATTCCATTCTAAAATTCTAAGAGTTAAAATAATGTATCTTCAGTAAGCACTATCCAAAGCACCCACCTTTTTCTTAAACACAAATTTACATTTAAGCAAATGTCTGTATTTCCATAGCGAAATCTTTTATAAGAGTGCTAATAAACATTTAATTTGCTTATATATAGCACAAGCACAGGTACATTGTTATATGAAATTGCTTTATTGTAAATACATACCTAAGTATTATACATCATTGTATCCATTGGTGTTGTAGGCTTGTTACCTGGAATTATTTTACAAATTTGTGGTTTGCCTCTGTCACTAGAATAGAAACTTCCTAAGTTTAGATTTTGTTCCTTGCTGTATTTCTAAAACTAAATCAGTTTCCTGTAAACAGCATGTATTCAGTACTTTTGTTAGATAGATAGATTAGATAGATAGATAAATAGATAGATAGATAAGAGATAAAATAAAAGTGTCCATGAGCCTTGAATAGTCTAAGAAGTACATAGTCTTAGATTAGAGAAATGACATGCTTCTTTGTTTAATATTAAGACTTCTTAGAGTTGTCAACCAAGATACTTTTCACAGCAATTACATGAAGTAAAAGATTAGTTTGTCAACCAAAATATTATATAGGATATTTTCATTTTGTTACACTACTGAAATTAGAATATATATAAAAATTTCAATTGCTCTTCTCTTTATTTTAAATTGTTTAATACAAACACACATTCAGAAAAAAAAACTTATTTTTGAGGACTTAGTTGCCTGGGTTTAGTTCTTTCGTTTATTAGTTACTTAATTCTGGACAGCTAGCTTACTCCTTTTTAACTTGTCAACTTTGTTGTAAATTAGAGATAAAACTTATGAACCATTTGGCTGACAGAATGAAGAGACCAATATATGCAATATATTTAACAGAGTAATACATTAATAGTGAAGAAATACTAACAAGAAACATCATCCAGGGGCTGAGAGAAAATTGATAGCACTTCATTTCAATATTCTATTCTGGGGGCAGGAATTCAATAAGATGCTGGAAATGTGATGAAGGCACATACAACCTCTGAATGTAGCCAGTGCTACAATACTTTTGTAAAATAAATAGGTAAATGGAAGTGTCTATGACCCTTGTATAGTCTAAGAAGTACGTAATCTTAGAACAGATAAATGAGATACGTCTCTTAGTTTTAATGTTAAGACTCCTTAGAGTTGATAACCAAAATAATTTTGAGCTGTCTACTATGAAGGCCACTAATTTCACTATCACCAAGCATCCTTTGTAAAAGATTTTCTTTATTTAATGACTTATTATCACTCTTATTCTGTCTCTAGTCTGCTATTGGGTCATAGTCCTGTTGTTTGTGGCTTTGCTGACTCCTTTTTATTCAGCTGGATATGGGCTATGACCACAGACTATAATAAAGGTAGAAAAATAAAAGCTATGACAATTCAGTGCTGCAGGTGCATTCTGGGGCCTGGGAGAGTACCAGCATCCTCCTCTTGTCACTCGTGTGGCTTCAGTTGGCATTTCCTCCTCCCCACCCTGCATGTATTTGCATGTTTAAGAAACTGTTTAGCAAACTCTCCTCTTTTAGCGGGGACTTCTCTATGACACTTAGCACACCGTGCTAGCCCCCAGCACTCTTCTCTACCGAATGCTTGCATAATTATTTTTGGAGGCTTTTGTTGGTTGTTTAATACAGACACAGAGCTGTACATTCATCCTTTACAGTTCTCTCACCATTCCACACTAAAGAACTGTGTCAATTTAAGCATTCACTACAATTAGCTTTTGCCCCATCTGGACTGTTACATATTTTTTAGATAAGGATAAATGACTCAGTGGAAGAGACCCTGGGTTTTATTACAGCATCCAGTACAATGCAAGTCTTGTTTCAAATTCTGGCTCAGTGTCACTCTCTCCCTAGCGTCCTCTCCTTGGATGTGTAAATCACGTGAACTTCATAAGTTATATTCCATTCTACTGACTCAATTTTATTGCATGATACTAAAGACAAAGCAGGAAAGTACCACCAATATCACTGGGAGTAAATGTCAAACCTCATCATAAAAATTGCTAAATATTTGATGTGACAGATATATCAATTAACTTGAACTGATTATCATATGTTTTCCTCAAAAACTGTAGCATGTTGCATTTCATACATGTGTACAATCATAACTTATGAATATAGCATAATAGAAACTAGAATATCTTTTTTAAAGAATAAATTACTCTTTAAGTGACAATAAGACACAAACTTAGAAAACATGATCATGACAGATTTTAAATGCTTATGGCCCACCAGAGGTGGCTCTTCTACATAACATTATCTTAGCATTCATGTGCATGTGATTAGACATGGCTTAAGAACTTACTTATGCATAATAGAACTTCAATTACTCCTAAATAGTCAAGGTGCACTCAATCGAAGCAGTGTCTAAAATTACTAAGTTGTTGTTGAAGACAATAACACAAAAGATTGAAAGACATTAGCTTTGTGTTAGCTATTATGTTCCCTCATTTATATGCAAAGTAATTTAGCAGCCACAACAGGGGGAAAACTGCCAGGCCAACTGTGATTCTTCAGGTTAAAATGGTATCAATATTTTTTTTTTACTGAAATTAAGTCAACAAGAAGCAAAAGTGAATTAGACCATCTTTTGTTCTCCCTTGCCCCCATCTCCTTGTCATTGTTTGCTGAGCATAAATATCACACTAAGAAGCAGCAGAGAGTGCTGCATTCCAAGGCCTCCTGGGTTACAGACAGGAGACAGCAGGACAAGGAGAAACATGGCTGTATTCCTACCACATAGGAGGCAGGAGGACCCCGGTCCAAGAAAAGCTGGGCTATATAGAAAAGCCTGTCTTAGAAAGAAAAGAAAGGGAATAGTAAGAAAGAAACAACCTCTGACCCTTTCTCTCTCTCCTCTCTCCATATGTACGTGCCTATTTGAGTCTTAAGACTGGCTACTCATGAACTTAAGCAAGTCACCTAGTTTCTCAAGCCTCTTTCTAAAAAAAGTTGCAAAGTGGGTCTGAAAGTAATAACTACAGTTTAGAGCTTTTAGGAGTAAGTAAGACACAAACTATTACAGATCCCAGAACAACAACAACAAAAATGTACTACACATCAGTGCCTAATACTGGCTTAACTCAAATCACCAGTGCCAATGTCACATTATTATTATTATTGTTATTATTATTATTATTACAATTATAATTATTATAACCATTATAATTATTATTACTATTATCAACATGCTTTATTGTTATTAGTTATTCTTATCATTGTCAATAGTAGAGTATTCCAATTGTGACTCTTTCCAGTGCTACTAACCTAGAATGCCCAGTTAGACTAAACAGATAGATTATTACAGCCACACATTGAGAAGAAAAATTATTATAATATACTATTAGGTGCCAGAGAAAAGAGCTATGAATCAACCAAGAGATGGAAAGAGATTTAAAACAATGGCGGTCATAAGAATACGATTTAATTCTTTTGAGAGCAAAAGAATGCATAGGAATTACATCCCCATTGCATGATTTAAAAGAGAAAACAGCAAACTATATACTTGTTACATTTTACATAATATGTTTTTTGGCCACAGTATTTTAAAATCTTTTATTTTTATTTATTTATTTATGTATTTTTTTATTTATTTATTTATTTATGTATTTTTTGGAGCAGGGAGGCATGTTCTTGTCCCCTTTTATTTTTCCTGCGTTGGTAGCTTGAATTATTCTAACTACTTGAGGACAACAAGAGCCTTAAGAAACGTTCAACAGTACATAAACTGAAGGCTCTTTATGCATTAGTTCTTAAAACAATTCCTGAAAGGAGGACATGGTTAAACAAACAAACAAACAAAAAAGTAAATTCTTCCTTCCATCACTTTACATGACTTGTACTCAGAGAACAAAAGCGTCAGATGATGAATAAATAGCAAATTAAACAAACTCTTAAATATTGAAAGCTTTTAAAAAGATTTTGCTGGAATAAGGAAATATTACAAATGATATTAAATGTCAGTATAAAACACTTAGTTTTTATGTCGTTTTCTTAGGCACATTTTTTTAAAACATCACTTTTGGCTGATCTGTAAATACCTAGATGAAGTATTCAAGAAATTTGTCAGTTGAGTTGTAGGGTATAGCTGCAAAGGATTGACAGTACCCACACTGGTGCTTAACAGAATTAGGAGAGATTCTAACATACTAACTTTTCCAGATGACTGAATGCCTTTGATCATGGCCAGACAAACCATGACCCAGGCAGCCAGCAGGCAGACAGTCATCTTCCAGTTTAAGCCTCCACTTTCAGAGATGGAACTGGCGATATCCAGTGCTTCCCGGTACCAGTAATAGGTGGTGGCAGAGCTTTTTTCACATTCTGGCTCGATGTCTGCACGGGGAGTGAAGGGGAGATAAAAGGCACTCATCAGATGATATGAATAGTAGTGAGTATTACTGAGTTTTTTTTTCTAGCAAGCCCATAAGCCAGTTCTTACAATTTCCTAAGAAATCATTAGCCTGCCAACAGCAATCACCCTAGCAATGAGCAGCAAAGATTTGAAAGCTTTGTAAAGCCACAAAATATGTATCCCCTTTTATAGTTATTAAAAAATCCTAAAGTATATGTGACCTTCTTACAGACTTAATTAAACCAAACCATTTGCCTTCCAGACCCATAATTATACAACACATTAACATAGTACAGTAAAATGTGATAGCTGCTGGCCAGAGGGACTTTGGTGAGGGGCTAGAATGAAGTGACATGTGCTGCAAATGCAAAATTAGAACAATGTTTTCAGGATTGCCACATGAAAACTAATGTAAATTGTTATGCTAACAAAAATGCTTATGTATACTACAACTTCAAATAGTAATGTTTCATATATACTGAATTAAATACAATGTTTCACTTTTTATATATGGTTACTTTCTTAAATCTGGCTAATAAAAAATTTAGCCTCATAAGTGATTGTATTCTATAGAAAATGGTTATTTTTTTGAGATTTTAAAAATACAGGCTGCAAAACAGTATAGCCAACAGCGTAGAAATAGTAAGTTTAGTTCAATCAGTATTTTGTCTCCCTTTTGTTGATTTTAATGAAAATGAGGCTAACCCAGGGTATACAAGGTTTACAACAGAAAATGTGCAAGCTTACAATCTTTTAAACCAAAACCTTAAGTACATTAAATCCATCTGAAAACATTCAGCAAAATTACATAATGTCTACTTTATCTCTCTGGTTGGGCGGCTCCAAAAATTGAAGCAAGGGGCTATTCTAAAAACAAAAGAAAGTCTGTTAAGATGCTCATTTCAGAGGGTTTTTTTTCCCCACACTCACCATAGTATTTAAGAAGCAGGAAAGAAAGTTTGTACCTTTACTAATTTAAAAAAATAAATATAAGAAGACAATATAGCATATGTCTTACAAGTATGAGATGCATTCTTCACCAAGGGGCACTGATCCCAAGGAAGAGGTTGTTGAAAAGACTGAGAAAAGTAAAACAATGTCCAGCCAATGATGACATTGTAGTACAGAGCCACAAAATAGCACACCTGCAAAAGAAAGGAGTGTAGTTACCTAATGTACCTTCTGCCCCTCCCTCCCTTTAAAACAGTGAAGTGGGGCTCCACTTTTCTGAGGTATTGGGGAGGGGCATGGAGGAGAAAGGGGTGAGGAGGAATGGGGCTGGGACCAGGATGTAAGGTAAATAAATTGATAAATAAATAAATTTAAAATAAAAAACTGTGACGTGGAATTCACATCACCTAATGATTTTTAATTCTTGATCTTATTTCTTTGTATCTGAAAGACATTATATTTTCTTTAAGATAATCTCTTAATTGAACTTTTAAAATACATTATAAGATTGAGGTATTATCGGTAGTCATAGATAGTTTTGTACAGTGAATGCTCTATGTCCCAGCAGCTTCTAAAATATGATGAAAGAGCTATGCAGAGATGAAGACATTGAGTTAACAGAGACGAAGATTACATCAGCCCAAGCCAGGCCAGGTAAAAGCCAAATTTTCCCAGAGGAAACTTACTACACAGCTTGCAAATCCAATTCCGCCCAGTTTAGGGCTTATGTAATTCCAAACCCCGATGCTACCTCTCCGAATTCTTTGACCCACAGAAAGTTCCAGGAAAAAGAGGGGAATTCCTATTACCAGAAGTAGTATTAAATATGGTAAAAGATATGCACCTAGAGAAAAAAGAAGAAACAGAGAATGTCATATTTTCAACAGTCACAGTATATACTGACTATAATCATTTCATGAAAGACAGCATTTGAGGTTTTTCTATGATACACATAGAGGCCCTTGAAGAAAACATAATTGATTTTCTGTAAGCTTTCAAAAGTTTGAATCCTGAGTTTCGATGCTCTAGGAAGCCCCTCAGGCCAGTTCTGTGAGTGCAATGTGCATTGTGCACATCTGATGAGCTGAGTTTTATTGCCTGAACCCACAGCGGAAGTAGAAAACTGACTCCTAAGACCTCCTCTGACTTCTGCGTGCATGTTTCCCCAATACACATATGCACCACATGCAAACACACACATACAAGATAATAGCAAAGTTTATATATTTTAAAAAGTAGTTCATGGTAAAAAAAAATTAATTCTCATTAGAAGTCATATAAATTACCCCACTTTTATTTTATTGAAAACTTAATTGGCTTCATTTGACAATAAAGGATCAGTCCTTTGAAATAACTCTTTTTGTCAATAGGCTTCACAAACTCAGATCCATCTTCACACAGCGTTTACAAGGTTGTTTGCTGACTACTAAGCTAAACCCAGTCAAGGCCTGCATCCCAAAAGCACGAATTGAGCTCAGTGGCATTTGACAGAACTAAAAACTTTTTGTATTCTAAATAAAGTAATACCATAGAAGAGCAAACACCTAGTGCGGAAGACAGAAAAAGAAAAGAAAAAATCCTAACAAAGACAATATGATTTTTTTCCATATATACTACACATAAAAAGTTCATTTCAGGAACTATATGCTTTTTGTTTCCAAAATTATGAGAAAGGATGCATAAAGTGTTTGAGACAGCGAAACTAACACATTGTTATATCTGTCTTTAAACTGAATGTGCTGCTGTGTTGGCAGTGTAACACCCTTAGTTAAGGGAATAGCCATTTTTATTAAAATCACATGTAAATTATTACTAATGATTTACAAATCGACTGGATAGCTTGACAAGGTCATTCACATATTTGATTGATGAGATAAAGTTATGCACATACGTTTTTACATGAGATCATTGTAAATAAGTGTGAAATGACCTACACACTGGGCTTCATGCATCCAAATTTCTCGGCTGCCAGCCGAGCTCTGGGTCATTGGTAAATACACCTGGTCACAAAGGAGTGAGGTGCAGAGAGTTAACACAGGACACTGAATGGTCCTCTGTCTTCCATGGGTGCCCAGGAACACGTAGCTGGCACAAACAATGTGCAGGCCTACACACACATACACTCACATACACACAACACTCACACATACTCACACTCAGACATACACACTCACACACAAATACTCATGTACAAATACTCGCGCACACACATAATGTGTTACAATTACGAGATCAATTTTACGTGTGTCGGAACTGAGTTTGAAGAAATTGGGCAGCTAGAGAAAGGTCACATGGCTTGAAACATGGGAAACAGCTAAGCTTCCAACTGTCAAGTGACTCCAAAGTATGAGACACACTCCACATCCTAATACATTTTAATCTTAGTTGCTGGGCATTAAATGTAACGTCTACACAAGTCAACGTATGTATTGGACCTGTGTTTTGTTTTGTTATGTTTTGTTTTGTTACTAAAAAAAAAAAATGCTTCAAATGATTCATGAAGAATGATTTAGAGTTGTTTTGTGTTTGATTAAGATAATCCTCAGCTTTCTTGAAACATATGCTGTACAGTCTTTGTCCCTCTCCGATCCAGTCTGTGTCTCATGGGAAATGCAATATTGCTCTCTAATTTCATTCGTAGGCAAGAAAACAAAAGTGTAAGTATTCTGACTTTTACTTTTATCAATATAATAGAGGGATTCTTCTTGCTAATAACCAAATGGCAAATCTTTAACTGCTCTCCAATGAAGCGGGCGTCATACTAAAAGGAATGAAACCTGATTGTATTTATTTACTTATTTTGGTTTTTTTCGAGACAGGGTTTCTCTGTGTAACAACTCCGGCTATCCTAGAACTCTCTCTGTAGACCAGGCTGGCGTCAAACTCACAGAGATCCTCCTGCCTCTGCCTCCCAAGTGCTGGGATTAAAAGCATGCGCTACCACCGCCTGGCAAACCTGATTTTAAATTGAGGCTACCTTCATCATTTGCAGAACACCCAGTAACATGCAGAAAGTGAAACATCTCAAAATTAGAACTCACTTTCTGATAGTCTTAGCAAAGGAAATGAGTAGTGAGTAACTAACAATAAAACAAACAAGCAAGCAAGCAAACAAACAAAAATTTAAAAATGCAGTCACACACAGGTGCTAATCTTTGACACCATAAATAATTCCCATGAGATACTATCAATTTGTGAGGGAATTAGTGTTTTCTGAGCAATGAGTACTGTAAGTTTCACTTCATGTCTAATTAAATTCCTAGCTCTCAAACAGATAGATATGTTAAATAGGTTGCTTTCCCTAATGTCCTACTGTGTTCCAGCTGGAATTATCTAACCATCTCAAACATCCTTAGAAACTAACAAAAGATTGCATGTGAAAACTTATATTCATTTGACATGCTGTGTCAAATAGAGCCACAATTGTTTTCATGCAACCAAATATCACAGACCAGAGCAAAGTATCAAAATAATCCTTCCAATATCTGATGATAAAAATGTGTACCTTATGGAATATATATGTTTGGGTTTGTGCATGTGTGAGAAGGAAGGCCACTCACATAGACGTGAACATGTAGAGGCCAGAGGTCAACTTCAAGCATCTTCGTCTATCAATATACACCTTATTTTGAGAGACAGGGTCTCTCTCTGATACTGACACTTGCTAGTTTGGTTTGACTGGCTGACTGGCCAGCTGCAGGGATTAACCTGACTCCCTGCTAGGAGTGTTAAAGTTTCAGATGCAGCCACCCTGCGTGGCCTTCCCGTAGGTAATGGAAACCCAAACTCAGGCACTCAAGCTTGCACACCATGTACTTTTCCTACTGAGCCATCTTCCCAGTCCAGAATATGTATTTTTATCCATGTTTACTTTAGCAGAATCCATATGCATATATTATAAAATTTCAACAAAATTTGCCTTTATTTTTTTTTCCTTTGAGCTCAGGTTGGATCTCTGATCCTGTGTGTGGCAGAAAAGCATTTCACTCTTGAGCCCCAATTACAATTCCCTCAGTTTTGGGGTGGTGTATTACAGAACTATTAGAATATCCTCCTTCATATTGACTTTTTTTTTTTAGTGGACTTCTTAGTAGCTCTTTTTCTTTTTAAAATGCTGATAATTATGTGCTCATATTTACATACTAAAAGTGTTGATAATGTCGAAACCATTTTTGTTTAAAATTAAGAATATTTCCTTTTTTTTCCCAAGTATTCTTTTGAAGTTAGACACAGTGTTATGGAACTGGAATCAATGGTGTAAAATCTGTAAGGCTGAAGAATGACTGGCATTCTGGTAATTACCTGGTTCAGCTGCGTCTTATGAGTTCTAAAAGGGCTAGCCAACATTTGGAGATCATAATCATTTTAAATTACATGTTAGCTCTGCTTTTGTTAAAGAACGAAACAATTTAAAATTCAGAGGTAATCAGTCATAGAGAAAACATCCATGTTCCCTCAGTGTTGTTGGCTTTACAGTCTCATTGACAGCAAAATTCTGTCATGCATAAAGAACATAACATGTGTTAGAAGAGTTCCCGTCAGTACTTCAGCAATGTTTACAGTAACCATGGAAGAAGTTTGAGAATGTGTTACTTTAAGCAATCCCTGGAGTATTTGTAGGGGCACCAATCTGTTCCTATGGAAACTTAATCTGAACACAGGGCTGGGCTCTCTTCCCACAAATGAGTCTCCATAGCTTTGTAATGGAATTCACTATATCAGAAATAATGAGACTGCAGTGGGAGTAGGTGCCACCTGAAATAAGGAACTGCAATTTACTAGTGAGGCAATTCATCACTAAAGCAAACACATGCAACTTACCACCGCCATTCTTCTGACAGAGGTATGGGAATCGCCACACATTGCCCAGACCTACGGAAAAGCCAACCTGTGCCAGAATGTATTGCAGCTTACTGCTCCAAGCCGGCCTTTCATCATCCACTTCGGATCCATCTTCAGCATCTGCATCTTTCTCTTCTTGAACATCAACGATTAGTTCACTTTTCTTGAAAGCATCTTCAGCTGAGTCTTCATTAGACAGAAGGTCTTTGACAGACTCAATGACCTCATCATCTAAACCTCTCTTTACCACTTTGCTATTCTTAGGCATTGGAAAGGATTCTTCTTAAAGACACCCTTGAGGCAAATATATGTTTTTAAATGTTACTTAAAATGAAGTAAACATGAGAAGGAGATCATATAAATCCTTGATTCAAGGTGAGAAATTCTAATGGAGCCTGGATCTAATCCCAATGCTCTGTATATATACCTGTGAAAGGAAAAGTTGAAATGTGATATTTAGTAATGAAGAAGATCAACAATACTTCAACACCCTTTATTGCTCATTTATTTGGCAAAGTCTCTCTCTCTAAGACCATAAAACATAATTGATCTTGGTTATTCAGAGTTCAGTAATTTCAAAGGCATATGAATTAGAACATGTATGAGGTTCACATATTTTTTCTTTTGGCTAAATTCTTCCTTTAAAATACACTTTAATCTCCACTTTAATGTACAGTATTTATGCTTTTCATTGTTAGTTTCCTTTCCTTAGCATTCTTAATATTTTTCCTCTCTAACTCAAGTAGATTTTTCTTACACATCTATGATTTTTTTCTAATTACAAATTCTATATATATATATTCAAGCCCACTATGTAGGTCTGTCTCAAATCATCTCTATCATTCATTTATTATATATTCATTGTCTATTCATGAACTTGAAATTAACTGAGAGGCCATTCTATAGATTACAATAATGAAACATGCAGTGCCCACTTTTATCAATTGTATATCTAATAAAGAGAAAACTGTTTCTTAAATAACTGAATGACAACAGAGTATTTCAATATGATTTTGCCTACTAAATGAAGGCCATGACTAAATAAACCAATTATGTTTCTTGTACCCTAATATTGTACACTCTTTCTAATCTGTTGAAAGCTATTTTGCCACAAAATCCACATTTCCTTCCAGCAATGAAGGACAAAGTTATAAATCTTGCCTGTCTGTCTTTGATGAAAACCACTCATATATTCAGTAACCTTTGAAAGAGGTCAGCACTTTTTATATGCAGATATGCTTGGTGCACCTGTTTCATCTGCATTTTCATATGCAGGGGATAGGAAATGTAGCATATAAATACAAAACGGTAATGTTTTCAACTGATTGGTGTATGAAGTGGTGATGTTTACCGGATCTATCATGATTGTCACAACTTCCCACCTCTATTTACAGGGTTTTTATGGTTTGCTATGCCTTTCCTCCGTTTCAGCCCAACTGTCATATCCCTTCCACCCAAGGTTCTTAATCTTTCCAATTGTACGTATTATATAACACTTAACTTTGTGGTACAGCAGAAGACTTGCTGTTATGGATTACAAAACCTAAATTATGCACAAACCCTTTTTCCCAAAAACGTTTTCCAATTTCTCTTCTAAAACATAAGCCTTCACCTAAGACGTAAGTTTCCACAGTCATCTTCATTTACTTTTCATTTTACTTCATTAAAAGTGTACACCAATGTAGAGTTTCTCCCCTCAGAGATGAGTCATTATGATGAACTAGTATTTTATAGACACAAGAGGGAATGGGGTAGAACTGGAAGAAGATGCAAAAGCACAAAGACAAATGCAGATTTTAAGGACAAAGGGAGAGAAATGGGTAACAATGTTACCCAAAGGTAAGTAACAAAAAGATCCCACTTGAACAAACCCTAATTACTTTGTTATAAATGTTATATCATTGGAAAGCATTCTTTCTGTTAGAAAAGCGAGGAGCCCTTATAGACAGTATACTGGGGAGCTGGGCTATGGGAAAATAAGAATTAGCCATACAGAGGAGAGAGCAAAGATCCCCCCATAACAAAAGTCAGGGAGAAATTTCAACTTTAATAAATAGGAAATACAATTTTTAATTTTTATGACTTATGTGAAGGGAAAGGTACAGGTTAAAAATTGGAAAGTAAAATGAGAGAATTAAATGGAAATACAATCATGAAAATGTTGCTGCTATTTCATACAAATGGAGGACTCTTTAGAGAGGCACTCATAATCTGAAAGAAGATGTCGTCTCTACTTCCTCATCTCTTCATGGTCTCACATAAGCTTTCATCTTTTATGATAGTTAAATCTTGTAATAACTGGTCTGTCCATATGAAGAGACATATCAGTGCCAAACATTTAAATCTAGCTTGTAAAGACAGACTCTCTGAAGTTCAATCTCCTCTCTAAATCTTAATGGTTTTATGATCATGGCCAAGTTATTTAACTCATTTATAAATTGATAATGATAGTAATCTTGCCCAACAAAGGTTCTTGCGGAAATACCACCACAGTGAGAAGGTGTTATAAATGTCCACTTTTACTAGTGTGACCATGCTCATTCTTCGGATAGATTAGTCTATAGTTAATTTGTTGCATGTTCAGAATAAGTTCTCCATGTTTCAGCAGGTTTCCTCCTTAATACTAAGTTGTCTTTCCACAATACCAGATCACTTCCAAACTTACGGACTTCAAAAGCTTTACCTGTGTATGACTCATTGGTTGGCGACATGAGCTAAATTTTCATGGACAGTTGTTGCACCAGTTAAGACATGCTGTATTCGTGCACCAATGACCTCTTTCAGCTTCAATACAGTGGCCCGAAAGTCTCTGCCTTAACCAGGTAGGAGACAAACTTGGGGCACTGTATTTCTCCTAGACACAGCCATTCCAAAATGCTGGCTCCCACTGTCTGTATTACAAACACAGACTACCAACTGTAGCCTTCAGAAGGTAAGCCCAAGCAAGTGTATCAGCAAACCACTGAGCCATATTTTAAAAGGACTCACTGGTCAGAGACAGGTTCACAGCAAAACCTACCCTGACTTAAATAAAACAGATGCCTATACCTATGGAAGAGAATAGAGGACCCAAAAATGAATCTACACAGTCATGGCCACATTACTTTTGATAAAGGTGGAAAAAAGACAGTTTTTTTTTCTTTCTTTCTTTTTTTTTTTTTTTTGTGATTTTTTTTTTATTAATTTATTCTTGTTACATCTTAATGTTTATCCCATCCCTTGTATCCTCCCATTCCTCCCCCCCCATTTTCCTATTATTCCCCTCCCCTATGACTGTTCCTGGGGGGGTTACCTCCCCCTGTATATTCTCATAGGGTATCAAGTCTCTTCTTGGCTACCTGCTGTCCTTCCTCTGAGTGCCACCAGGTCTCCTCCTCCAGGGGACATGGTCAAATGTGAGGCACCAGAGTACATGAGAAAGTCATATCACACTCTCCACTCAACTGTGGAGAATATTCTGACCATTGGCTAGATCTGGGAAGGGGTTTAAAGTTTACCTCCTGTATTGTCCTTGGCTGGTGCCTTAGTTTGAGCGGGACCCCTGGGCCCAAATCACAGCTTTTTTCAATACATAAAACTGGCAAAGTTGAATGTCTTATCTTCAGAAGAATAAATTTAGGTATATATCTCTCACATTGCATAAAATCAATCTTAATGATAAAAGACATTGATTTAAAATTTGAAACACTGAAACTTCTAGAAGAAAACAGAGGGAGCACTTGAAGCTACAGCAAAAGCTTCCATAATGGAACCCTAACAGCATGGGAAAGAACATTTAATTAATAGTTGCAAAAACTAAAAGTATGCACACGAAAGAAAAGCGTTAGCATAGTGAACAGTCTACAAAGAATAGGAGAGAAATCTTTGCCAGTTAAACTGAAGGTAAGACTCTAATATCTAGAATATGTAGAAAACTGCAAAAAAATTACTAAAAAACAAAACAAACAAACTTCTGCTGAAATAAACAAGCTAATGAACTAATCAGAAAGTTGCCAAAAGAAGAAACATATGTGGTCAATGAATATTTAAAATGTGGTAAGTATATCAACAGGAAAGAATACTATTTATTCATGGTATAAGTTGATGTAGTCACTGTGGAAATCAGTGTAAAGGTTTCACAATAATATTAAAAGTAGAAGTTATAGGACCCAGATATTCAAGTCCTGGTACACACCAAAGTGTTTCTATCCAGCCGCAGAGATACTTGTATGTCCATGTTTATCCATGCTCTACTCAAAATAACCATGAGGTGGAATCAGCTGAGATGCCTATCAACTGATGAATTGATAGTGAATTATACAATTTACAGAAAAAATGGACATATCTGGAAAGAAAATTTTATTAAATGAACCATACTATGCTAGGACAAACGCCACACATTCTGTGTCATGCAGATCTTATCTTCTAATATTACATATGTATATTTATATGAGAATGGGTATACTTCAAATCATGAAAGGGGCCATATGAGACAAGAGGTTTTAAGGAAGGGAGTAAGGGAGGATGCTAGAACAATGCTAGTTTAAAGTGGAATGGGGCGTATTGAGAATAGAAGAGAGCAAAACTCCCAGAGGGAGGTGGAAGACAGGAGCAGGCAAGAATAACCAACTAATACAAAGAATGTATGAAACATCATAATTAAGCAATTTATTTTGCTATATAATTTCTTAAGGAGGTCTTCTTGTATGGAAGAGATGAGAATGGAACGAGGGCGGAGGGAGGTCAGGAGCTCCACAAGGAGACTATCAAGTCTGATGAACCAACCAAGGACACTGCAAGCAGAGAGCCTGGACCCCCTGTTCAGATATACCTGAGGGACAGCTCATTCTCCACATGGACAATGGGGGTGGAGAGGGGTGGGACTGCCTCTGACAGGCACTCTGGTGCCCACAATTGAATCACTGCCCCTTGTCAGAGAGGCCCTGTGGGAACACAGAGGAAAGGTATGCAGGCTATCCAGATGAGACCAGATAGGCTATAGTCAGACAGTGGGGGAGAAGTACTCCATTTGTCAGAGGTCTAAGGAGGGAAATAGGGCAGAAGAGGGAGGAAGGGTGGGAACAGGTTCTTCTTGCTGTAGGTAGTTTATTGCCAGCTGTGTAATAATATAAATGTATATGTAATGTAAAAAAAGTGTACAAATGACAATTTACCACCAATTTTATGAATGTCAATTCCAAATCTTGCAGATAATGTAAATAAAGTAACAATTCAAAAGAAAAAAAAAGAATGAGGGGATTACAGTTGGGATCTAATGTGAATAATAATTAATAATAATAATAATAATAATAATAATAATAATAATAAAGAGTCTAGAAATACCACACACAATCTTTAATTCCAGGCATGGTCGGATCCAGAAGTTTAAACCACCTTGGAATCAAATGCTGTCTTGGTCTGCTGTCAAGGTTGGCTGTTAGCTTCACTTGTTTCATTTATAGAAACTCTGTCCTTTTGTGATAACATTAGTAGTTTCTAACTTGTTTCATCTCTTTGTATAAAGAAAATGTTGACAGGATCTTTGATTGAACTGTTTAGTCATTCCGTTATCAGTCACTAGTTTTGTAGTTAAGTAAATGATAATTGGATGATATTAAATCACATGACAACAGAAAAAAAAAGAGTTCTATTTGCCTATCTACTTGTTTTGAAGGTAATTGAGAGAGTCTCACTACATAATTCTAGCTGTTCTGGAACTCACTATGTAGATCAGTCTGTCCTTGCACTCACCCAGATCCACCTGCAGCTGTCAGCCAAGTGCCAGGATTAAAGGCCTAGGGCTGTACTCCTGTGCAAGCTAATCGTTAAAGAGAAGTAAAGAAGATATAAATCCCATTGTTTTTGCAGGAAGGGGCAAAAAAAAAGTTATACAACAAAAAATATGTGACAGCAGAAGAGAAAATGATGGTCACCATCATTGAAAACAGTGTTCCATGTTTTTCCTATTAGACTGTTCTCATTTGTGATTTGAATCATAAGGAGACACAACATTATCAAAAAATCGGTGGGTCGTTCAGATCCAAGAAAGGTAAAATGAGCAGAACACAACTTCTGTAGCCATGGATGCTGCATTCTGTCTCCTAGAATGACTTTTTTTTCCTTTCCCCTTTCCATCTCATTGCCAAGCACCCTGTTGTGTCTATGACGCCTGAAACTATGCCAGTATCTGGGTTTTTTTTTTTTTTTTTTTTTGCTTCTCTTTGCCAGCATCAGTTTTCACAACTTGCAAACAAGAACTCTAAATGAAACAGCACTTTTTTTAAAAAAAAAGTTGACTATGTTTGTTTATTCTCTGTGTTTGTGTCATAAATACCAGTTCATTTTCCTTAATTTGTCATTATTTATTTTACATTTTCCATATACATTTATATTATCATGCATATAAATGTATGTGCAATAAGCTACCTATAGCAAGAAGAACCATGAAACAATCAGGAATTATATAAATGTTACATTCATAGTGTTTTGGCTATTTGTATTTGGTAGCCTTGAAGAAAGCATCTTTACCTATTTTGGGTCTTTGTCTTCCCACATATGAATTGAAATCAGTTTGCAAAGTCTACCAAAGAACAAAAAGAAGAAGCCCTGAGTCAACTTAGCTAGTAAATGTACTCAACACCAGGCTTGATTAATTGAGATTATTATGAAGGACTCATGTAGGAGAAGTAGAAAAGCAACTCTTGCAAGTTTTCCTCTTACCTCCACATGCATGCCATGGTAAGTACACACACACACGTGCACATGCACACACACACACACACACACACACACACACACACACCACACCACATACACCCAGAGAGAGAGAGAGAGAGAGAGAGAGAGAGAGAGAGAGAGGGACAGACAGACACACACACAGACAGACACACAGGCAGACACACAAAGAAAGAAAGAAGAGAAAGAGACAGCGACAGAGACACAGGGAGACAGACACAGAGAGAGACAAAGACAGAGAGAAAGAGAGAGACAGAAACTGAGATAGAAAGAAAAGAAACAGGGAAAAAAATTAAAAGTTGAAAACAAATAATTAACTAAATACAAATTCACTGGTATTTTAAACAGTATTGCATCAAATATGCAAACGCATTTGGTAACAATGGCGTCTGAAAGTTTGGGTTTCCCAGTGTGTGAACTTAGCATATCATTACATTTACAAGAGTCTTCATCAATTTTACTAAACAACGCTTCATAATATACTTTGTTAAATGTACCCCTAGTTACATTACATTTTTATATTATTACAACTCTTCCATAATTTCAGGCTTTGCTTTTACTATATATAGAACAAAACTGATTGTAAATTCATTGTTAACGCCTTCTCTAACAGGGATAAATTAGATTTTTTTCATTTTTATAATATAACCTGGAATAGGCTTACATGATCATGACATCCATGAATAGACACAATTCAACTTGTGCTTATTTTTAACATAACATTTTCTGATTCTCTGTGAATTTCACGTCATGCATCCCAATCATAGTCTCTTTCTAGTCCTACCATGTCCACCACCCCACTCTGGTAACCTCCCACCTCAAAAAAGTAAAATAATAGTAACAACAACAATAATAATAATAGTAACTAGAACAACAACAATAATAAAATATGTCCAATTTTGTTACCATGTACTCACTGGAGGATGGCCAAGCTCTCAGTGGTCTGCTTCTTAAATAGAGCTGTGACCTTCCCCACCAGAGGCCATCAATTGTGGAGAGCCACACTTCAGCCTCCCCTATACTTCTTGCAGGGGGGGAATATTTGGGGCTGGGATAAGGGTTGTCACAGAAACTTTCCATGTCCCTTGCTCTCAACTGTGCCTCCACACTCATTAAAGCAAAAGCAGCCTCTTGTTCTTCCCAGTGTTCTGAAGCGTGGGATCAAGAGCTTCTAGTTGGTTTCTGGCTATTGCTCGGACTGCAAACATGGCTCCTGGCTGCCATGGGACCATGGACCTAGATGAGGCCCAAGGAGGCATCATGGACTCCACATATCAACATGACGTCAGGTAGCAGAGTAGGCCTCTTAGATCAGTATGGTCCCCTGGCAGCAACACAGCCATGGACACCAACATGACTTCAGATGGCAGCTCAGATATGGACATCTGTATGGCCTTGGGGGTAACACAGGCTAAGGACATCAATACCAACCCAGGCTGCAGTAGGACCACAAACATCTGTATGGCCCTCAGTGGTAACATGGACCATATATCAATACGGTCTCAACAAGGAGCGGGCATAGGCTGGTCAAGTTGTTTTTCTTAATTACTTAGTTTTAATATCCCTCATGCAACTGATGTTACTGGCTAAGAAAAATGTTGAACAAAGATGCTAAAAACAGACATTCTTATTTAGGTCCTTACAACTGTGAAAATGTACTCTGTATGGATATTATAAACCCATACATGTCTGCATTTATTAAAAATAATTTTATAACTTCTCAGCATGATAAAAGCTTACTGTTTCTCAAATTGATTTCATTTAGGTAATAATGTATGCATTTCGTGTGCAATGTATTACTAGAAAAAGCTTGTAAACATTACTTTTAAGACTTGGCTCTAGTATTTTTTATTTTTTAATATATTTTTAATTGAAGCAGAATTACAAACATTTTCTCTCCCTTTCTTTTTTTCAACTTCTCCCATGCCTGCCTCCTCTCAAAAGATAGCTTCTTTTTCTTGGATTAATAATGTGTGTGTGTGTCTGTGTGTGTGTGTGTGTGTGTGTGTGTGTGTGTGTGTGTGTGCGCGCGCGCGCGCACGTGCGCCCATGCTCCTCCTTGCAGTCCTTAGTTCCCTGGAGTTCCCTGCCTAGAGGTGAAACCCAAAAAATTCTCCCCACTTCTATTTAAACATGCTCAGGGATATTGCCTTTGTACCAGTCAAGTTTATGCAGCTATTTCTAGAAAAAAAAACTGCTTCATGGGAGAACGCTCAATATTCTGGCTCTTAATATACTTCTCCCTTTTCTGTAATATCCTCTGAGCCACAGATACAGGAACCATGATCTGTTCCCCCAGAATCTGTTGATAGAACATTGCATCCAGATACAAGAAACCTCCTATCAAATGGTTAGTCAGAGGAGTCGAAGTAACTCTCAAAACACTATAGATATCTATTATCATTAATTGTCTCTTAAGGGTTGAGTGTGGGCCCCCTATTGCTGAAGATACCACACACTTAAGACACAGGACTCAGCTGATTTGAGCTGTATCTGACCTGAAACCTTTACTTGTGATCTTGTTTCCAGGGTTCCAGAAAATGCTATATGAGCTGCCTTGCAGGTCATGTGATTAAAGGCCATACCCGAACGCAATACCACAACAGCCAAAAGTTTTGTATGTGGTACTCACAAGTTGGGACAAGCAACTGCTGTCTACTTAGACTTAAGATCACTCAACAAAAGGGAAATCATGCATAGTACTTGCCAAGTTTCTAAGCTAGTGAGCTCATGGTCTGTAGAAAAGAATATACTATGGCCACTTTGTTAAAACAGAATAATTCTTTACTACATGTGGCTACCAAACTTCATCAAAGAAGCTTTTTGTGGTCACACACACACACACACACACACACACACACACACACACACACACACTGAATATTTTATAACAGATATTTTTAAGAGTGTGAGTTTGTAATGTTTGTCTTATATTTTGCCTCTTTAGTTACAATGCTTTTATAAAAGAAGTTTTTGTTGTGGTTTTTCTTTTATTTTTTGAAAGAAAATGTGTAGGATCAGTTTAATTTCTTTTTAAGTGTTTGGCAGCACCCACCAATAAAGCCATCTGTGACTGTGAGTTTCTTTTCAGAATATACACTTAATTTAGAAATTTAATTCATCTCAGTGATATACATCTCCTTAAATTGATTCTTTGTTCCTATGGTATAGGAAGCCATCTTTTGCAAGGATTTTGTCCATTAAACCAATGTTACTGGTATAAAGTGACCGCTGATATTCCATAGAATTTTTAAAAAACAATTGTCCTTTTGTTTGATTTTTTCATAATTTTGATATTAGCTCTTTTCTATGTTTTTCTTCCCTTTTCCTCCTTCTTCTCCTCCTTCTTCATATTCTGCCCAGGTCACACTAATGTTTTCATTGCAGAATTACCTCAATACTTCGGTGATTTTTTGTCCCATATTTCAAACTCCAAACTATTACAATCTCTGAAAACTTAACACTTGTCATGTAAATAGGCAAAGATATTGCAGATGAAGAGACATGTGCATCGTATAGATCTATCAAGGTTGGCTTCCAGAGGCCTGACTAGACAGAACTAAAATAAAAATTTGATATACTCGTCTGCAATGCAGCAGGGATGGTCCGGACAGCCAGCTCCACTGCCTCAGCTTTGGCATTTGCCAAAAGCTTTATTCTCACAATGCTCTAGAACACCCACAAATCTAAAGTGGGAAATTTAAATTTTAACAAATTAAAATTTTAACGGCTAATTTTTTAAAAATATTAATCTTAGTATTGAATTTGAAATCCATCCTGGATTTGACGTTGGCAAATAATGAAATATTTTAGCTAAATAGCATTCAATCTAACAGTCTCTTTTGTAAACTATAATCTTGATATCTATATCTGTTGCACTAAACCAAAAGATAACCAAATGATACACTAAAAGATGTGAGAATACATTTTACCAGTGACACTCCAAAAATCATAATCTATACTTTGTTAAACATATGCTAAACCACAATCTGTCAGAATAAGTCAATATTAAAAAGTATTAGTACAAAATACTAGTGGTATTATGATGCAATTTGAACATATTACAGACAACAACATAAAATGAAATATCTGATATGAATAGAACTATGCAATAATTGCTGAACCTAACAATAAACTTCTTTGAGTCATCACTGACTGCATTCAGTTGCACACATCCGAGAAATAAAAACTTACAAAACATAGATAAAACAGTCATAGTGATTATTTACACACAGTAGAACTCAAATCAGAAGTTACACATACGTGCCTAAGTGAGGGAATAGCTAAACAAACTACTATGTTCACAATATGAAACAATAGTCAGCATTATAGGGCTAAGTGCTATCCCTACCTGAAACGAGTCGGATGGACATCAGGGAAACGATGTTGAGTAATAAGCCTGACTTTCACATGAACGCTGGTGCCCCATATTTGACCACGTCCCCTGGAGGGGGAGGCCTGGTGGCATTCAGAGGAAGGATAGCAGGCTACCAAGAAGAGACTTGATACCCTATGAGCATATACAGGGGGAGGAAGTTCCCCTCAGTCACAGTCATAGGGAAGGGGAGTAAGGGGAAAATGGGAGAAAGGGAGGAATGGAAGGATACAAGGGATGGGATAACAATGGAGATGTAATATGAATAAATTAATAAAATATATTAAAAATTAGTAGTGATCAGCAATTTCACTTAGAGGCCATTGGGACGGGCTTACAATAGAGTGTGGTGGAACACACTTGTATAAAAGGTTAAGAGAGAATCATGAAACAGGACCTGTTAAACTGAAGGGGAAATGGAAAACATGGTATAGGAGGGGGCCTGAAAATAGATAAATCGCATTAAAGACCCTTCAAAAAAGACATATGGAATCCGACTACCATAAAAGCATCACACACACATAAAGAAAAATAATTAAAATTGAATCACCCTCCAACAGGGCACCAGTGAACTACTAGACACCGGAAGCTACCAAATGAAACATCCAGTGCCAGTAATGGAATGCTTCTTTGGAATTGTTACCCAGTGAGTTTCCATAGACTTCCCCCTTACTCCACCCCCCCCCCCAAAAAAAATTACAAGCTATTACTGTTGTTCTTAAATAGCCTTCAGAACTTCTCAACTAAAGCCTATTATAGAAGGCACCAAATACTAGAATCATAGAACAGGGTGAAACCAAGCTGGTATCCACTTTTAAGCTTTACCCCCACTAGTTAGCTTCCACAGTACTATCAGCAGTATTCACACTATCAAAGGAGAACATAATCATCAGTCATAGCCAGCTGTGAACCCTGTGAGCTACAATAATGACAAGTCTGTCAAGAATTATCCACGGCTACAATAGTGGCACAAAAAAATCATGGCAGCAAAGAATTATTTTTTTTATTAAATTTAAGTTTCAGTTCTGAAGAAGAAACCCATATCTAACACCATTATCAGGCCAAAAAGAAATTATGGATAGTCATTACATTGGCCACAGAGGGAAATGTACTAATGTTACTCTGCTAAATGGACATAATATTAAAGTGACTCCTAATGACTTACCATTATACCTTTAGGTCAATTTATCTCACAGCCGTCACCTGAGAAGCTTCTATTTGCAGCAGGTGGTGAGTAACGCACACGGAGAACAGCCCAGGTGCTGAGAATAAGAGACTGCAGAACACTCAGCCCTAAAGAGACCATAGATACTGTTCTCTGCCTCCCAAGACTCATGGATCATTATAGATCAGGGCACAGAAGGAGTAGAAGAGCCAGAGGCAGTGGTTGACTACAAGGAAGCACTGTCTGCTGGAAACAGCTGAGAAGCTGCACATAAGAACTCACAGTGATTAGGACAGCTTCCACAAAACCAGAGCGAGGCCAACCCTAACCAAAACGCAGAAGGGAGAGAGGAATTAGGCACATATCCCCACTCCTGGCTTCTGGGAGAAGAACAGACAGAATTTTCTAAAAGTGTATCCTCCGCTAAGTGGGTCCAGTGGTATTTGGACAGCACAAGTTCGTCCTGAAGGATTTGGGGGGAAAGTCAAAGAGCTAGAACACCTCATTTCTTCCTGACTTTCTCAACACATGCATTTGCAACAACCTTCTAGAATTAGCGGAGGTTCCAAATCCAAAGCCCATGTCAAATCTCTCCACCCAAACCTATACGGCAACCAATGCTTAGAATTCTGTCAGGGCCACCACCACCACCCACCTGGCACCAAAAGCAAGTCCCTTCTGAACTGTATCAAATTTTTCCAACAACACAGACCTCCTACCTTTTTCTACTAGTCAAAGTCCCACATAGAGTGTGCCACCCTAGTCAACCTGCCCCACCTCTGCCTCCACCACAGCCTTCTCCAGGCTTCTGTAAGAACCCTTCTTACAAGGTAAGTGAAGGCTTTCGTGGAACATGCCCCTTGGGCTAGTATGCAGATAGAAGTGAGTATATACCCTTTGAGTCTTTCTGCTTCTGGGTTAAGTAACTCATTATGATCATTTCTAGCTCAATCCATTTATCCACAAATTTCGGGAATTCCTTGTTTTTAATAGCTGAGTAGTATTCCATAGTGTATATGTACCACAGTTTCTTTATCCATTCTTCTACTGAGGGACACTTAGGCTGTTCTATGTTCTGGCTATTATGAATAAGGCTGCTATGAACATGGTTGAGCAAATTTTCCTGTTGTGTGCTGGAGCATCTTCTGGGTATATTCCAAGGAGTGGAATAGCTGGGTCTTGAGGAAGCCCTATTCCCATTTTTCTGAGATAGCACCAGATAGATTTCCAAAGTGGCTGTACTAGTTTGCATTCCCACCAGCAATGCAGGAGTGTTTGGGAAAGAGGGGAGGACATCCTATTGGGACTCTAGATGAGAGAAGCATGGGAGAATAGCAAAGTAGAAGGATCCAGAGGGTCCTAGAAACCTACAAGTAGAACATTATGATAGGCAGATTTGGGCCCAGGGGTCCCGCTCAAACTAAGGCACCAGCCAAGGGCAATACAGGTGGTAAACTTTAAACCCCTACCCAGATCTAGCCAATGGTCAGAACAGTCTCCACAGTTGAGTGGAGAGTGGGATATGAGTTTCTCACATACTCTGGTGCCTCACATTTGACCATGTCCCCTAGAGGGGGAGACCTGGTGGCACTCAGAGGAAGGACAGCAGGTTACCAAGAAGAGACTTGATACCCTAGGAGCATATACAGGGAGGGGTAGGTAATTCCCCTCAGGAACAGTCATATAGGGGAGGGGAATAATTGGAAAATGGGAGGGAGGGAAGAATGGGAGGATACAAGGGATGGGATAACCATTGAGATGTAACAAGAATAAATAAATTAAAAAAAAAAAAAAAAAAAAAAAGAACCCTCCTTACCTGTCCACCTCATCCCAAGGGCACTTCCCATGAGACATTCAACCCTTCCACCCAGCCAGATCTATTTTACACTCCGGGCTTGGGCCAAGCATGTCATCCTAAGAAAGAGGAAATTAGCCTCTCCCAGGGATATGCCCCTCATTGGTTATCTTGTGCAAAATGGTGAGTCCTAAGATAATACACACAGGCCACAGTAAATGAAATCAGCAGGCTGTATTTTTATATTTATACATTTTATGTATATACATGTAAAATAATAGTAATAAAACAGGCTATCAATTTGTGGTGAAGAGGGAACATAGTAGAGGTTGGAGAAGGAGATGTGGGAGCAATTGAGAGTAGGACAGGGAAGGGTAGAGTGATGTAATTATATTATTTTATGTTTTAATTATTTAAGAAAAGAAAAGGTGTTGACAATTTAACTAAGTGGCAAAGCAGTTGCCTAAAAGGAGCCAGACCCTGAATTTGGTCCCCCTACAGAATATGTTTGAAGACCACACTATGAGCAAAAGTCTAGTACTTTAGGTATATAAAAGGACCTACAACTCAAGCATTACAAATACAAAGTACAACGTAGGCGAAGAACCTAGTGTAGCATTCCACTGAGTGCTATGCAGAGGACAAACACATGAGGCAAGAGCAAATGTTAAAAATCAATTAGGAAAACAAAGTCACAGTGGGATGCCACTACATACTACCTGAAAGGCTAAATTCTCCTGAGGATAAATCAAAAGTGAATCATTCATTTTTCCATTATGGCAATGTAAACTCTGCCCCTAACTTCAGAAAACAGCTAGGCAGCTTTTCCTAAGGAAACTTAATAGTGAGCAGGCCATCGCTGTATAATTTAGCAATTATATTCTTAAGCACATGCTCCAGATAAATTAAAAGTTCAGTGATTTAACTAAATCCACTCTAGATGAAACTGAGGAAGACGGCTAATAAGTTGTATCTTAAGTTTCTTCTCATACAGTTTTATTATAAAAAATATTTAGGCCTTGTGGCCTTCCCCCAACCACTTTAACTTGTCTATTGTTGTGTCTTTGTTTAGCAGACATGTTAGTAAGACTGTGGGTGTAGTTTCTGACACCACTAGGAGTTATCGATTCACAGAAAACTCCTTGGTCCTCTGCCTCCTACAATTTTTCTACTCTTTCTTCCTCAAAGTTCCTTGAGCCTTACCTATGGGAATGTTTGGCAGATGTATGCACAGGGACTGGGCTCCACGGGTTGCAATTTTTATTCAGTGTGTGTGTGTGTGTGTGTGTGTGTGTGTGTGTGTGTGTGTGTGTTTTTCTTAATGGTCTCTGTTGCATAAGAAAAATAAAAAACCCAAGAGGTCTCAACCCTATAACAAAAAACAAAACAACAAAACAACAAAAACTACAAGCAGCTAAGGAATGCTGAGAGCAGAATGGAGAGCCTTACTCAAGTGAGATATCATCAGTTAATTACCTGATACCAAATGGAGAACCATGAAAACATACATGCAAGCAACACTGTACTGACTGCTAAGCATCTATGGATATAACAAAAATCAATGGAAAAAAAATAAAGCCGTGAATTTGAAAGAGAACAAAAAGATCTGTGTGCGAGAGTTTGAAGGAAGAAATGGGAAGGGGCAAATTATATAATTGTAATCTCTAATAATAAAACAAATAATAAAAAATGTTGAAAGAGTAAATTTCTTACAAAATTGGAAACAACGGTATAAAGGCTAACTACCCCTTGACTTGTGTACTTCATTAACTTGATTTCCTGAGTTGGTGTCTGAATACAACTCTACCTAGGGCTCTCATTAGATCTTCACTTTACAAGGTTTTCTTTTCTAACCCGTTTCTTTTCATATAACTATTTAATTCTGAATCTGCATTTATTTTGTTTTTGATGTTAAAAATGAGCACTTTTGATCTCAACACACTAGGCTTATTTTAGTCACCATATAATGTTCCTTACGTTTATATTCTATAGACCTATGTTGCATTTGATGATTTACGTTAGAAGTTTCCAATAAGTTATTTTGCATATGTTGCATTTATGAGTCTATAGAATAAATTGCTGGAGGTGAAACTGATTGATCAAAAATAACTTTATAATTCTAATAAGTATTACTAAGCTGTTCTTTATAAAACTCCCTCAACTTCCAAGACCACACTGAGAGTGACTGCGCTTTCTTCCACTCACTGAGCCATCTTTGTGATCTTTTCCAGTCTGATGCATGAAAATGCTTCCATAATGAGCATTCTAGTCAGAGTAATATTTAGCCAGTAATCGCTGAAATAAAAAGTAAATAGAGTAACCTAGCCATCAAGGCTAAAGTAGTTCTCTCCTTCCTATATCAAATAATACTGCTTATTTAAAATTATCCTGCCTTCCTATCATAAATGTTGGTAAGCCTCAGAGGAAATGATAATTACTGATCACAGCTTACATTTTACATTTAAAAATAAATTTATCAGAAATTACTAAGTACTACAAAAGAGTAATGTTATTAATAAATCACACTAAATCATAATATTCTGGACATGGAAGATGGCCATATCTTTCTTGAAACAGACTATACGCATGGATTTTTGTTAATAGTTCCATCTGCTCAGAAATCACTTCTAAGTCGAGTCTGCATATTAATATATTATTATATCTGGTACCGCATATGTAGTTGTAAAGAATTAACATTATCACCAACAAAAAGTTGAGTGATAAATGAAGTAAAGGAAAAAACCTGGAGGCTTTACTAACCACTGTGGTCTCTTTATGTTTTGGCATTGTAAGGGAGTGATGTTTTCAAGCTTGCTAAATAATAATTCCAGTGTTTAAAAACATCTAAGTATCTCCTAAGTATACAGTTTTAAAGACAGAGAAACATTTTTAGCATGAATGTCCTAACAATGGGTAAGTGAATGAATAAAGCTCAAGCTGTGGTACCTATTTTGACTCCTTTTTAGATTCTACAAAAGTTTATAGAAAGACATCCTTTTGATATCTCAAAACAAAAACAAAACAAAACACCAGATCATCTAATTTTAAGACTCCCTACCTATTGCTAATTAAATAGCAAAACATTTGTCTTTGTGAAATGCCTTGTAAACTCCATCAAAAGTCACAATTTGGGCTAACATATATGATGATTCTTAAATCAACAAGGTAATGTGCAATAATATATATCATTTAGTAATAAACACAGACATATTAATAATTTCCTTTCAAAGAAATCTTATAGCAACACAAAAAGAACACACTTTGAGTTTCACTTGGAGAAAAGTAGTTAGCTAATGTAAGTTTGAATTTGGTTGCGTAATACAAAAATCGTCTGAGTTAATGTGAGAGAAATTACACATACTGTCAATGAACGAACAAGAAACTTCGTTCCATCAATAACTTATAAACTGCCTTTTAAAAACCCCGGGATAATGCTATTTAGGAAATATATAATTAGGTCTGCATTTAAGAAATGAGATGCTAAGGTTTTGAAGCTTGATGGCTTTCCAGAAAACGACCAAGCATTGTCAGTCATAAAATACCTTTTACAGAGAAGACTAAAAGGAGCCCAAATGGAGCGCCTAAAGTAAAGCCTTCATTCCTCCCATCTTTCTCAGCTCTGCAAGAACTCAGATTTAGGAATGGGTATACCTTTAAGATCTAAAGAGACGGGGAGGATGGACTAGAGGCCATGGCTGCAGTCTTATTTGCATAAGCACCCAAATACTTACTACGTCACTACGCTGGCCTCTAGGCCCCGCCTAGTCTTACTCTAACCTGTCTTTACTAGGATGGAGGGTGAAAAGCGAAAGAAAGAAGCCAGAGTGGTAATGCTTCTTAGATTAGCTGTGTTAACGAACACATTCAATGCCACCTTTCAGCTCACTGGGAGAAAACCCCCACCCATAGAATCCCTGAAAGCGGGCGGGTTTCTCTGGCGCCCCAAGTCCTCCACTGCTAAAGACTGGTGCGCAAGTTGTAAGTGTATGTATGGCTGTGGCTCCAGTGTACTAAAGTCTATTTCTGCGCTATCACATACAGAACAAGCAAGTGAATCAACCATGTATAAGGTATGAGGATGCTTAGTCTCTCTCTAGCCGTTCCTCAGGATCCCAATACCACCAGCCCTTCTGTCACACTTTCCGATTCCTGGATGCACAGAGAAGCCCAAAGCTGTGTTGTCTTCAACAGCCACGTGCCTAGCGTAAGCCTAAAGGCCAGTTTTTGAACAGCCCCATCACAGGATGTCTCAAGCTGGAGAGAACCAAATCCGGGTCACGTGAAAGCACTGCTTTGAGAGTCTGTGTTGCCTTTGCAAATGTTCCACAAGACCTCAGAAAGGAGAATCGGTGCTGGTGCTCTCTAGCGTCAACCCCCATCGGTACGAAGATTGGATTTCAATTTACCCCGGGAGCGCATCTCTGTCCCGACACCAACTTTCTTCTCGGACTTGCCCTGTTGAACCGCACCCTTCAACCCCCAACTTGACTGGGAAAGGAGGCGGTCGCCGCGGATGCACTAGGCACTTTCTACCTAGATTAGGAAGGATGGCGGCACGTTTCGACCCACGTGCTTCTCCCTACAAGTGCTACCTCGGGACCCCCACCACCGGAACCCCAGTTTGTACAGATTCAGGACGCAGAGCCAGAGGGTATCCTCAGAAATCAGCTTCATCCTTCTACGCTTCCAGTCGCCCTTCCTCCACGCATCCCAGGATCCAGCTTGAGTCTTAAGCTCCGTGCAACCAAGCATCCTGCTGTCCTCCTTCCGACTCCTGTGTGGCTATTAGAGTGCCCCACCCTACCCTCTGGCCGAGCACTAGTACCGGAGCGTGACCTTACCTTTAGTGTTTCTTGAGCCAGCACCTCTTAGAGCTTCCACGTTCTTAGGTCACGAAAGGGTCGGATCCAGGTGGTGATGCCACAGGCCGCAGAGGAACTGTCTGGGAAGCAAAAACAGCCTGCCAAGGGCAAGCTTGGTTTCAGGAGTCCCTGTCCAGCCGGCTGGCACCGAGAGACTCGTGAGCGCCTGTGTCTGCCAGGGATATGGCACAGGATGCTGGCGCTGGCGCGCGGTTACTGGGGAGCCTGTGTGTGTGTGTGTGTGTGTGTGTGTGTGTGTGTGCATGCGTGCGTGTATGTGAGTGTGTGTATGTGCATATGTGTGTGTGAGTGAGAGTGTGACGGAGGCTCCCACGTGCCCAGCTCCTTGGTGTCGCGGCCCTTGACAGGCTGCGGGGATGGGGCGGGGGGGGGGGGGGGGGGGAGGCGGCTGCAGGCGGGGATCCGGCGTCAGGGAACCAGCCAGGTCTGCAGGCTAGGAGCCGCCTCCCCGCCCCACCACCCCGTGACGCAGAGGCCACTGCGGCTGCTGGATGCGTCCTCCCAGCACTGAATGATAGGCCAGCCTGGGGCGGGGTTTGGGGGTTGGGGGTGGGGGGGGGGATGTTGGATGGATCCGGGGAAGCCCCACGTAGAGCCAATAAAACAAATTGGATGCCTCGACGCCCACGCCCGCCATTCTAACATCTGTCTTCTAACCCACTCAGCTAAAAGGCAAAAGGCAAAGATAACAATTGCAAAAGTCTTGCTAGGCTACTCCCCTAGAATCAGTAAGGAGTCTAGGTAGAGGAGAGGGATTCTGGGTTCTCTCTTCATTACCATCCATTTACATATTTTGTGAAAGAAAAGCCTTTGGGACTTTGCTTCTCCGCAGAGTCCCTACAGTCTCAGGGATTCTAGCCAGGTTGAGTAAAGTGGTTTCAGCGATTTGGTGCTCACTCTAGATCTGTACGTATATATAAGATTATTTTACAAAGAGCGTCTACCAGCTGAAGTCTGACTTAATATCTCCCAATATTCGAAGCAGGTATTCAACTAAGCCACGTGGAGAATTCTTAACGTATACACCAATGAACACAAAGCTTTGCCTCTGTAAAATCGTTGAACTGTTCCCTAAGCAGGACTATGATCTTAAGCATTAAAGTTATGGCTGTCGAAACTTTAAATGTGTGAAGGAAACGAACCTAGAACCTATTTCAGAAGAATGAGTTTCATCTCCTTTCTAGATGATTATATCAGTAAAAATGAGCGTGTGTAGGCCTTCCAAGAATCCCTTCGGTTGTCAGGGTTTGTATGCAATTAAGATTGACTTCAAAGTACAGCAGCTACTAGAAAGGTTTTCTCAAACTGAGAAATGTCTTGGAGAGAAATCATAAGACCTAAACTTGAGGTCAGAAGATTGCTCCTAATCTTTTTTAAAGGAACCAAGAGATTTTTCCCATCAGCCTCTCTTCAAATTCACCTTTAAAAAAAAAACCTAACTGTCAAGGTTGATCCCCTTGGTGCTCCATTTCTGCCGCTGCGGATGCTCTTCCGTAGAAAAACCACAGGGGAAAATGAACACACCTGCAAGAAGCCTTTAGTGAAGATCTTGGGTAATGACGAGTGCTTCCTTCAAAGACTGGTGGCAGGCAACTGTTTGTGTAGACATATCCATTGCTTTATATGTTGAAACTGAAATCTTAACACTCCAGGTAAAGAATTTTAGACAGTGAGTAGGATTGCCCTCTGAAAACAAGACAGAAGTTTATCCGTGGAGGAAAGTGATATGTTTGCTCTCACGAATGTTTTCCTTGGAACCAATGCATGCTTAAAGTTCATATCCCTTATTCTATTCAGCTGATAATTAAACTCTACTCTAACTGCACGTGATAAGCCACATGCCACCAACTATATAGTGGTGTCTCTAATGATGACTGGTTCTTGACGTCCATAAAGAAGACTTGAGAAAGCAAGTGAAATACCAAGCTTCTGGCTAAGTACCTGGGGGCTTTATCATGTTTCCCTTAATCTCTTTAGTTAGCATAGTGGTTTTCTTAAATCAGAAAAGCCTGTCTGTACTCAGTACATGGTCTGAAATATTTTGTAAAATTTTAGTTAACATGGAGATTTCTTTTATGAGAGGTAAGGGGGGAAATTAGCAAACCTTAGTCACATACAAAACAAGAAGTGGACAGGGAAGGGGAAGATTGTCCACCTTACTGCAGGGAACTCCAGCAACAGATGAAAAGTATTCACGTTTTCATTTTAACAACAGTGCTTGCAAGATTTAAGTCTCAACCTGCTAATAGCGGTTATGCTAGAAATTACTGAGTGCATTCTCTCTCACGCTATATTAAATGACCACATGGTGTTAATGTGGAGGAGGAGGTTGACACAGGAGAACAGAATCAAAAATCTGTCAACCCAAGTAAGGAATATTGGTCTCTCTGACCACATTCTATATAAAATAAAGCAAGCATCAAATATATAATTTTACTTTCTCTCTCTCTTCATTTCTATCAGCCCTATTACTGCATATTTTTCACTATCTAGAATGTTATTTTCTCCTAATATCTTTTCTTTTAATAATGACGTTGTTGGAGGAGTTGCCTTGGTTCTCTGATTGTTATGGGGCACTGAACTTCCTTTTTAGAAACATATTAGTTTGGGTATAAGAACACACAAGGTTAAACACAGTCAGTCTTTTACCTGGAAAGTGTAGAGGTCAAATCCAAACCATCCCCAGTGAAAAGGGAACTCACATTTGCCTTAAAAAATCTGACTGGGGAAGGACTGCGCAGTCACGTGGAGGCTGTATATTCAAAGGTTTAAGTGCACAACTGGTAAACTGAACTGAATAAATAAAGCAAAGATATTCTTATTTTTATGTGTGTGCGTCTGTGCATACATGTATTTGTATGTGTTTGTATAGTTTATATGCCTGTTCTCACAGAAGCCAGGTATCAGATGCCCGGTTCTGTCACTCTCAGCGTGAGACAGGATTTCTCACTGGGCCTGGAGTTACACTTACAGCCGTCAGGGTCCAATGCTCCTGTCTCTGCTTCTTCTGCTTGCAAGAATGCTGGCTCTTTTTTTTTTTTTTTTTTTTTTTTTTTTTTTAAATCAGGGCGCTGGAATCCACAATCAGGCCCTCAGGCTTCCTGCAGCAAGTGCTCATAGCCCTCCCCCCACCCCCAACTGTTTCTCCAGTCTAGGATAAGCCAATGTACCTGAGCTGATGAAAACAAAAAACGTCAGATTTTGGCACTTCAGCCATGAGAGCTGGCATCAGCTGATTATTGAGTGTCAGCCTGTCAAAATGATCAGTAAAAATTCACAGCACTGGCCTGGCCGCGGTGTGGTGACGAATGCCTGTAATCCCAGCACTCTGAGAGGCAGAGGTAGGCAGATCTCTGTGAGTTCCAAGCCTGCCTGGTCTACCAAGTAAGTTTAAGACAGCCAAGGCTATACAGAGAAACCATGTCTTGAAAATCTAAAGAAAAAAAAATACACAGTGCTTTCATATTACAGCTATTTCTAGTCCCTGTTTTTGTTTGTTTGTTTGTTTGTTTTTAACCAATCTGCTAAAACAGAATCTTTTGCTTAAGATTCTCCCAAACCGAAAATTAATATATGCTTATTCTTTGTGTTATTTTAAGTTTAACTGATGCAAATAGTGAGACAGAGCTATTCAAAGTATATTAAATAAGCAGGGTACTTACTATTATACCAATACTTATTTGTACAGACCCCTGTGTACCACCATGGGGTCTTCTCTTCTTAATTACACTGGAAAGCACACACAAAAGAATGACATCTAGAAAATTAAACACCTTAGAAAAACCTCTTGATATTTCCCCATTTCGTAGCAGGAACAATAAATGCCTCATAGCAACTGTACTCAGAGAATTGTTTTAAAATCACAATAACAGCATTTTAAGTTGTAAATAAAACTACTTATGATAAACCATGTTGCATGAGGGTCTCACATATACACAAAGCAAGGCTACTCAGTATAATTCAATAAGACATAGAAAGAGAGGCTTGTAGAGAAAAAGCCACCGCAACATTCATGAACGTCACAGTTTGAGACAAAATCAACCAAACTTCTCATAAAGTGCTTCTATTTGAGGTTGTAATGTTACAAACCTGCAGTCCCTATTTGATTGAGTCCTTCCTTGCAACTAATAGTTCTTTAGCTTTTAGACTCAGTTTCACCACTCTTTCCTAATGTTTTGTTGTTGCTGCTGTTGTTTTTCCTGACCATGGGGAGATTATCATCTCATTTATCACCGTAGGGAAAATCATTAAAAGTTCAAATCACAGCCCGGTGGTTTGGTGCATGCCTTTGATCTTAGAACTCACTCAGCAGGCAGAGACTGATGATTCTCTGAGTTCAAGGCCAGCCTGGTATACAGAGAGAGTTCCAGGGACTACACACAGAAACCCTGTCTCAAAACAAACAACACAAATGTTCAAATCACAAACAGATTCTGGAATCGATATCCTTCCTAAAGAATTGTATACTTAAGACTATTCTTGCTTGAGTGTTTTTAGCTATCCTTCATTTGATCAGAAAAATGGAGCTAGGTAAACGTTTGAGGAAAGATACCTAGTATAGAAAATATTACTTTATATATGCGAATGGAACAATGGTAAACAGTAAAGGTTTAAAACCATAATGATGATGGTTAATGATGCCAATACAACAGACTCTAAAATTACTTGGGAATGTAGCCATAATAGTTGAGGGTTGTCTTACTTAAGATCATTTTGTTAAACAAATCTGCCGTTATTCTCTGACTGCAGTCCTGGACTCTGTAAGTGGAGAAAGGGACCTGAACAGTAGTCGGTATTCCTTATTCTCTTCTTCCTGCTTGTTGGTGTGACGTGGACCCAGATACTGCAAATGTCTGTATCATTGACTTCTGGGTTATGATGTGCTCTAGAGCTATGAGCAACAATGAACTCTTCTCTTAAATTACATCATAGCCCCTGGCAATGAGCAGCATGGAGAGAATCAGACATGCACTGGCATTTTCAGATTTGAGCAGTGTAGCAGGTAGAGTCTCAAAGAAACTGAAGAAGCCACTGGAACTTGGGTGACTCTCATAAGAAGGACAACTTCCCATGTATTCGTGGTCTTTACAATTTTTTCAATTATTTTTAGCAAAATGCAATATATTCTAACTCACAAATAAAAACATAACACAGCTAGTTTAAGAAAGACATTTAAGTGCATGACCTGTCCTAAATTTTATACATTTCAGTAAATGTTTATGTGGTAAAAATGGCCATTCTGAAGCATTGGAGTTTCACTTGGCATGAAGATCTCTTTCAAAGAACATTAGTATTTATGACAGCCATTAGGGAAGGAAGGAAATTATTAGAACAAGTATCCATTGAACTATAAAGAATTGATGGCAGGTTGTGCATCAGTTTCCTCTGAACTGCGGCACTATCTTCTGTGGAGCGAGCATATAAGAGTCAGAAAACTAACAACGTTTACAAAATTTATAAGATTGCAACAGTCACATGACCCAGTTATGAGAGTCAAAAACAATCTCTGGGGCAAGGAGATGGGTGGAGCTTCCTAAAGATGTGAAGTGAGCTCCAGGGATGCAGCTTCGCAAGGCATCAGTGGTGCTGAGGGTGGACTTGCAGGTAATGCAGCTGCCTTCATCCACCTGTGTTCCATGCTCCCTATAACCAACTCAATAAGGCGCCTGGTTCACTTGGTTAAACTTAGATAAGATCAGTTCTTTGATCTTTTGATACCCTATCTGGTGTGAGTAGATGATTGTTTTGTCCCGGAAGGAGAAGCCACAGGACAAGGCAGTACCAAGGAGACAACAACCAATCCAATGAAGAGCATCATATAACTACTGAATTATTTTGAGATTCACCTCCAACCATATACTTTTTCCTCCATCTATTCCTTTTTTACTCTTAGGAGTCTGTCTTTCTCTCATTTCCTCTCTCCTTCCTTTTTCCTTCCTCTTATTTTGTTTTTAGTTCTTTATGTTAGATGCTAGTTTGGCTGTGCTTATTTTACAAAGTGAAGTGTGACGATGTTGTATCTTACTAAATTACTGAATAGTGTGCACGCATCATTTAGGAAGAAAATCTTCTTAGAGAGATTGGGATCAAGTAGCTTATAAAACTGTCTGGACATAGAAGCCTTTTGGAGATACATCATATGTTTATTTTTCAGTCTTTTAAAAACATCTATTTATTTAGACATTCCTATCTTTGTAGCCATTTTGGAAGTTCTTTTAAGAATCATAATATCAAGGTTCAAATATACACAACACTATTAAATATCTTTAAAAATCAGTTCTGTCCTCAAGTATGTATTTTAGTGACTTCAAGCTGCTGTAAGAGGTTATCGTAGATTGACTGCCTTAAACCATAAACATTTATTTCTCCCAGTTCAAGAGGCTGAAAGCTACAGCAAGATGCTGCCAAAGCTAGAGTTGGGTAAGATGATCTTCCTGGAATGCAGATGCCAACGTTTTTGAAATATCTTCATATGGCAGAGAGAAGGGGGGAGCAGAGCAACCTCTTGACTCTTGTCCCACTAAGGACACTGATCACTTTCATGAGGGTTGCACCCTCACGGTAAAATTACCCAGTTATGGATGACTACACAGCAGCTTACATTAGCCATGCTACCTGTCCAGTTCGCCACCTGAAACCTCAGTTGCTCACAGCACAGTGAATGCTTGTTCTTACTCTACACTTCTGAAGCTGTAGTTTGTCCTGCTCTCTTTAGTGCTATGTGCCTTCTCACTGTGGACCTCACAGGAAGAAGAAAACTTGATACAGTGTATATCTCTTACCTCAATGAAAGGGAAGACCAAGAACTCAAACCAAATCAGGCAATAAGCACTTGCTGCTCTTACAGATGACCCAGGTTCAGGTTCCAGAGCCTACACTACAGCCAGCAAAGTCAAACTGCAATTCTCATGATTTGTTCTGGCCACTGTGAGTACAGCATGCATGTGGCACACAGATACATACAGGCACACACCCATTGTAAAAGGTGTAATTAACTAATTAATTAATTAAAATAGATGCCAGTCATACAATTACTTTGTACATGGAACATTCATGACATTTTAGCATTTTCCCCCTGTTGCTCATTGGAAATGAAAAATCTACATAAAATTCTTCAACTCCTGGAATTTCTGTGCTATATTTTTCATCTCTTCTTTAGACAGAATCAGACGTTGGAGCTGCAGAGATAGCTCAGCAGTTAAAAGAATACACATTCTTGTAAAGGGTCTGGATTCAGTTTTCAACACTTATGGCAAAACAGCTCACAACTAATTGTAACTCCAGCTCCAGGACATTAAACAATCCAATATCCTCTTCAGGCATCCATGGAGACTGTGTTCACATGCACAAAGTAACCAAAGTCACGCACATGTACATACACACACTCAAAATTAAAAATAAGAACAATATTCTTAGAAGAACCAAATCTTAGATTCACCTCTTATTTTGAAATATTCTATCAAATGCAGCTAAAAAGAAAAAATAAAATGAAACAAGACTCCTATTCATTTGCAAATATCTTCCTCTGTAACCATGTGTTCCTTAGATATATTATCAATTTCCTCGGTTATTGAAGCTATCGGGTTTCCCAAATCCTTCTCCATTGTTTCATATTTATTGTTATTTTTCTGGCCTTTGGTAACTATTGTGTCCACTTCCTGAGCCAACGTGAATTCTACGTGTGTAGTTTCTGTTGCTGCTGTAGTTTTGTGTTACAATACTGCTTAGCTTGATCAGTTTTTCACTAAGCCAACTCGGTGGCCAATCAGGCGGGCTTCAGATGGCTTCTGACTCTGAAGCACAAGAGAAATGTCCGGTAGCTGTATTGAACATGGCTATCCATCAAGGACAAGGGGAGGGGAAAAGGGGCATAAGCCAACCCATGCAATTGTACTTAAATCAGTAAAGAATGGGAAATCTTGTACATTGGCAAGGACATATGTTTTGGGTTTTTGTTTTTGTTTCATTTTGTTTTGTTTTATTTTTCTATTTCTGAACTTGCTAAATGAAACTTTAAGTCTTTCATATCCTCTTGAGTGTATTCGTTTGGTGACTTTTACATCTCTTACTCTTCTTGGTATTGAGCTGATGTTTTTGCTTCATTCTTTCTTGGATAAGGAGAGTGGCTCACCAATCATAGTGACACTACTATCAGTGTCCTTCCTAGAGCTGTTGCTCAGTGTCATGATTTTCTCTCAAATGCTGCTTCAGCTTTCTAAAAGTCCTTTATTGTCTTTATCTTGCAGCTTAAAGCCAAGCTACTTTCAAATACATATATGTCTAAGCTGTGTGTTCCTGAACTCCTTGACACCTGAGGAGCTGAGGCACTTGGGCCTAAGAAAATAAGAACTAGCTTGGACACCATTCCAAGCCTTTATATTCTTGTATGCATGCACTCAAATCCCCACACTCAAATCATGTTTATTCATAGTTTACTGAAGACTTGATACTTGCTTGGCAAGGCAGAGTACATTTATGATGATATAAAAAGGTTCATCATGAAGTGACACAATAAATTCAAAGGAGAAAAATAACACTTCATATATATATACATACATATATATATATATAATTCATCACCATTATTTCTTCTAAAAATTTATTCCTTATTTTTCAGCATGCATTCAGAAACCCTTGTAGGACTTCATTTAATCATTACAGTAGGGTCCAAAAGGGAGGTAATTGTCTGTGCTTATATCATCATCTTACCCAGCAACATTAGCTGAATTATATATATAGAGAGAGTATCTTATATGATTTGAATAATGCATAAATCACTCATGTAGAGAGGCAGCCTTTTGACTGATGCAGAAGTATTTAAAATACGCAACGATGCATGCCACATTGGGAAAAGTGCAAAGATGAATCTTCTGGTGCTAGAGTAAAATTGAAGGCTTTCAAATAAACTCATTATTTAAATATATAATTAAAATATATAGAGTTTAATTTAGTAGACTTTCATGAATTTCATATGAGTATAGAAATCTGAAAGAAATATAACGTCAGCAATGAGACAGACCTTTCATCTTGAATTCTCAATACTGTTCTCCAGGCAAAATAATCAGTTTTTGAAAGGAATGGACGCATCTAGGTGTGGTGCACAGTATTATCACAGGAGCATGGAAAACAACTCTCCTGTTACAACGTGTTACAAAAATAGAATTATACCAAAGGAAACAAAAGGTAGCTTGTAAGACTTTAAATTCACTAAATATTAGAAATTTTGACCTTGGAGATGAGTAACAAAAATAATTTAATACAGCCCAATAAATAAAATAAAATACAAGATCATAATTACAAGATATAAATCAATAATTATGAGAGTATGAACTGTACTTTCACATAGTAAAATGCAAAATAATGATGTGATTGGGACGAAGTTCTTGCGAAGAACCACCATTTTGTAACCATAAATAAGTAATTGATTTGGATAAAATAAGCTCTGATTTCTAACAATACTAGTTGAAATATTTTCCAAAAATGACTATGAAAAGTCACAAATATAGAGATAAATTATATGAATTTGAGAATTTTCCAGGTGGCACGGGTGTGTGCTTATGTATGTATGTGTATGTTTGTATATACAATATTTATGTTCTTCCATTCACATTTTAGTCTATTGGGTTTAGCATGCATTATAATGTCAGAAATATGTATTAGGTATTAGGTATCTGAATTCAGGTTATAACACAAACCCCATAATTCGCTGCTATTTTCCAGAGTGATATCAGCAGTTTGGATTCTAAAGTGGCTTCTGTATAGCTTTGGAATGAGGGCTGACCAACAGAAGGTTAAGCTGTGATAAGATGCTACACTCTCTAGCTCTAGGGCTGGAATGAGCAGCTGGCAATTGAGTTAACAATTGCTTATATTTGCATGATAAAGTTCTTGTAAAAGTCAAAACCATAAGGTGATGAGCTTTTGACCCGAAACTACCCATGTATCCAAAGAGAACCACACCCCATTCCATAGAAACAGAAATCTCTTTGCTCGGGAGCCTGTAGGGCTTTGTACTATGAACCCCTTCCTCTGGTTATTCATTTATTGTTGAAATAAACTGCTAAGTGTAGGAAGTGTCTCCTTGAGTTCTAAAATAAACAGTGAAACTCTAGATAGTGTTAGAGAAATATTCAATTAGTGACCAAATTGGGAAGAAAGTTAAACACACACCCTCAGCAATTATTATATAAATGGATGAGTTTTGACACAAGTATGTAATCCCAACAATGTCATCACTCTGTAGTGGCATGGACAGAATGCCTTTGTAAGCGCATATATTTAAATACACGGTATTTAGGGAGTGGCACTACTGGGAGGTATGATGTTGCTGGAGGAGGTGTATCACTTGGGGTTGGCTTTGGTGTCTCAAAAGCTCAAGCCAGATCCAGTGTCTCACTCTTCTTGTTGCCTGTGGGTCAAGGTGTGGCATTCTCAAGCACCTGTCCACCCCCACGTGAGCCTTCATGCTACCTGCTACGATGTCACGGAGGGGCTTTGATTTGGAATGAATGGAACTAGAAGAGATCATCCTGAGTGAGGTAACCCAGACACAGAATGATACACATAGCACACACACACTTATAAGTGGATATTAGCCCAACATAGATGTCCTCTGAGATACTCCATCCAGCCGGGGATTGGGATAGATACTGGGACTTGCAGCCAGACTCTGGGTGGAAATCTGAGAGTTGTATGGAAGAACGGGGAGATAGAAGGACCTGGAGAGTTTAGGAGCACCACAGAGAGAACATCATGGCAGGTGGATCTGGACCCATGGGGGCCTGCATAAACTAATGCACCAACCAAGGACCGTGCATGCAGAGAATCTAGAACTCCTGTTCAGATATAGCCAATGGACATCTCATTCTCCACAGTTGAGGGAAAAAAGGGGAGTGGGGACTGCCTCTAACATGAACCCCAGTACTCCAGATGTGATCACTTCCTTTTGGATGGGAGGCCCTGTGAGCACACAGAAGAAGGGGAAGCAGGTTATCTAGATGAGACCTGATAGGCTGTGGTCAAAAGGTGGGGGAGGTGCCCCCTCCTGTCAGAGGTCTAGGGGAAAGGAATAGGGTGGAAGAGGGAAGGGGAGTAGGAATGGGAAGACACAAGAGAGGGGATAACAATATGAATACATTATAACAAATAAGATTACAAAAAGGAAGGAAGGAAGGAAGGAAAGAAAGAATGAATGAAAAATCCCAGCAGATCAGTTTTAGCAGTGAAGACTCAGGAGACAGATGCTGGAGCGAAATACTACTATCTCAGAGACACAGGGAAAGCATCTAGCTGATCTTTCTACTCAGCAAATATCCCAAAGGAAAAAGTCAAAAACCAAAAGCTTGCTAGCTCACCTGACAGCCCAGCAGGAAAAAGCCAAAAAACTCCTTCTTCTTCTCCACCCTGTCTTAAATACCCTTCAATTCAATGCCCCTACTTTCTATTTAATCCCTGTTGACTGGTTTCATGGCCTGTCCCTTGACCTCGGGTTAACCTTATTAAACCCTGTGCACAGAAAGCTCTTGGATGAAAGGTGTGTGCCAAGGCTGGCCAACACCAAAAATATGTGTTTACAATAAACAGACAGTTATTGGATTAACGTTGTATGCTAGTGCTGAGCAATTCCACAACTAGAAACAGGTTTTTACAGTTCACAATCTCAGGGCTCACAGTAGGATCAAATATCCTAAAACGACTTACAGTAACCCCACATTATGTCTTTATAGTGTGCTGCCTATATTTTCTTCTGGAACTTTCAGCATTTTAGGCTTCACGTGGAGATCACTGATGCACTTTGAGCTGTTGTTTGCGTAGTGGCAGATGTGACTCAGATAGCATTCTTCCATTTTCCCTGCTCTGCATGCCCACACTAACAAATAAGTGATGCAACTCTAGAATTGACACAGAGGGAGGACAACTTACGCTTCCACCTAGTAGATGGGAAGAAATAATGAAAATAAGAGTAGGGATTAATAAAATAGAAACAGAGAAAACAATAGAAACAATCAGTAAATCTGGGAGCTGTTTCTTTAAAAAGTTAAAAAAAAAATAATTGGCATGCCCTTGGCCCAGTTCAGGAAAATCATCAAGGAAAAGACCCACAGAGCATATTAATAGATGAACGGGGACACATTACAACAGACACCAAAAGAAATTAAAGAGATGCAAATAGGAAATGTCAAGGGATCCCCATCTTGCAGGTGATATGGTATTAGAGATAACAGATCAAAAGTATTCCACCAGAGATCCAGAAACAATGGACAGTTTCAGCAAAGTGACAGGATACAACAGCACACTCTAAATATTAGTAGGCATTCCATAACAAACATACTGGGGAAGAAACCACCAAAATACTTCTGTTCACAATAAAATATCCAGAAATAAACAAGCAAGGAGGTGTAAGATTTCTACAATGAAAACTTTAAATCTCTGAGAGAGGAGCTTGAGGAAGAGGAAAACACTAGAACGTCAAAAGCCACCCATGGTAGTAGATTGGTGGAACTAATGTTCTGGAGTTGGTTCTACCAAATGTGGTTTACGGATGTAATGCAATGATAATCAAAATCCTCTGACATTCTTCACAGAACTAGAAAAAAAAATTCTAAAATTTGTATGGAACCACAAAAGACACTGTATAGCCAAAGAAATAGTGAGCAGAAAGACCAATGTTTGAGGATTTATCCTACCAGATTTCAAGCTATAATAACAAAAATGGATTCGTATTGGCATAAAAATAGGCATATAGATAAATGGAACAAAAATAGAAGACCCAAGCATGAATGCACAAAACTATAACCCTGTGATAATTTACAAAGATGCAAAAAAATACACTGGAGAAAATACATTGTTTTGCACAAATGGTGGTGGTAATTACTTTCTAAACTGCTCTACTCTACTAATTACATATGGCTCTTGCTCATGTTAGGCTGATGACCTCCAAGCACTTCTCTTGGAAATAACCTGGAACATCAAAAAGTTCAACAGAAACTTGAAACTTAAAGACTAGAAGTAGAATTGGCAAGTTTTCACAGCTTCCTAAGTTTCATTGGCCAAAACATGTTCCGTGGATAATGATTATGTTATATTTTTTGCCCTAAGAGAAAAAGGATGGAAGATTCATGAATGCTAACCTAAAGAGACAGGAGCAACTAAAGAATCTAACTACTTGGTGAGGGATGTCTAAACTCTCAGTTCCACAACTTGCTACTTCACTCTCCCCTGGAAAGCTCAATTTATCTATCCTTGACAATTATAATCTTAAACTTAGCTGGATGTCATGGTCTGCCGTGTTTAGGCACAACTTACCCTGCCTGCGTCATTAGTCATTAAGAGAAGCAAGTCATTCCATTTCCACTAGACTCGACGTATAGAAAGTACACATCATTGTGCCTGGCACAAGACCTATAATTTCTTTAAGCATCTGCTTCTTCGTTCTAAAAACAATTTAAAATAGGGTACAGGGGTTTTAAGTGAAAATTGATCCATGTGAATCAACTCTTGCCAAACAAAGAGTTTCTTTCTCCATAACACATGGGTCATAAATCCTTTAGCTAGCTACTTGATTATGATTGTAGAAAGTCCTTGACGATACTAATCAAATGAGAAGTAAAATAATGATTTGTTGCTAGCATTTCTTTTTATCCTTTCACTGCATTGCATATGAGCGAATCCTATTGTTTCACAAAACACTCTTAGGATTGATTGTCTTTTGTGATACTGCCATTTCTAACTGTTACTCAGTAAATCTTGTATATACACAATATAACTCTAGCCTTTGATATGCAGTCTGTCACATTTAAATCTCAAATACAGAAACACAGAGAAATATTTTAACTCTTGTACTAGCCCTCACAAAGACTCAGGATCCCCCTGGTGGGGTCTGAAGTTCAACTGTATTTGTTAGAATCACACAATGTCTTGTGCTTCAGATTTCCTGAGTATAGTATGAAGAATATGACATCTAAAGTATAGAGTAGTTACAAATATTAAGAATTCATTTAAAAGTTTGTAATAGTGCCTGGCATTCATATGCATGTTCATATATACTAATACATGTATATGTATATATGTATAAATTCATGTATATAAACACATAAATATAAATCCATCATTTGTATATATGTATAGATATATAAGTTCATTATATTACATGTGTGTGAAACCATTATAAAGAATTTCTGTTCGAGTGGCTGAATGTGTGAAGGCATTGATCTTATACTTTGCCTTTTTCTGTTGTATCACACTTTGTATTTTTCTCCAGCTGAAGGAATATCACCTATTCTTTGAGGCATAATTTAACATTTGTAGTGTAAAATAGAGAACATAGTGAAAAAAAAGAGGTGTATATATTCTAAATATTCCAGGTAGATGGTGTGAAAAACCGCACACAAGTGACAGAAAGCATCAGGTCCTAATCTAGAGAAAGGCGTGGAGGCTTACGCAACAAGAACAAAAAGCTTCACAATTATTCAGGAAAAATTTTTCTTCATTTTATTAGATGAGATCTCTGTAGTCCATGGAAGTCAGATAATTTTATAACAGTCAAATACTTAGTAAAAAGTCAAATTTTGGGGAGAAAATTATTTTACAAACATTTCTATCTACACAGAACACTGGATGAAGTAGGTGAAAGTTGCACTAAGGATGACAAAACAAAGATACAATTAGCATACTTGCAGGTGGGCGCCATGGTACACAACTGTAATCCCAGCACTCAGGGAGGCAGAGGCAGGTGGATCGCTGCGAGTTTTAGATCAGCCTGGTCTACAAAGTGAGTCCAGGACAGCCAAGGCTACACAGAGAAACCCTGTCTCAAAAAAACAAAAAAGAAAAAAAAATTAACACACATGCCATAACTTAAAACATACACAAGACATTCTGAGAAGGACTAAGTACAGATGGGGAAGAGAATCAGCAAATTGGGAGGAACTCAGGTAATATTCTTGTGGTGGCCATTTGTTTCTCTTAAGGATTCTGATTGGTTTCAGTAACATTAAAAAAAAAGAATCAGCAACAAGAAAGAAGTCTGTCATAGAAGTAAAATGGATAATCAGTCAGTAGGGTTGTAGCTGGAAAGAATATAATCAGAATTTGTTTTTAATAATCAATTCATCATTAGTGTAACTAGGAAGATGCTGTTTCTGTATCTTCATTAATTTTTTCCAATAAATACATGTGTATCCTAAACCTAGTGCTAGATATTTACTAAATTTGCAAAATTTCAGGACTAAGAAGGAAACATTGAATTTGATAAGAAGCACAACTGATGGTTTCATTTTTAAAATAGTTGTTTTGTGTAGCCCTGGCTGAGCTCTGTAGTTCAGGCTAGGCTTGAACTCAGGGAGAGCCACCTACTTCTGCCTCCTAAGCGTTGGCATTAAAGGAGTGCATCACCATCATTGACCAGCTTTTTTGCATTTCTTAAGAGCCTCAGCTGCTGAGCTGGACAAGGTGACATGAGCTTGGATGCCAAGTATAATCCATATTTTTAAAATTTATTCAGATTACATCTCAATTGTTATCCCCTTACTAGTCTCCTCCCGTTCCTCCCTCCCTCCCTCTTTCACCCTATTCCCATCCCCTACCTCTGTGACAGAAGGGGACCTCCTCCCCCACCATATGGTCATAGCTTATGAAGTCTCATCTTGGTAGCCTGCCTATTCTTTCTCTGAGTGCCACCAAGCCTCCCCACCAAGGGGAAGTGGTCAAATATGGGACACCAGAGTTCATGTCAGAGTCAGTCCCCACTCTCCACACAACTGTAGATAATGTCCTTTCCATTGGCTAGATCTGAGTAAAGGTTAAATGTTTACTGCATGTATTTTCCTTGGTTGGTGCAGTAGTTTGAGCAGACCCCATCACCACCCCCGCCCCCGGGTCCAGATCTGCCCATCATGATGTTCTTCTTGTAGGTTTCTAGGACCCTCTAATGACTGAGAAACACTTAAAGAAATGCTCATCATATGCCGGGAATGCAGGTTAGTAGCTTTACAAATGAAAAGATGACAGAGACAGTTTTCTACCTGAACAGTTTCCTCCTTCTCAAGTCTCTGAGGGAGTTGAGGACCAGGTAGCTTAGTTTTACAATGAATCTCAATTGTTTAGGGGCTAAGATGTTTTTAGATCTAGATAGGTGATCTAAGTTTATAATGACAATATGTGATGGAGATTGATTTACATTCAGACATTTAGATGCACCAAGATAAGAAAGATATCTTCTTCAAGGCTGTCAAATACAAATAGCGAAAACACCAAGAATGTAACATTTATATAATTCCTGATTGTGTCACAGTTCTTCTTGCCATAGGCAATCTATTGTATATATGTGTAATAATATAAATGTATATATACAAAATAAAATAATTTTTAAAAAGAAATGCTCAATATCCTTAGTCATCAGAGAAATAAAAATCAAAACAACCCTGAGATTCCATCTTACACCCATCAGAACAGCCAAGATCAGTGGAAGAATGGATAAAGAAACTGTGGTACATTTACACTATGGGCTACTACTCAGCTATTAAAAACAAGGAAATCTTGAAATTTGTGGGCAAATGGATGGAACTAGAAATGATCATACTGAGTGAGTTAACCCAGAAGCAGAAAGAATCACATGGTACATACTCACTTACAATTGAACACTAGCCCAAAAGAGATGTCTCATGAAAATCTTCACTTACCAGGAGATTTGGGATAGATGTGGGGATCTCCTATTGGGACTTTAGGTGCAAGTACTATGGGAGAAGTATAATCCACATTGGAAGTGAATTCCAGAATAAATTTTCAGAGTTAACAAACCAGTGTCTTTCCTTCCTTCCTTCCTTCCTTCTTTAAGACAAGCTTTCTTTATGTAGCTGTGGCTGTCCTAAAACTCACTGCATACACCAGAATGGCTTTGAACTCACAGTGATCTGCCTGATTCTGCCTCCTGAGTCCTGAGATTAAAGATACATGTGGCTAGCTTCTTTCAGTCCCAACAAAAAGAAAAATTTGCATATTCAAGAAAAAAATAGTTGTTTTGACTTTCAATTCAATATAATCAGTTCTATAGAAAGTGCTTTATTGCTATCACATTGAAGACTTACCAATTCAAAACCCGGAAGGTAAGAAAACTCCATACAAAAAAAGTAAGTCAGATGCATTCTGTTTTAAAAATCTCAGCTCTTAGTATTGGGAATTCCTACAATTTTTTTTTTTTTTTTTTTTTTTTTTGCTAACTTACCTACATTTACCAGACATTTTTCTTATTTTTACACATACATTTATATTATTACATATAACTATAATAAACTACATACAGCAGGAAGAAGCACAAAACAACGAGGACTTACATAAATGTTACATCATAGTGTTTTGGCTATTTGTATTTGGCAACCTTGAAAAAACATCTTTCCTATCTTGGTGAGTTATTAAGAGTCAAATGGTCCTACACGGTTTACTGTGCATGTAGGTACTCAGTTTCCAAAGCATTCATCTGAGAATATTGAATGTTGACTGTGTTGCATTGTCTCTAAATTGAATAATTTAACATTTCCTGATTATTACAGAAGATAAAAAAATCAAAGGCATGATGAATTGTAATTGAAAGAAAAATGGCGCCTACAAAAAGAAATAAACATAATTATTATTCAGGTTGAGTGCCTTCATCTCTGATTACATCAGGACATGAAATTGAAAGGGTGGGTGTGTATATATATATAATAAGCTTTATAAACAGATAGCAAATTATCTTTCTTTTACAAACATTCATCACTTTAGAAAAAGTATATTATATTAATATTTACTTACTTTCTAGATTGAGAAAGAGCCGGGCAGACAAGTTAGAGTTAACTTACTTCAGAATAAAAAATAGTATTTTTATTTTCTTATGCCTTATCTTCCAATGTAAACTATTAACATAAACATGTTGCTTTTAAATACTTAGGGTGAAAATGCAGCAATGGCATAATATTTGAATTACTAAAAAACAGCCTAATTTTATCAAAAGGGAAGTTAAAATAAATTTTCAATGGAAGTGAGATGAATAGTACATTTAAAAGTTGTATTCGGTCAAGAAGCTACCTTGACCACATAGAAATATTTCCCAAAATGGGAGGCTTAAAACAATGTGGATCAAGAAGGCAGAAATATTTCCCCAAATCGGAGGCTTAATACAATGTGGATTAAATAGGCAATCAGGTATTTTATCTCGTTAAAAATGAACTCAATTTTTAAAATTTAATTTTGTAGCTAAAATTCGATTAGGAGAATCACTAATTTGCATAAAACTGGCTTATTTTCATACCAGCTGCTGAAAATTTTGTTGAACAAGCCTGAGTTTGGCATGCAGAGCTGCCGCCTGTCTTAGGAGTAAAAATATCTGCAGGCATGAAAGATGTCTGCGAAGCTAGCGAAATACAAACCCATGCTTTATATTTCTGATGCTTTTTCTTGTGGGTGGTTTTCTTTGGTATGGGGAGGTATTAAGAAATGTTACTGAACCAAGGGGCGAGTCCAGAAAATGAACACACTCAAGCCGCGTGCAAAGTGATCAGTACAACCAATGAGGTATCAGTGGCGTATGTAGGTGAGCAGGGCAGCTTCCAGACACAGTAATGTACGTTAAGCGTGGTTCGTGGTGAGCTGGAATCCCTGACCCTTTATTTTATTCCGTACTCTTTGAGTCTGTTATTTATAAAAGGAACTTCTCCTTGCCTATCTCAATTGCTGTCATGGAGGCTTGCTGGCTCTGTCTGCTAACGTAGGCCTACTCCTGGAAGCTTCTAGCATTTATACAATCTAACCTAGACCTAGAATGTTTTCAGCCCCTGAGACCTACTTCTTAATAAGCTCGCCTTTTCTTGTTCTTACTGAGCTTTGGGCTGGCTGGTTCAACTAAGCTGTTCTGAATCAAACTACTCTCCCAGCTGATTTACTCAACCTGACTTACTCGCGGCCCCTCAATTGCTCTGTTTGGCCTCAAACTAACTCCAGCAATCCGTTCTAATCTGGCCCCTTCTCATTCTGGATCATTCTGCCTTCACCTGCGTCTAACCTGTTGTCTCATTCAACCTCTCTCTGCACAACTCTCCTAGTAAAACTACCTCCCCGCTCTCTCTTTCTCTCTGCATTGCCTATTAAGTGGCTTCCCCTTCCTCTCTCTACTGGTGAAAGTTGGGCATATCCCATTCTGTCAAATCTTCTCTGATTCCTCACATTTTCTGCTTTTCAAACATCTCTTTCAAATGTGGGTGCTTCCTTCTACAAACTAACTTTACCTTCATTGTTTGGGATTAAAGATGTGTACAACCATGCCTGGACTTAAGCTTTTCTTTGCCTGACACTTGCTCTAAACCAGGCTGCTCTTGAGCTCAGATCTGGTTGCCTCTTTCTCCTGGATTAAAGGCGTGTTTGTATTCCAGCTGGATCATCTCACACAAACCTAGAAGGTCTTTGGATGTGTTCTCCAGAGCAGCCATGTTCTGAATTAAAAGATTCTCTCCCTCTCCCTCTCCTTCCCTCTCCCCCTCCCCCTTTCTCTTTTCCTCTCTTCTTTTCTTCTTTTATGATGATGATGACGATGTTGTTGTTGTTGTTGAAGAAAGGGTTTCTCCTGGCTTTCTTGAAGCTCACTCTGTAGACCAGACTGGTATCAAAATCTTCCCCTGCTTCCTGTGCTAGGGGAAAGAGACATATGTCACCACCATCCCTGACTACTTCCTTTCATTTTTATTTTTTGCTTCTGAATTATTCTAAGGCCAAATTAATACCACAAAAGGTGCTTCTGAAATAATTTTCTTATTAGCATAAGCTCGATACCAATTTGGTGGGAGTATAAGGTCCAAATCAAACTAAATCCCAGCACTTAGAATAGGAAGAAGCTACAAATTTCCATCATTAACCAAGCACCTATTTGTGGACACCTCCTAGGAAAAAGGAAAATCAACTTTCTCCAGTAGTATCATTGGGTAGATCAGCTACACAACAGGTTGGCAAGAGTAGTTGGCATACAAAATGTGCTCCCTATTTCTTTGTGCACTCTTATTGGTTTTATTTTGTTTGTATTGATTTTTGCCTCTTTTGTTGCTGTTTGACTTTCTTTGTTTGTTGTTTTTAAGAACACAAAATTGGGAAGGCAGAGAGAAGGGAGAGGTTGATATTGGGCTTCAAGACCCTGGATAAGCAATTGAGGTGACTCAAGATTCTCCCAGCATCCTTCCCTTCCTGCCTGCTACAGGGAGTGGCTGGTTTGCCTGCCCTCTACCCTGAACTCTCCATCCCATGGAGCTGAGGTTTCTCCTCCCCCAGACATTTCGGTTGCCTCTCCTCTTTCTCTCTCTCCATTTCCTCTCTTCTCTCTGATTTCCATCTCTCCTCTCTCTGCCAGCACACTTTCTCTTCCTACACTCTCTGTGTCCCCGTGCGTGGTGGCTTCTTTGGGATAGGTGAACCCCTCCTAGAGCTGCTCCCAACCTGCATTTAATTACTTTAACTTGTCTTAAATTAGCTCATTTCACCAGCAGAAAGAAAGATAACCTATCAGTTGGGGGAGGGAAAATAATTTGATCAAAATATAGTTTATGAAAAAAAATTAAAGTAACTTTGGAAAATATTGAAAAACCATCCAATGGTCTCAGATTTTTTAAGAGCAGCTGCTTCTAATGCCTTTTGTAAGCTGCGGTCTCCTGCTACACAAAGTCCTATTAACGCTTTCACTAATCAGTTTGTTCAGTGCCTGGACTATCTGCAATTTATTGTTACACTTACTAATGTGCTTTTAGCTTTAGCCAGAGAATTTTTTTCAAGTACATTAAATTTTAAATATCAGTTTAAAGGAATACAAAGTCTTAATTATACATGGCATCTCAATAATGCAAGTAGGATCTTTCATTTCTCTGTTTATTGGACATGTTCTTTAATTTCTGGGATTTTTTAAAATGAAATTTATTTATTTGTTTACTTTACAGCCCCCATCACAGCCCCTCCTTCCTCTCTCCCCAGTCCAACCCTCACACCTTCTTCCTTCCCCATTTCCCTTCCTGTGCTTATTATTTTTTACTTACATTGGAGTATTTAAAAGAGAATAAGGAAAATTTTTAAAAATGATATAATAAATGAACTTTTACTTTAAAATTTCATATTGTATATTTTATCAAATAATTTCTACTTGAGGACAAAAATACATGCTCATAGATCAAGATTAAAATACATATTACTATTCTTTGGAAGAAAAATAGTTCACATAATTTCAATGTGTTTCAAATACTGTATTATTAAGTTTCTTTCCCTACAGTTATAGTTACAGAGGCTGTTGACTATTTTTCTTGTTTTTATGCTGAGTAGCATAAAATTTAAAAGCTGTAAGACCAGAATCAATTATATTCATTATAATAATTTTTGTATCTTTCTGTAAGCCACTATACTCAAGCACACTATGCCAATAGTTTATACAAGTATCATATTAGCATACATTTACATATTTTTCCTTGGAAGAAATTATACTAACCATTCACTCTTACCTTATCTTTTTCTATCACTTTTCCCCTATCACTAGTGGCATATCTTTTTAGATTGTGCATTGTCAAGAGTGGATACATTTAAATTCTTTCACTACAATAATATTATAATTAATGAAAGTATTAAATGAATTAACCATTATAATAGTATTGTATTATTAAAACAGTTATATATAACTGTTCTCTTAAAAATATCCTTGGCTGTTATATAACATTTTTATCATGTAAACATTAATAAGAAGCATAGCCTTCTCACACTCTCAGTTCTATTGTTCTATAGCATTTATAGCACATCTATGAACTACAATTATTTGTCCTACATGCTTTATACCCCCTTTACTCCATGAGGCTAAGGGTATTTGTGTTATACTTGTATCTCCAGTCCGTAGAGTAATGAAGGTTTCAAGGATGACACACACTTAAAAGAAGAAAAAAGAAAGAGAATAGGGGAAATTATTTGATTATATTATAATCTCAAAAACAAAAGAAAAATCCTTGGTTGGTGCATCAGTTTGTGCAGGCCCTCTCCCCACCCCCCCACCCCCGGGACCAGATTCACCATCCTTGATAGTCTCCTTGTGGAGCTCCTGATACCCATTCGCCCCCCCCCCACCTCCACCCCTTCTTTTCTATCCCCCAACTCTTGCACGCAATTTACAGCTCTTCAACCAGAGTCTCCATCTCTGTATCTGTCCCAATCCTCCACTGGGTGGTATCTATCTGAGGACATCTATGTTGGGCTAATATCCTCGTATAAGTGAGTATATACCATACCTGTCTTTCTAGGTCTGTGTTACCTCATTCTGGACGATCATTTCTAGTTCCATCCATTTGCCTGAAATTTTCAAGATTTGCTTGTTTTTGATAGCTGAATAGTATTCCATTGTATAAATGTACCATAATTTCTTTACCCATTGTTTGGTTGGGGAACATCTAGGTTATTTCCAAATTCTGGCTATTATGATTAAGGGTGTTATGAACAGAATTGAGAAAATGACCTTGTATGATGGTGAGCATCTTTTGGAACAGATGTAGCCTACAGACAGATCATTCTCCAGTGGGGGTCGCGGGAGGACTGCCGCTGACACACAAACTCTGGTGCTCTCAGTTTGATCACTGCCCTTTAGGGGAGAGGCCCTGTGGAATCACAGAGGAAGAGGATGCAGGCTATCAAGATGAGACTTGATAGCCTGTGGATGGATAGTGGGGGAGGGAGTGGGGAGGTCATGGGGAAAGGAAAACAATGGAAAAGGGAAGGAGGGTTGGAACAGGAATGGGAAGATAAGAGAATGAGGGGATTGTAATTGAGATGTAATGTGAATAAATTATAATGATAATAAAAAATTTTTAAAAGAAACAATTTTTAAAAAAAGAATTATGCAGTAAATGAACAAACAACTTCAATGGCCAAATATGAAACACTACCATACACACACTCCAAGTTGTCACTTTTCATTAAAAACTACCTATCTGATTTTTAGATCTCTATTTTCAGTATTTTTACAATTCTAATCATTACTTTTGCCAGAATCAAGTAGGATATTAATAACACAATTGATAAAAAATAAAAATAGAACATTCATTAATGGGCTTTCCTTCAATATCATTGATCAAATATACAAATTCCCAGTTATGTTCTAGCATTTTTCTGTTACTCATGAAAAAACATGTCTGCTGCTGCTAAATCAGACTTCAAATCCAGACCAAAGGCAGCACTTAGAACCCCTTTTAGAGTGGAATATTTTATGTAGGTTTACAGAAGGAACAGACTAGACATCTATACTCCTTTGATGAGAACAAATCTCTGTCAAACTGTTTTGCTGCAATTTTCTCTTAATGTGGTGTTGGCATAATTATATTCCTGCCATTATATTCATCATATATACAAACTCTGGAGAGAAATAAGGTTTGTGTAAAACTCATGTCCATATTAACCATAGGTGTGTGTATTTTATTTCTACCAAAAAAAGAAAGAAAAAGAAAAAGAAAGACAGACAGAAAGAGAAAAGGCACATCAGGATGCTAGGAAGATAGAAGTTTTGTATATAATAATCTAATTGATTTTCCTAAAACTATTTGAAATTAATAAGTATTGCTTTTGCCCTACCAATAAATTGGGTGCTGATATCAGAAAGAAAGGAAAGCCACAGTTTTGACAAAAAAGTGAAGAATGACTATCTGGTCAGTTTATAGGCAAATTTTCAGAACAAAAGACAAGCATTGGATATAATTGTCATACTGTAATCTGACATTAACTTCTTGCATCATTGTTGTAGAAAATTATCTATAATATTTATTATTAACAGCATATAATTATTACAGTGGTTATTATTTAGTGTGCTATCATATCAATAAAAGACACAAACATCTGTTAGATTTTTAATATGTCTATACACTGGGCTGGGTAGATACTAACCCCCCACTAAGCTATCTTTCACTTCCCAGGCCCACATCCCATGCTACTTGCTTTAATTATTCCTATGTGGGCTACTTCCCACAAAATTTCTATAAATAGTTGCATATTCTCTTCATCTGGGCTTTTTCTCTTCATCCACCAATCCTCAGTGCTAGCTCCTCCTAGCTACATGATTATTATCCACACTAACCTATGGCGACTCTGATTTCTCCTCTCCTCCCCTCCCCTCCCTTCCCCTTCGCCCCCCACCCCCTCCACTCCTCTCCTTTTCTCTCTTCTCCTCTCCTCTCCATTCCCCTCCAGTGATCCTCCTGACCTCCAAGCCCTCAAACCTTGGCTCTGCCTTCTTCAGTTCTGCTCTACCCAGGTGTAGTCATTTATTGACCAATCAGAGATAATTTGGAGTCATGGTTACACAACATCATTTTGGCATATGTGATGGTTTGCTTGTAGAACATTACAAATCTTTTGGTGGGGTTGGGGGAAAAGCAATTAATTAAATACAAAGCACAAGACCATGCCGTAATAAATCATTCATTTGTTAAATAGTTGTTGATGGTCTTTAGTTAGAAAAAAAATCATATGCCAGTAGGAAAGGGATGTGGAGAGAAAAACACAATTAGAGAATATATTGGGCTACATTTTTCCAGTCAAATGTGAGCAAAATTTTAATAGAAGAAACAAAATGAAAATGGCTTGTCTATACAAACAAAAAGTCAATATTCAATAAAATTTAGTTCCATATGCTGAGTATTCTCTGGCTTTTTTTTTTTTTTTTCTTTTGGAAGTAATGGTATCTGTACACAGTACAGGTTAACCTTCAACTTACATTCTTCTTATATCAACCTTTTAAGTATTGGGATAACAACCTTGCACTACAACACCCATTTTGATTGTATGATTCCATCCTTACCCCAAAAATCATGGGCTTATGCATTCCTGTGGATTGTATTTTTGGAATAAGTGTTTAATTATGTCTCTCAGAGCTTGAAAACCTACAGTATTCTCTGAATTATTCTTTTCTTTGTTTGTTAAACTAATTACCTGTGGATGGATACTAGAGATAGATTTACTTAGCTCATAATTTTATAATTTGGAAGTATAGATTAGATAGCCCCATTACTTTGGACCCCGGTAAGAATCCTGGTGCTTACAAAGCAAAGCAGAATCACATGGGGGAAAACATATACAGAAATTGGCTGATGGGGAAACAAGAACCTAGGGCTAGAGAGATGATGGTTTGGTTATTAAGAGCATTTGCTGCTCTTCTTGAGGACCTTAGTTTGATTCCTATCACTTGCATCATGGCTCACAACCACCCATAGCTGCAGTTCTAGGATTTCTGACTCCTGCTGCTGGCCTTCTTCTGATGCAGGCAAATCACCCATATACATGAAAGAAAGAAAGAAGGAAAGAAAGAACGAACGAAAGAAAGAGAGGAAGGAGAGAAAAAAGAACCTAAGACAAATGGGAAAATTGTTAGATATGAAATAAACAAGGAAAACTAAAGCTATATCTTAGTACCTATGTCTTATGACTATTATTGTATACCTTTGCAATGAGACATTTTTGAAATTCCATTTAGGCTCTTCTCTCTCCATCAGAAACTCAGAGGCTGGGTCACTTTCTCAATTGTGAAACTGGTATAGTGGTGAAATGTTTGGATCCCCAAAAGACCTTGGCTTTGTTAAACACCATTGGCATTTTGATTTTGACTATTTTGTGAGCCTTGCAAGAAGACTGTGAAATGAAACACTCTGAGAGGGAAATCAGACCCACAATGACTTGAGAAAAGGAAAAAGCATCAATTTAGTCTCATAAATACCCTAATAAATAATCTATCCGGATAAATAATTCATCAAAACTTTTTCAAAATCCCTAACACAAGACTCACCATTTACCCCGCTGTGACGTTAGTGTTGTCAACTTGACATGATTTCGAATCACCTTGGAGACATCCCTGAGGCACAGGAAGGAGGGATTATCTAGCGACTGGCCATGACTGTGAAGGTCTATGATAGTTGGTTAACTTAGGTGGGTGACATTATTTTCTAGGTTTGGGTTTCAGACTGTATGAAAAGGACAGTATGAGTTTAACAGAGCATCCACTGATCTCTGTTTCCTCTTTCTGGATAATAGGAATGCTGTGGTCAGCTACTTGAGTCTCCAGATGCCTTACCTCCTTTGTCTTGATGCCACAGACCCTTCCATTGTGATCTGAAATAAGCCCTCTCTTCCCCGGGCTGTCTTGTCAGGATATTTGATCATAGCAACAGGAAAATAAACTAAGAAAATCCCCACCACCTTTTTGGATCAGTCCTTTCCAGTCTTTCTCTGCAGAGTGTGCTATTATTTTGCTTTGTGACAAAAATTCCTTAACTCCTTGTCAGCCTCTGATTTGTATTATCCCACTTAAGATAAGAATTAAGGAGAAACATTTATATGGTTTTTAAAAAAACAGAATCTTACGAGCTTAGAGGTAGGTGTAATTTTTCTAAAAAAAACAAAAACCAAACCAAACCAAACTCTTTTCACCCCTATAAAACCAGCTCATTCAAAAGATCAGGTCAGCCTTGCATACTTTCCATTAGGCCTCACATCTTCAAATCCATCGTTCTTAACATTTCACACTGGAAACCAAATTGCCAGCATATGAATATTTAAGAAACATTAAAATCATGTGCAGACAGCCCTACCCTCTCTTTCTTCCGGACTCTATGGTTTCCCATAATTTGTGTCTCAATTTCCACCTCTCAGATTTGGTCTCTTGTTTTTTACGTTTTAGAAACCATATCTGTAAAAAAAAAAAAAAAGTAGTTTATTTTATATATGTGTAATAATATAAATATATATGTAAACAAATAATTTTAAAAATTGTAAATAAAATTTAAAAAACACCCTTTCCAAAGATTGCACAAAGTTTCCTTCAACAATATAGATCCATATACAGCTTTTTCAAAGCAAGCCACATGTTTGTATTTTTCTGAATGAAAACTCTTTTCTATCCCTGTGATATAATGGCAGTTTTCCTGCCCAAGAAATCACTAATGAACTTAAACACCTCTCTCATAGCCAGTTCTAGGAAGTCTCTCTGAACTGAGAGCCTCAGCTGTTCAACCTGCACAGAACTGTACTTCAAGTTCCCACTTTTTAGCCATATGTGCTGGCACACACCTTTAAATCATCCACTCCCAACCTCCCTCCCTGCCCGCACTGGGGACGCAGAGGCAGGCAGATCTCTGTGAGTCTCAGCCTAGTCTGCAAAGTGAATCCAGGACAGCGAAGACCACACAGAGAAACCCTGTCTCGAAAAATAAAACAAAACAAACCCCCAAAATATTTTCCCTTTTCATATACCACATTTTGAATAGTTAATGATTTTTTTTTTTCTGTTTCTGGCTGGAATACCTTTATTACCTCTTATAGTATTTGCATGTAGAGTTCATAGATAAATGCAAATCCTAATGAACTAATTTGGCCACTTTATATTCTTTACTGCTGTTTGTTTGCATTGGTGGAATTGTTTTTAAATATCTTCATTTACTACCTAAATTCCAATAAAGTAGCAGTTCCCCCAATTTACCTAGCCTAAACCAACTCATGACTTCATTTAGGTTAAGAGAAGACTACATTAATCTATTAAAGTTGTGGTCAAAATGGTTCCTTCAGAGAATGTAATCTCATTTTTGATAGTTTATCTCCTAAGGTTGTAATCTAGAAGGGACGCCATAGATAGATAACTTAATTTTATTACATATTTACTCCTAAGTACATTCATCATCCTTTCATACACACATGACTCAACTGGAAAGCCATGTGTCTTTGCTTCTATATGAAGTGTCTCCTAACCACTTCTGAAAGGCAGAAATATTTCAAACAGTGGCTTCCTAGAACTGGAGAATAAACCTGTTATCTAACAGACATGAATTATGTTCCCGCTATGCATAAAAAAAGAATGGAAATTACCTGCAGGATGCACATTCCTAAGATTTCAGATGAGAAGGGAACGAGAAAAAGAAATGTGCCATGCCAGAATAGAAATTGATCCTATTTCTCCTTCAGCCCTAGCGGCTTGTTTCAATTTGTCCTATTCTTGTTATCTCACAGCCAACACATTGGTCCAGGTTTATGTGTCTTAATTTGTTGGGGAAAACAGTTCATATTTGTTGTTTCTTGATATCTGAGCTGTTTCTTAGGAACAATGTAATTTAACTGTTTATGGAGGAATATTTGTCAAGTCATAGTAGAAATAAGAATGAAATTAGAGTGTTCATTTCTAGGTCAAATGATTTCCTTCATTAGAAGAGCAGTTATTTGTCTTCGGGGTGAGGAACTTAAGTTTTGAGGAATTTCTTTGTACTCAGCTTATTCATTTTTACTTTGGGTGTAAAAAGTGTTTGCCGGATGACGTACGTGCTATATGTGTGTGCCTGTTGCTTCTAAAGGCCAAGAGGACATGTTGGATTCCCTCTACCTGGAGTTATAGGTATCTGAATCCTATGGCAAGGCATGAAATACTGCTTGCTTTGCTCAGGATGGGTTTGGCTATTCAATTTTTGAAGCCATTATTTTTTTAAAGGAGTGTGTAATTTCTACCTAACATCATTTGCTGAGACAACTGTAAAGTGCTTTGCACTACATTTGATTTTCTATGAAAATGTCAAGACTGAGTATTAAAGACATTTGATGGCATTAGAAGCAAGCATTGATTCAGGAAGGGCACATAATTATCTGTGCAGGTAGTCCCTAAATTATTAAAACAATGTTCCCCCAGACTGATCTTACGAGAAGATTCTTTGTCTGAAACTGGATTTCAAGAACAACTTTATGAAAGTTTGCTTCATCCATACATTGTCTGTCCTAGAATATACTAATAAACCATTAACGCTGCCTAGGTATAAGGGTACCCAGTGAATATAAGAAAAATGAATATGAACAGTGAGGATAATGAACAGATGAAATTGTGGTAGGAGTTGTGAATGAAAAAAAAAAAGCATCATTTTATTTAGAATATTCTTTTCAAATACTTATTTGAGAACAGACTTTGAATGAATGGTTTTTAAAGAAATAGTACAATATTGGGAAAATGTGATTGCCTCTCAATAGCTACTGTCATTGCTGCATGTTAGGCCAATAGATTTTGAGATTGATCTCCATTGCAAACAAGAGCTGTGGGTAATCTATACCACTTCATCTTGATGCTGGCAGCACATTAGCAGCAGCAGAAAGGCTTTTAGAACCTTCTGATATTAGTGTTAGAACTCAATTCCATATCCTTTCATTAGTATTCTTTGTTCTCTGGAATACTTAACGTTCAGCAAGGAAAGCATCATTGGTCTTTCTTAGCCAATCACAGTAAGGAATTCAACAGTCTATTGATTGGTTTCGAGAACAAAACTAACAATGATTTGTATTCCCTGCTTAAGCATGCCCTTTGATTTGCTCTGTTAACAGAAGAGACTGCAAAGCTACTAAAAGATAGCTTTTAATAACTATCATATTGTGTGCCTAGGACATAGTAAGAAAGGTTCTAAACTCATTGAGGAAATATATTTGAAACTCGTATTTAAATGTATATAACAGATTATTAAGACTAATTTTACCAACCCTGTACATTAGGATATTCAATCTACAGGGTGATATACCCTGGTAGGTCAAATTTTAACAACTTTGGTTGTCATCCCTCAGTTATTACCCACTTTTATTCTTGTTTGTTTGTTTGTTTGAAGCATTGTTTCTCAGTATTCTCAGACTTGGGTAGTTTGTTGGGCTGGCCAAATAGCCACAGGCATGCACTTGTGTCTTCCTCCTCGGGTCTGGGGTTACAAGTATTCACAACCATTCTTTATTATTTTAATGTGAATTGTGGAGAATAGAACTCAGTTGTCATGCTTACAAGATAAACAGTTTATGGGCTTAGCTATCACATGAGCAAAACTTTGTTAATGGGTTGGTGGCTGAAGTCAGTTATGTATACACATGTACAAATATATGTATGATAGATTACTATGAGGGTATATAAGTATACATTAATATGTAAAATATTATTATAATGTTTTAGCACTGCATAGTTATATTTCTGGTTTAGGGATTTTACGTTTGTGGATAAGGATTTTAGGTGTATTATATAAAGTAACATTATTTCTTTACATTCTCTCTAACTTTTACATTAAGCTTAGATTATGACACCAAACAAAACAAGATAATTTGAATATCATGTGTAATAATAATCAATTCTATTGAATATTTTAATAACTGTTAAGTAAAAATGTCTTTTATTCTTTTGAAAGTTCTTTTTTCTTTAAAGTATTTCTATGCTAGGCTATACTTGCTCATAATTTAGGCAATTTGAAAATTTCAGTTTATATACATGTTCCATCTAGGGCAGCATACTCAGTCTCTGTCTGCCCTGTACTGAGGCGGTATTTGTAATGGATTCTGGGAAAGGAAATCATACTTCATTGATGATGTGGCCAATATAAATGCTTCAGTGTAGATGGCCTATGTATAACTAGGAAGTACTAATGAACATATTGGGCTACCCAAGGGGGAAAAAAAAAAGAAGTTGGGAGGAAGCGATATTTGTGGCAGAGTATGGAGGGTGGTGGAGGAGGGAAATGGGGGTGCGTTTTTATTATATTTATTGTATAGATGAATAAAATGCTCAAACACAAAGAAAATTAAAAGGCATTTTTAATTTTTATCGTTCAAACTACTTGAGATTAAATAATGATAGAGTCATAATGTCATAAAATATAAATAGGTACAAAATAACAGTCACCAAAAGCTCTTAAGTAAGTAGGTCATTCCCAAACAGTATGCAGAAATTGAATATAATAAAAGCATCGTGAGAAGGTTAATAGAAGTTCACCAAAGATTTCTCCTAATCATTTGCCTTTTCTTTTTATTCCTATTACTGCCTTTGTGTCTGCATAAAGCCATGTCCATTCTATAACTACTCATATTCTGAAAATAAGAACTCCGGTTTCAACTACAATGAAATCCTAAAGCCATACTACAATTCCTCTCTAGATCTCACAATAGCTTGCTTCTATAATAAGCGTCAACATTCTATGTATGCTACAGCCTTCTAGGACCACTATTGCTATATTTTTGTATATTTTGTTCCACATGGTATTAGTTATCTGCTGCTGCATAATAAATTGCTGCTAATCCCTCAAAGTTTAAGAGTACCTCCTCTTTGCATTAAGAACCCAGTGTTGCTCACCTTGGGTACCTTTCACTTAACGTGTATCATATGTTCACAGCTAGCTGGTCTGGAACTTCTGGAAGGAATCTTTACGGCCCTGTGCTTGGCTGGAGGAAGATCTTGTACTCTTAGTAGCTCTTTTTATGGCCTCAGAGTTGCCCTGTAGCAATATAAGACATTTGCTTTCTCAAAAGTAGCCAGAGTGACCAAGATGTAAGTTATAGCCTTTTTATTATGTAATTTAAAAATGAATAGTCATCTACTTCTGCTGTAATTTATTTGTTTCTGAGAGACTTAGTAATTCCAGCCTATAGATTCAGTGCAAGTAACCATGTATGGGTCAAACACAAGGAAGGTTTTAGAAGTCATTAGAAGTTAATTTTCTGGGGCATCTTCCCTGATTGAGCACATGTTTGACAACCACTTCTCACTGTTACCAGTTTACAGTATTCAGAGCCTGGACTGCTTCTTGCTCTTTCTGGGTCCCTCCTTCCATATCCTGGGCACAAATGTCACATAATACAAACTCAGTATTCTCTGAGCTGACCTAAACTGATTTTCCCTTGTGAGCCCTTCATTATCACCAGCTATGTGATGTCCCCCAATCTTTCCATGATTTTGCTCATTCATTTTTATATAATCAAAATTGTTTTCTTATACTCTGCTCCAAATCCAAAGCAAACTCACTTTTCTATATAATCCTACAATACATCAATGCATGTGAGTCATATGCATATATATCCCACTTTTGGTTCACGTTGTTGGATCTTCTGCTGTCTTTAAGGTTTGTTCTCATTTTTCCGTATGTTCTCTCCTAATAAATGGTAGATGTACATCATATGGTTTATGATTCTGTGATTTCACCATAATGGAATTGCAAAGGTATTATTTAATATTAAGTAGTATTATGAAGGTAATGCACTTTTCCTTATGATTATAATCCTTTTAAAATAGCATGGTGGAATTCACTAAAAACATTTTTGCTTTTTAAGGCAATGTATGTTAAGCCAATATAAATGAGGTCTTACTGCGTTAGGAAGTTAATAGTGAGTTTCAAGTGCCAAGGTATTCATCGTAAACATAAAAGCACATTTATGAACTTACATGTCAAATCATGCACAGCATTAGAGTTTGCTCTACAGCATTAAAATAGTGGAGTTTTTGTCACAAAAGCTGATAAGCTGAGTTTGTTCCCCAGAACCCATTGTGGAAGGAGAGAGTTAACTTCTAGAAGATGTCCTTGGACTGCCATAGGCATCATGGATCTTCACTCTATCTATCCATCTATCTATCTGTCTATCTATCTATCTATCTTTCTATCTTTCTATCAACTATGTATCTATCATCTAGCTATATCTGTCATATGACCATCTATCATATCTATTTATCTAACATTTACCATTTATCTCTATCTATATCTCTCTCTCTTCTCTCTCTCTCTCTCTCTCTCTCTCTCTCTCTCTCTCTCTCTCTCTCTCTCTCTCTCTCCATATATATATATATATATCCCTAAGCAGCAGAAGCAGTGTATGTTCCTCTCATTTTATTGCTTCTTACATTTAAAATCGTGCCTGATATGCAAATTCATTCTGTAAGTACTTACTGAATAAATCAGCTTATGCTAGATTAAGCATGAGTTTATGGCTACCTGACTTATATGAGTTTTTTTTAACTCTATAGTTCACCAATTATATAAATGTAAATTAAAACAGTGTATATGAAACCCATAAAAATCGTCAACTCCTGTGTTGGAAAAGGTAAGTTTCAAGTTTCAAAGTAGTCAGTATATACATAAAAGCATATTTTATTACCTACATCTTTTTTTATAACTTTAATTTTTTCCCTTCACTTTCCTCATGCATTGATACATGATAACCATCCCACAGTGAGTTGATCCAGGATGATAAACATTGTTTGTGCAAAAGAACACTACCTCTGTGTCCACACTGTGTACTGCCTGCAAGGTGTGAACCTGTCATATACTCACTTGCTTAATCTGGTATTTCTAAGTGAAGTTGGTATTTTTTGTAATACACTCATTTTGTGGATAATAAAAGTCAAGGCCCTGAGGGAACAGCAATGTGTTTGAAGTCATATACCTATTAAGTAATGATGACTTTTAAATTTAGACTCTCAGATTCCAGAATTTGCATTCACAAAGGCAACATTTTAGCCATGTGAGTAACATGCCTCTAATTATTTGTAAAACTATGTTTTCTGGACTGGCAAAATAGTGCATCCTATGAAGTACTTGCCACACAAGCCTGGGGATATGCATTTAATCTGCAAAACCTAAAAGAAAAAAAAGTTCAACACGATGACATACACACTTGGAATCACTGTAGTTATAAGGTGGAACTAAGTAGATGGATCCTGAGGGTTCAGGGAGCAGCCAAGCCTACTCTGTGAGCTCCTGCTCAATAAGAGACTACCCCTCTAGAAAAGTAATGCCTGATACCTGAGCAAATGTAGCCAAGACTGACCACCAGTCTCTACAGTGCACCCACAGAAACATGAATGAGCACATGCATATTTATCCACACATACGCCAAATAATATGATAAAATTATAACACTCTTTCATAGATAACATAGCTCCTGTTGGTATAATAAGGGCTTTTAATTACAGAAATGACTAAAACCATGGAGATTTCAAGACTTTGTTGCAAATTAATGATTTTTTATTTTTATTTTTCATTTATTATAATTTATTCCCATAACATCCCAATTGTTATTCCCTTGCTCTTATCTTCCCATTTCCCACTCTCCCTCCCTCTTTTGCCCCATTCCTCTACTCGAGTTCTCTGATTGGAGAGGATCTCTTCCCCCACCATATGACCACAGCTTTTAAGGTCTCATTAGGGCAGCCTGCATCCCCTTCCTCTGTGTCCCCTCAAGGCTGCAACAACAAAAAGCAGTGATCAAATTGCAGGCACCAGAGTTCACATCCGAGGTAGTCCCTCCTCCTCCTCCACCACCCCCCCCACCACATGGAGATTTATGCCTAAATATAATTTTCATAGAATGAAAATATAACGTTATCATTGTCTAGACAAATGAGCTGCATTACGCCAACTTTTTTGTTTCTTTCTGTATGTTACTTATTTTTACCCCTATTAGCACAAATGTTATGTTTAATCATATAGCTAAGTTATATAAATTCTATAACAAGAAGGCAAACAAAACACTGATTTTTCAATAAATACTTCTTGTAAGGATTATAACATAATTATTGTTTTTCAAAAACTGTGCTAAATATTACCCTCATATTTAATTAAGGCTTACAGTTCAATATTCTCAGTAGCATGTTATTAAATTTCACAGTTAAATAGCATGAAAAGCATTTCCTATTGTTCTTTTTATTTAATTGCAACAATTATTCTGGTTTCACAGCAGATGAACAAATGACTTCCAAGGAAGTTTAACTTTAAATAGAATTATTTACCTGAATTCAGGATGTTAAATGCAGTAAGTAGATCAATGGTCCTTTGAAAGTCCACGTGCATCAACTGTGCCCTCTTTCTTTTATCACCACTGTTAGGTAATAATCTTATTTAAAGTCTAATCTTATTTTAAAATTAAGAAAAATAGAATATAAACAAATGTTAATATCATTTTTGTATTTGAAAAATATGTCAATAAAAAGTTATGCTGTACAGGAAATAACACACCTTTAGCAAATTAATGCCACAGGATTTATTTGAGAATTGTAGACTAATGTTCAGTTATGAATGTATGTGCTGGGATTATCCTGTGGGTCACAGGAAGCAACGTGTTCAAAAAAGCTCTTCCAAGCAATAACGGACCTAAAGCATTATGAGGTTTAATTTAAATTTTGTTAAATTAAAAATAGCTATATTGACATATTAACAAGCCTCTAATTATTCCCCAGTAACATTAAAAAAAATCATCAAAACAGCATTAAATAAAGATTCTTTTTTTCATGGACTATGAAGATGGCTTGATGGGCAAAAACATTTGATACATAAGCGTAGACATTTGAGTTTCATCTCTCGGAACTTAGGAAAAGCCAGGTACCAAGCATGCATCTGTAATGTAATCTCAGCGATGTGAGAGAAGAAAACAGGAGAATGCCCAATGCTAATGTGATGCACAGCAGAGAGCCATGACACCTTGTCTCAAAAGGTGGGAGTGAAGACTGACACCTGAGGTGGTCACACACATGAATTACGCATGTGCGCCTGTACACACACACACAAACACACACACACACACACAATTCTACAAGGAGCAGGCATGGAACCCTGTGGATGAGGATACTGAACTCCTGTAGAGTTTTCCAAGTCACGTTACTACATTTAAACCAACTTCAAAGTACCTTCCTATTTTCTCTAATTCTCCTGAAATGAATTCCATTTTGACAAGATAATATTCCAAAGAACAAAATCTTTAAAATTTCATTTTCCTAAAGAGAACTATTCCCAGAAAAGGAAATTCATGGAAGAAAGGCATCTTCACATAAGGTTCTATATTCACGTGTTCTTAATTTTCATGAATTAAAAAGAAATGAAGAATAAATGCACTAGCGAGCATATTACAATTGTACAAATGTTGAAGCCATTGAAAATGTCCTTGATGAAAGTAAAGCTATGGCTTAGACAGTAACTGTCAGTTGTGTACCTACTATGTGAGGTACATCTACCTTCCTCATCAAAGTAAACTAAAAACAGAACCAAGGTCAAACCCAACGAATTCCATTTGTGGTGCATGGGGCTATCATAGGTTAAGGTTTTATAAATGAAAAAAAAATTTACTCAGTTATAGATGTATTTCTGGAAATGCACAATTATAAATGAAAACTCTCAAATCCCCAATGATGCTAATAACTGAATTCCATAACGGAGGTTCTCCATGAGACAGGTGATTTTAAATATACTCAGATGTTCATACCAAGTATTTTCTCTCTCTACACTGTTTTGATTGTGTCTTCAGCTCAGGTAATATACAGTGAGAATATAAAGATGTATTGTGACATTACCTGTCTCCGTTCTCAAGTGATTTGAAGTTGAGTTCAGGTCAACAGCATTTAAAATTCCAGCTGAAGAGTAAACAGCTAAAGGAATATTACAAGGAGAAAGGAAAGGAACTAATGCATGGTAGACACAAACATGAACACCAGCCAGCTGTGAAACAGACCCATTTATCTCCCCAACCTTGTATATTTTCTTTTCGTTTTCCAACTTCAGAAACTACTAAGAAATATCACCATTGCATTATTTATTTGTTGTTGTTGTTTTGTTTTATTTTGGTTTTGGTTTTCAGGAAGTTCTCTTAGAGGACTTAACTTTTTAGTGTCTCAGTTTTTCATCTGGGAAATAAGTAGCAGGCTAGAATATGTGACCAACAAATCCCAGGGTGTGTCTGCAGGAAGACCTAGTTGATACATAGACTCTAAAAGCTAGGTTCAAAATTTCTTTGACACTTCTGTGGAAGTTGATTGGCAGCAATTCTAGCACTAGGAGGCAGAGACCTGAAGATTGCCAAAAACTCAAACCAACATGCAGTGCAGAGACTCTATACAAACAAACAATCTTTCTCAGTTAACAGGCCTGCACTAGCTTCCATACCTATTTACTCTGGGTTTTTTTCCTAACAAATCTATTGGTTTTTTTAAAAAATTATTTATTTACTTTGCATCCTGATTGCAGCCCACCCTCCTCCTAGTCTTCCCCGTGCACACCCCTCCCCCATCCTCCCCTTTCCTTCTACTGGGAGAAGAGAGAGGTCCTCCATGAGTACCAACCTGCCCTGGTACCCTTAAATTGCTGCAAGACTAGGCACATCCTTTCCCATCGAGACCAGACAAGGCAGCCCAGTTAGGGGAACTGAATCCAAATGGAGGCATCAGCGTTACAGATGGCCCTGCTCCAGTTGTTGGGGGATCTACAGGAAGATGAAGCTATGCATTTGCTACGTATGTGTAGGGGGCCTAGGACCAGTCCATGTATGCTCCTCAGTTGTAATTCAGTTTCTGTGAGCCCCCACAGGCCAAGGTTAGCTGACTCTGTAGGTCTTCTTGTGGAGTCCTTGACCCCCTGGGTCCTTCAGTCTTTTCCCCACTTCTTCCACGGGACTCCCAGGGCTCTGTCCAATGCTTGGCTGTGGGTCTCTGCATCTGTTTCCATCAAGTGCTGGATGAAGCCTTTCAGAGGAGTTACACTAGGCCCCTGTCTACAAGCACATCAGAGTAACATTAATAGCATTGGGATATTTTGTAACAGAAAGTTTTCATTTCCCACTGTGGATTGGTAAGCAGTAAGTCTCCCCCATGCTTACCCCAAAATACTCCTTCTACCACTCAACTCCCAAGTCAATGTTTCCTCCTGATACCATTGGACAATAAGTGGATTTTAGGCCTCCAAAAACAATGAAGGGAGAATTTTGATACTGTCAAAGCATACTCTTGTTCTGTTTCTAAACATCTGTCTATGAGCCACCCACTCCACTTCTGCTGAGCACTATAAGATAGATCTATCTCTTAGTGATGGTATTACAACTCACGTAGCATTTCAGTGATTACTGAAAAACACTGACAGGGACATTTTTTTAAAATTTTATTAATTTATTCATATTACATCTCGATTGTTAGCCCTTCCCCTGTTTCCTCCCATTCTTCCCTCCCTTCCACTTCCCCCCTTCTCCCCTCCCCTATGTCTGTGATTGAGGGAGACCTCCTCCCCCTATATATGCTCTTAGAGTATCGAGTCTCTTCTTGGTAACTTGCTATCCTTCCTCTGAGTGCCACCAGGTCTCCCCATCCAGGGGACGTGGTCAGAAAAGGGGCACCAGAGTTCGTGTGAGAGTCAGATCTCACTCTCCACTCAACAGTGGAGAATATCCTGTATTTATGGACAAATGGATTGATCTAGACATTATCATAATGAGTGAGTCCACCCAGAAGCAAAAAGAGACAAATGGTATATACTCACTTATATCAAAACACTAGTCCAAGGGATACGTACCATGAAAATCTTTACTTACCAAGAAAGTGGGTCAGAGGAGAGGACATCCTATTGAGACTTTAGGCAAGAGTAGCATGGAAGAAAGGGGAAATAGTAGGACTCACAGGGTCCTGGAAACCTACAAGAAGAACTTTATGACAGGCAGATCTGGATCCTGGGGTCCTCCTCAAACTAAGGCACCAGCCAAGGAGAATATAGGCAGTAAGCTTTGAACCCCTACCAAGACCTAGCCAACGAACAGGGACATTATTACGGAAACAGTGAGCGATGTCTTTGTTCTGTATTGAGTTTCAGTTAGACAAGAACACCTAGGACAAAATACACTCGATATGTAATCTATGTAATTTGTTTTTTCTTACAGGTAAGCTGGTCTAAAACACCGACAATCAAGAGGTAACCTTGTTTTTATTTATTTATTATTTATTTATTCACTTTACATCCAGGTCATAAGCCCTCTTCCTCCTCTCCTCCCAGTCCCACCCTTTCTCCCCACTCCCTTATTCATCAAAAAAGGGGAGCCCCTTACCCACTGAACCCCAGCTCATCAAGTCCCATCAGGACTGATTTCATCCTCTTCCCCTGTCGCCTGGCAAGGCAGTCTTGCCAGGGTGAAGTTATTAAAAAGCTAATAACAGAGTCCATGCCAGAGACCTTCCCTGACTCCCTCCACACACACACACACACACACACACACACCCACATGAAGCCTGAGCTTCCCATCAGCTACATCTATGTAAAGGACCTAGGTCCAGTTCATGCATGGTCTTTGACTGGTGCTTCAGACTCCACAGGCCCCTCTGGGCCCTCATTAGTTGGGGCTGTTGATCTTCTTGTGGGGCTCTTGTGAAGGAGAAATAAACCTGTTTTTTATGATCCCAAGTTTGGGATCGGAACAGTCTTGTGAGAGAACAGGTGAAGTTAATCCACTAGAAGACCAACCAGCTGAAATAATCCCATGAACAGACTCTGGGAGGAGCTATATAAAGGAGCTGAAAACTGGAAGTGGGGCTTTTTGGAGACTTGGGATAGTTTTTGGCTGTTCAAAGCTCCACTTTGAGATGCCCCTAGAGAGAACCGCTTGAGGGAAGGCTTTGGGGCTCCAGCTCCTGCTGAGGTTCCGGGTTCTGGTTACACCAGGTTCTAGCAAAAGAAATACTGCTGATTATGCCAGGAGAATCATTCCTCAGAACTGATAACCTTACGGTTTTGTTATTGTGTTCATTAATTCTCTTTTCCTATTGTTTTGGTTAGTCATGTTACAAATGACGTACACTCGGTTAATAAGCTGTAATAAAATATATTGGTTAAGAAAATTGAGGCTACACTCTTGTCACCTCTAGATACTTTTCTCCTTCCCGGACTTTTCCACTAGACTCCCCATGCCTTGCCCAGTGTTTATCTGTGAGTCTCAGGCATATGTTTTGAACACAGCTAGGTGGAGCCTTTCCAAGGACAACTCAACTCTAATAAGCTCCTGTGTGCAAGCATAACAGAGTAGCCTTAATAGTGTTAGATGTTGGCTTTCTTCTATGGTGTGGGTCTTGGGGTAGGCCAGGCATTGGTTGGATATTCCCTCATTCTCTGCTCTATCTTTATCCCTGGAAGACTTGTAGTCTGGGTAAGTTTTGGATCAAAGATCCCCCCATCCCCCAACTAGGAGTCTTTGTCTAGTTAGAGGGTGTCCTCTTTAGTCTCCATGAGCCCTGATACTAGGAGTCTCACCTAGAGTCCCCCTAATAGCCCCCCAGAGGCCTATTCTGACTTAGGCCTCCAGTTTGTCACATAGATATCCCTGCCCACAGTTTCTCTTTTCTCTATAGGCCTTCTGTCCTCAACCTTCGCTCTCCCCAGGTCTGATCTCCACCCCTATTTCTCTGTATGTCCCCTCTCCTACTCACTCAGTAGGAGAAATAGAATAGACAGAGGTAGTTGTTAAAGAGGTATAACCTTGTTTTAGTTCTTGGTATTCCTGCCTGGCTTTTGTAAACACTGAAAATACTTCTGAGCAAATGAATGAACAAATGCAATATAATGAATGTATCTCCTCATCACAGGAATGCTTACATTGAGGCCAAAGGAGGTGCAAGAATAATCAGGTAATCGATAGATCTACGTTTTAAGGCCAGTCTGATATGCTAAATCCTAAGGCAAGCCTCCAAACATCCATATGTGCTTCTGTAAATACACAGATGTTACATCTTCAAAGCAATGCTTAGCAAACTGCTATTCCTCTTTATTCAACTTCACTGTTGCCGTGGGCAACACATTCCAAAGTGCTCCTAGTTCATTTAAGAATTTTAGCTCCTTATATTTATTTAATTAAAACCATTAATAATTCCAGATTCTTTATTTTTTTTTCAATTTACCAGTTAGTATACTTCCATCAAGAAGCAGTAGGGTAATACTTTATGAAAAATAGCGAGTATCCTCTGAAAGTATGCAATTTTAAAACCATTGTACCTGAAGGATTTCCCTCATAATTATACAATCTAATGCTTCACAAAGTATAACTTCAGTGTGTTTAGTTTTTTTTTTTATTCATTGTTTATACGATGTGTGCCAAGTGTATTTCTTTGTGTACATCTCTCTCTCTGTGTGTGTGTGTGTGTGTGTGTGTGTGTGTGTGTGTGTGTGTGTGTGTGTTTGTATGTCAATGTAGAGGTTAGAGGACAATCTTCAATGTCAATCCTTTTCAACCTCATTTAACAAAGGGTCTCTCTTGTTGGTTACCGCTGGGTTTTCCAGGCTACCTGTGCCCCAAGCTTCCAAGGAATCCTCCCTCTCTTCTTCCAGTGTGGCAGTAGGAGCAGTGGGATTACAGATGCATGGTGTGCTGCCCAGCTTTATGTGGCTTCTGGAGACCACGTTCCAGCTCTCACACTTGGGAACCAGGACTTTACCCACTAAACCACCATGTATAGATGAAGGCTAGCTGGCCATCTCCTATCTCCTCAAGGGTTGTTTAAGAGGCTTGCTCTATAGCAGCATATGTAATTGAAATAAGTACTTCATTAATATTTGCCCCTGAGTTAAAGGGATATTTTCTCAGCTTTATCTACTGTGCAGGAGTCTGAGTGTTTTATTAGTGTGATTTGCTTTCATTAGATGAGATGCAAGAAGAAGTGAAAGGTTAAGAACCTGTCTTCTTAGCCAGAGTAGAGGTAGACAGATTTGTTAATTGGAATAATTAAGAAAATGTAAAATTCAGTACATTATAGAAGATGCAAGAATTACATTATTCTTGATGTTCCAGTTATCTATTCCTATATTAAGAAATTTCTACAACTATAGAATAGTGTCATAAAAAAAAACTTACCCTTTTTTATATCTCAAATTCATAGCCAGTTAGGACCAAGATGTTCACTGTCTGGAAATTTGGCAATAGTGTCATTCTGTAAAATACAGATGCCATCTATGAGTATATGTCTGAGTCCTCAATACTGAACCATGAAGCCACTTCCCCCACATGTCCTATTTTAATGTTGTTCATGTGAGTATCAGTATTCTCAGAGGACAGAAGGAAAAGTGGCATATTATGCTTTTTATTTTTATTGTTCCCAAAGTCCCGGAACATTCCTTCCATTCCTCACGTCCATAGACTAGTGCATATCAGAAGCCTAACCAAGAGACCAATGCCAGTCAAGGTGCAGAGAATCAGAGACTGTGGAATGCTCATCCCTCAATGGGGACATCACATCCCTCATCTCAAGGCTTGGAAGTGGGGGTTCACCCTGGAAGAGAGGTGAAAAGATTGTTAGAGTAGGAAGTAGGGGTAACAACAAGGAAACCCAGACATAATGTTGTAGTTCCACATATGTGCTCACCCAGTTGTAACAACATGCATAAGACCTATACAGGTCCAGCCAGATAAAAATCACAGCATGGAAAGGAGAGGTGTCCATGAATGGTACTATACAACTTCTTGAGGAGCTTGTAGTAACTTTCCTATAGCTGTTGCAAGAAAGGGGTTAGTTTTCTTTAAGTGTGTGGTGTGTGGTAGGTTTACCAGACTCCAATGGAAGGCTACACATCCAAGAATGTATGTGGAGCAAAAATGGAGCTAAGTTTTTTTTTTTTTTAAACCAAATTTAGGTGAGTATGAAAAGGCATATATTTGAGAGGAGTTGGGAAAGAAGGTGAGTTTAATAACAATGCACTGTAAGAAACCCCCGAAGAACTGATTACACACACATGTATGCAATTCCTCCCAAAAAGAACATTTTATTATAAATACATTGCCTTATGTTTGACATTATATGAAAGTAATTTTCTGATAAACTAATACAATTTAAGTAGTTTCTTTTATACTAGATATTTATAATTAAATCATAAACCAATGAAAGTCAGATTAGAAATAAATTTTATTCTGCTTCCAGTATTGAACCAATAGGTAGTAAGCTATCTTCAATTAATATTCACCATGTCAGCCTGGCATGGTGGCATATGCTGTAATCCTAGCACTCACGGGGTGGAGGCAGGCAGATATTTGTGAGTTCCAGGCCAGCATCAATAGGGCTACACAGAGAAACTCTGTCTCAACAATAAAAAACCAAACCAACCGAACAAACAAACAAACAAGCAAACCAAACAACAACAAAATTTCATTCTGTCTGTCGAGGACCTTTGTAGGTATTAGTTTATGAAGTTAATTAAGAGAAAACTAGCTGAATGAGTAATCATTAAGAAGTGTGTTCTAGTCGGGCGTGGTGGCACACACCTTTAATCCCAGCACTCAGAGAGGCAGAGGCAGGCAGATCGCTGTGAATTCAAGGCCAACCTGGTCTAAAACAATGAGTCCAGGACAAGAAGGGCTACATAGAAAAAAAAAAAACTGCTTAGAGAAAGGGGGAAGCTGTACTTTAAGGTTTTAAATCTTTATTCTTTTGAATCAGGGCCAGTAATATCATAAGATTTAGTCTTATATCTGTCTTGTCTCCTTGGTAAATCCAATGTTCAGACATAACTAAAGGCAAAAAAAATGAATAAATTTATAATCTTATCCAATAATTATATATGCAGCTGTCAAGAAATATTAGTCTGCTAGTTAGTGGGTCTAAATACAAATCCCATTATCTGTATCACGGGCCTGCTATAAGCAGCCTTTGATCTGAAAGTCACTGGGTCTAGGCCTTGTTCTTGGCTTTATTCTTTCATCTTTCCTTCTGAGAGTTAATTCACAAGATCTTTCCCCCTATGTTCCAGTCTTATTTCTGTTATAGAAGGTTGCAAAATTCTTAAGCATTTCTAAAAGTAAAATTTTCTTCTTATTTATCAAAGAGTTTTACATTTTTCTTTTTAGAGACAGCCCTATTATTTATTTAATACCCACAAGAAAAATCTGGTCCATTATTTTTTGGTTAACCTTGTATATTGAATCACAGACTTCAAAACTTTTTTTCTAGTAGAAAACAAAAAAACAAAAAATAAGGGTTTATACCTCTTTTCTCCTTTAATTAATTTTTACTAGTTTGGTTATATAAATTCATAGTAAACTATGAACTTTTAATATTTGTAATTATTTAATGAGTCTAAATAAAAACTCAAAGTATTTCTGCATTGGGTTAGGTCAGTGCTGTAAGCCAAACAACTATTATCATTTTTAATATGCTGTCTTGCTTGTTAATTAGTTCCTTTTCACTTCCCATTGAAAACATAATTTTTCAGTACGTGCAGTACAGTAAACATGGCCAAAACCATAAAAGTCATAAGCTAAGAATATACTTATATTATGTTGTTAAATGCTCTTTGTTCTGGATAGATTCTGTTGCCATGATGAAAATTATAACTAAAAGTCATTTAGGAGAGGAAAGGGTTTACTGTAGGTTGCAGTCCATCATAGAGGGACTGCAGGATTTTAAGCAGAAACCGTGTAGGAATCCTGTGGGATGGTGTGCTTTCTGGCTTGTTATCAGGTTTAGGATTGATGTTTTTAATACATCCTAAGACTGATATAGAATCCAATATATCTATAGAAATGATATGGGAATTTTCGGGATACTTTTGAATTGGACAGAGCTTTTATTGGCTCTTACTGAGTTCACTTCAGGGACTAAGTTTCTATAGAACTCAACCAGCAAAGGAAACTGAAGCCAGTGGCTCTCAGGATTTTGTTTCATGAGTTTTAAGAATGAAGGATAGTAGACTACCAAGAAGAGACTTGATACCCTAGCACCATATTCATGGGGAGGAGGTTCCACTCAGTCACAGTAATAGGGAAGGGGGATTGGGTGAAAGTGGGAGGGAGGAAGGAATGGGAGGATGCATGGGATGGAATAGAAAATGAGATGTAATATGAATTATTTTATATTTCAATAAAAATTTGTTAAAAATAAAATATTATCATTGAAATTAAAAAAAAAATGAAATTCATGGATCATCCAAGCAGAAACTTGGAGAGAAGCTTTTTATTGATTCATACACACACTTGTGTGTGTGTGTGTGTGTGTGTGTGTGTGTGTGTGTAAGAGAGAGATGAAAAGGAGAGAGGGAAGGAGGAAGAAGAAGAGGAAGAGGATCAAGAAGAAGAGGAGTGAGAGGATATATATATAAAATCTCAAAACGTGGAGAGCTCTCATAGAGCAGAAGGAGGAGTCGAAGAAGAAAGAAAATGATGCTGAGTAGCTAATCTGGGCTCCTTTTAAAACGTACACAGAAACGTCTACCATGAGTGGAGAGGAAGATGAGCTAGTCGGTTCAGTTGGTCCAGGCCTCTCCGTTCAGGGATTTTGTTTTGTTTTGTTTTTGTTTGTAAGCCTCACAGTAATCACTTCAATTACCAAGTATGTGCAAACATGGACTTTCTCTTATTTGTTTTTAGATTTTAGTTTTTGTATTATAATTATATCAATCTCTTCCTTTTCCTACCTCCAAACCCTCCCTTACACCCTTCTTTGCTCTCTTTAAAATTCATAGCCTCTCTTTTTTAAATTAAAAGTTATTACACTTATATGTAATATAATATGGCTTGCTCCATCTGTATAACGCTGTCTTTATATGTGTGTTTCCAGGCTAACCATGACTATTGATAAGTATGTGCAAATATTTCCTTTCTTAATGGTGTCACCCCTTTTTTTCCTTTTCCATTTAAAACTTCTCCATGCTTCTGAGTCATATTCTTCCTGAGCCTTAAACACTGACTCCAGTTGCCATGGATATTTCTTAATAGAATTTCTGGTTCACTATTATTTCATTGTTACTAGGTATCCCAAACATAAATATGTGCTTTGCTGGTGGTTTTCTCTCTTCATTTCACATATCCCACTAATAGCCAGGCTCTTGTAAATACACGTTGTAATCCTATTTAGATTTCCTTATTAATCTATATCAGCACTTGTCTCTTTCCCAGGCTGTCTTATTATTCCTGACTTTTTCGGCTTCTTCCATTATTCATCATTTACGTTTTTTTTTTTTTTTTTTTAAACCAGCCTTGGCTACATTTATAAAATTAGAAGTGATCATAATACATTAAAGGAAAATTCTTCTAAAAGATTTTTATTGTTATTAAGACAGAATATAAATCCTATAATATGCCCTAGACTATCCTACAAAGTCTGGCTACTGATCTTCCTCCTTCATATTTCCCCAACCTCATCCTATTATGTTCAAACACCCCAACCCTCTATTCCAATAAGCACCACGCAACTTCCTTCTTTACAGGGCTCCTTACTCTTCATCTGCATCTTATTCCTCCTGCACTTATCCACAAAAATATTATTCTTTTTCTGGACAGAAGTAGGTAAATATCCTTCATTACTGAGAATGATAGTGCCTGACTTTTTTTCTGAAATGCTTATTATAACTCAAAACACTGTTTCATTCTTGCAATTGGGAATACTTACTGCTGTCTTCAAAGACAAAGGCAAGTAGCATTTTATTGCAGGCAACAGGCAAAATTCTCAGTAAATGTTTCAGAGCTTCAGCAAACTGGAATGCTAGCTAATCTTATAGATACATCTGTGGCCATGTTATCTAAAAAACTCTTGGGGTCAAAATATGTCCTCATGAATATTCCATATTTTTATTTAAAGATCACAAACTATGTTTTTCTGAAATCTCCAACCTATAAAAAAGCTCTGAAACACTGCAGGTATCATGTAAGAGAAATGTGCAGATAAAGAGTGATGACATTGTTCCTTCAAAAGAAGGTTGACGAAGAAGCTCACAAATTTTGGACACAGGGAAAACAAAAGAAAAACACTAAAAGGCATCGCTGTTGGTGGCTGATTAACTGGAAAATGATTAATATTAAAGATGTGCTTAGCTTTCAAATTGCTTTGTGCTTATTTTATTAATTGACATGAAATAATCTATCAATGCATAAAATAATTTGCTTAGATGAAATTCAAACAACACACTGAATTTATTAAAAATTATCGTTCCCTTTGTACAGTTATTAGAATAATTATGAGTTTTATTTATTGTCTCATCAGCTAACCTTTCAAGGGACAATTTAATCATATAATGATATTGGACGTTAAGCACAGAGAAAATCCAAAATGTATACATTTATTTATGGCAGATAATATTGAAAATTTCAGTATTGGATTATAGTTTTATTTTATCACTGAGTATGGGCTTTTTCTTTGTGTGTGTATATATATACATATATACATACATATATATATTCAAATATCAAATCAAAATTTTTCAGTTTGTATGAATTTCTGTCCATGTACTATCACAATAATACAGTAATTAATAAGAGTAAGACATATATTTATATAAAATACATTCTTTAAAATATAGTTATATATAAGTGTTTTCATCTCATGTGTTTTTCTCTGTCAGACATCAAGTAACTGAGACTCATAGAGTATAATCCATGTTCTGAGAATGATATCCCAATTAAAAAAGGGGAAATTCACATTATACCTTCTAATTTAGGTCTATCTTACTCAAAAATTAGAATATATATATATATATATATATATATATATATATATATATATAGAGAGAGAGAGAGAGAGAGAGAGAGAGAGAGAATGAGAGAGAGAGAGAAATGGAAAATAGTTTATGTTTTCTACAAGGCACCTAAATATGTGGCAACTAACAAGCAAATTATCTTTTTTACGACCAAATATTTAGTTTTCCCATTGTTATTTGGTTATTTAAATAGTATTTTTTATAACGTAACACAAAGATTGTGAAATACTTCAGTAAGGCTAGGGAACATATTCTAGCCTCTTTCTCTTTAATTAGCTGAATAATTGCTCCAGCTTTTCAATTTTCTTTGCCCGTGGAGATTTCGCTTGATACTCAACTTTTATCACATGAAAACCACATTCATTTTTCCCAGGATAATCTGTTCGATTTTCCTCTCAAGAGTGATTGACAACTATTCAGAATGCTCAGAGTCAGTGATCCATGAAAAGAACAGTTTTCTCTCTGAAGGAAAACCAAAATAAAACTGGATTTTAAATTATTTTGTATATTTTATGCAATGTACATACATATATTTATATCATAGACAATACTTACTAAGTATATTTGCATATACATAATCTTGTGATAGCTGTAGTATTTTTAAAACATATATTATGTCCCCAGGTATGAAGCAAGTCTGAAACACGTTTACTTTAAGAAAAGATTATAAGAAAAGCAGCGTGTACTATGGACTATGTGGTCACAGAAATTAGAAATTCAGATAACATCAAATTGTCATGTCCTTTTGGTGCACATGACGTGTGTGTGTGTGTGTGTGTGTGTGTGTGTGTGTGTGTGTTTCTTATTGTCTTTGAGATGAGGTTAAGTATAAGTCCCAACTGAAAAATTAAGGATAGTTTGTATAGTTTTTGTTTTAATTATTCAGACTACACTATTGGGTGGTTATATTCTTTTTCTGGTTTTTTAAATGCCTATCTTGTCAGAAAAAAATTACTTGATTTTAAAATGACAGAAAATATTTTTGTTAAGTGATGTTCAGTATGCTATTTTGAAGAACATGACTAACTGTCATAAGATTATGTGTGCAAGCAAACTGTCCTGTGAAGTTTCAGCAATTTCCAACTATCATGTGTTTCCACGTAACATGTGAAATAGAATATCGTTTTTTGGCATCTGCAGTGTTGTTCTTGGCAACAATAATAGCATGTGACAGTGCTTATGTGAGTCTGATGCTGGACCACAAGAGTGCATAGGAGGATTTAATCAAAGTGAAGCAGGAATATTGATGCAGAAAACAGCACCGTATTAGTGCAGTGCAGTAATAGTACAAATAGGTAAGGCAAGAAAAGAAAGAAACAACTACAACAAAAAACTGAGGACAGCATTTTATGGAAGAAACAATAGGAACATAAACAAGAGTATTCCTGGAAGTTATTATAATATTTAGTTTATTGTCAGGCAGTGTGGAATGCCCTCTTTAATCCTTTCCTTTCTTGCAATTTAATTTATATTTAGTAAACAAAGCTAAATCTCATTGTGCTACTTGATAAGAAAAAGGAGTGGTTCTGTGGTCACAAATAATTTCTACTGTTTTCATCAAAATTAAGAACAAGATTGAGGTGTCTATGACTAGCACCATGCTTGTGTTTAAAAAGGGATTTTGTTGTTATTGTTTTGGATTTTTAATGGTTATTGATGTTTCTCTGTGGTAGAGTGCTTGTATGGTTCTTAAAACAGTTTATACAGATAGGGTAATGTCACTCATGTTCAATTCAAAACCATCAATATTTTAATCTACATTTAGTTAAGGTATTAGCCAAATAATTCAACTGTTAAGATAATCTAGTTATATCTAGTAGATAGATAGATAGATAGATAGATAGATAGATAGATAGATAGATAGACAGACCGACAGACAAAGTAATATCCTAAGGACTAAGGACTAATATTAAAAATCACATAGAAGATGAATAGATTTTTGAGTCCTTTAATCCTTCCATGTATCTTTCAAGTGTTTCAACACAGTTAGTAATATATTGCAATGACAATTTTATAAAGAGAAATTTAGTGAAGAGAAACAATTCTTTTATAATCATATCTTTACTACTTAAAGTAAAACTTTGCACTTGGCACTCCTGATATTGCAATTTGGAATACAAACAACGTGGAAACATTTGAAGTGGTTCCATTGTTTGTTTATTATCTGAACACAGAAACAGTATTGCTGTAATTCCAAAGCAATTGATCTGTGGGATACTGGTAAAAACCATTCCGCTTATAGGCCGGGCTCAAGAGCAAGGCCAAAGCTCTTCTCACGAATCCCAGCATGAGTGTCTATGAAGGACTGACTGATTGGTTTGAAAAGAGATTAGCAGCTATGGTTTTCTCCCTCTTGACTTTCACACTCAGAGACTGCTCACCTACAGAGATCTCCTACCCCAACTAGCTAGTCCCTCGCTCTGAGCTGTACCTAACAAATACATGGAGCTTTCACTTCGCTGCTACAGAGGTTAGTGAATCCTGCCTGATCTCAGCTTCATTGTACATGTGTCTGTGTGCCTGTGTCTTCTTCATTCTCTGACTGACCTTAGTCAGGTTTCCAGGACCCAAACAGCACAAGGCATGGCACAACATCAATTCCAATCCTTTATTTCTCCCTACAAATGCTTATTAACTTCTCAGAATCGGGAAGTATTTTTAGTAAAAAACATATGGCGGGAACATAGATGTCACCACTCATATAATTCAGGCTTTATGAATTTACTATGCTCTGGCCTCCTGTTTATTATTTTGTATTAATAATACAAGCTCTATAGGGATGCTCTGATTTCATTGTTGTAACTTGTTTGGGGTTGGTCTGATGCTATATATTCTAACACTAATTACTGGTTCTCCCAAATCTAGCTGCTGCCCAGATGAACACATTCTCATGCACACCTGTCATCATAGTGCAAATCCTGCTCTACCTATTTAAACTGGATTGGTTAATAGAACATACTGAAGCTTGGGTGTTTGCAGAAGAGAGGTAGGTGGAGCTTCAGGTTCACAGGCCTGGGGCTGTGGGACCACAAGGCAAGGAGAGAGGGGATATAGGTACAGGAGGAAGGAGAAGGAAGAAGAGGTCGTGATGGTTTAGCGTGGAGAGAAGCACATGGTTGCACTGGCATGGATGGAAGGAAGTAGAGCACAGATAGGACCAAAGAAAGATGGCCTGAAATAGGGGATGGAAAATGGTAAGGATAGCATAGAGGATTAATGTCTGCCCAGGCCCAAGTAAAATGAGGTCGTTCGAAAATACCAGGTGTCTGTGTCTTTATTGATTATGATAGCAGGTTAGGTGACGCTGTCGTAATAATTATAGGTTTTAAATAATAAACATTATTAGACTATTTTAACATTCTCCACCACAGCAAATATTATCTAGTGTTACATCTGACTTCATAATGATGCTTCAATAATTCACTAGCATGCTCACATCTAAACATAACATTTCAAACAATAGAAACAGACATTTATTTATAAAGGGCTAGAGAGACACTTCAGTGGTGAGGTAATTATGAAAACTGAAGCCAACTGGAAATGGCACATGAGAAGTTAATGTATGGAGGAATGGAGCAAAAACCAGCCATAAGAGAGGGAAGGTTTTACAATTTTTTTTGTTAACTTTGCCTTTAAGGTAATATAGAGACAACTTGAATTGGCATACATGTACTATGTCAGTAGCTGGCTATCACTTATGCTCAACAATTATTCTACTGTTGTGCATCTATATTGTCTCTTGGAGAATTAATTTCCATTACACATAAATATGGCTATAGGATTGAATTCCAACCAGCTGTATGTGAACTGAACTGACCTTAGAGGAATTTCTAGAATGTGTGCTCTTCATTGTTTCTATTCCTCTTTTTTTTTTTAAAATGGAAATTGTTAAATAATTTTATCATGTGGAAAAATCAACGAAAAGAAATTCAGATCTCACTATCCCAAAAGGTATGCCCCATGAAAGTTTTCACTTACCAGGAGATTGAGATAGATGTGAGGACATCCTATTGGGACTCTAGGTGAGAGAAATATAGGAAAATGGGGAAATAGAAGGATCCAGATGGTCCTAGAAACCTAGAAGAAGAACATCTTGACAGGTGGATCTGGGCCCAGGGAGTTCTGCTCAAACTACTGCACCAACCAAGGACAATACAAGCAGTAAACATCGAACCCCTACTCAGATCTAGCCAAGGGACAGGACATTTCCCACAGTTGCGTAGAGAGCGGGGACTGACTCTGACATGAACTCTGGTGTCCTATATTTGACCACTTCATCCTAGTGGTGAAGCCTGGTGGCACTCAGAGAAAGAATAAGCAAGTTACCACCAAGATAAGACTTGATAGCCTATGACCATATAGTGGGGGAGGAGGTCCCCCTTGGTCTTTAACCTAGGAGAGGGGAATAGGGTGTAAGCGGGAGGGAGGGAGGAACGGGAGGATACAAGTGATGGATAACAATTGAGATGTAATCTGAATAAATTAATTAAACTATTAAAAAAAGAAATTCAGGTCTATGATCAGAAACATCTTGTACATCATCTTCAGAAGAACTGGTTCAAGTTATTAGGTATTCAATTTCTTTTGCCACTGTTTGGAATCTTCTTTTTCTAACTCCTTAGCCTTCACTTCAAGTACAGGAAGGATCCTATGGAGGAAGACTTTACAGGTAGCATGGTACAAAGAGATGAGTAAGATTCCCAAGTATAGTGAGAATTAAGACTCACACCCATTGTGCACTATATATATATATATATATATATATATATATATATATATATATATATATATATATATATATATATACAACTATGGTTATATACATATTAACCTTTCATAGGAATGAGCCTTGGGATAAATGTTTCTTTATATCCTCATTTTTATGCTACATTCAAAAGCATTCTAAAGCGTACCTATCATGTCCCTCCAAGCGATTATTTTATTGTTATTTAGTAACATTATTTAGTAAACATGATTGTGAAGTTCCTTTGTATGAATGCAAACTTCTAGGAGAGCATATACAGTGCTAGTAAAGATATTACAGGAAAAAAAAATAGAGATCTTTGAATAGTATATGTAGCTTGAAATTCCAATATGATGTTAAATGTTTTGTAAACAATGGTTTATTTAATGGTTATACTGGTCCTAAGAGATAAATTTTATCAAATTGTAGATTTAGTCACAAAATGGCAGCCTTTTGGTGATAAGCAGTAGCATATTTAAGGCTCCGATGTTAAAGTGGAGTGTTCTAGCTAGCCCATCTAGTCAAACCAGAGAGCTGCAGGGACAACGAGAGACCCCCATCTCAAGAAGTAACAAATAGGCAAATAAATAAATGATAAATTAGTCAGTATCCACAATGTGGGGAGCCATTACATCTACCTCTGAACTCGTACGCATATATACATACATGCAAACACAAACACGCACATGTTAAAAAAATCAAGTTTATTTTATGAGTATCGAACAGTGATAATCAAAAGTAAACCATAAAATTCAGAGTGTATGTTACAGAAATGTAATTTCATCACAGCAAAGAAAAATATTTTATCATGTCCACGAGTACTTTCTTATGAATTTATTTGAGAATTATTGCAGTTCTTGCCTTACTAGCCATTTTTCCTACTAAACATTAAGAGATATCAGACAGTGAAATTAAACCTGGTCATGATTTGTCACATAATATCTTTTTATAGCCCAACATATACTTAAATCTTTACATATACATTACACACCTGGTAAACACATGTGCATCTCTTTTTAGAAGTGTGTGGAGAGTCTTACAGGTACAATTTATTGTCTCGTACTCTTTACCCTGTTCTTCAAAACTAAAATATACAATACCAATGACTATTAAGAAAATCAGAAAGTGTGCATATCTTATTACTTGAATGCAATTAGTGATAAGCTTTATTGAATTTCAAAAGCTGCTCCCTGCTGTTTTCTCATTGTTGATGCTCCCAGGCACAAACACTTCAACTTTGTTCCAAATGGTCAGAAAACAACTGGAGGCCCAATCTGGAGTTTAATTTGTCCTGAAATGGCTTCTGGTTTCCTTTGCTTTGCATGATGTCCTTTGTGAAAAGTTACTGTTTTTCAGTGATTATGTATAGGCGTAATGGAAATATGTCATTGTTCTCACCAATGAGTTAGTGCACAAATACAAAAGGAAGTGAAAATGCATGAAAGGGGCTATACAGTGAAAACATCACAGGAAGTGAATGTTTTATGTTGTTTTCTTGGCATGTTTTAGGTAGAAAATGATTTTGAAGATGTTCTACAGGCCTACAGAGTCATCCTCTGAGAATAGAAGCGATTTCCTTAGACAGCTCTCTATCTAAAGGCGTTTCACAGAAAATGAGTATGCCTTGTCTGTTGCTTTCACTTTACAAAGTAATATTTGCAGTCGTTAAGGATTTGACTAAGTGGATGAGGAAAATGATCAGTGAATTAGCAAGTTAGAACGAGCTTTATACACAAGATGTGGTTTAAAAAAATCTCATCATGGAAGTTATAGTTCCTTCTTCAAAGTCAAATAGCTCTTTCACTGTTAAACACAACATTGAGAAGCTGGAGCTGGGTGTGGTGGCGCACGCCTTTAATCCCAGCAATTGGAAGGCAGAGGCAGGTATATCAATGTGAGTTCAAGGCCAGCCTGGTCTACAAAGCGAGTCCAAGACAGCCAAGGCTACACAGAGAAACCCTGTCTTGGGGGTAGGAGGGGAAGACAACAATGAGAGTACCTTGTATCTCACATAAGTTAAAATTATTATTCTCAAATTATGTTTTCTTTGCAAAATATCATGGCTTGTGAAAAATACAGGTTATTCAAAATAGCTAGAATATTAGCTTTTGGAATGTTACTTATTTGGATTTTAAGTGTAATGTAGGTAATTAAGATATATCTTACCAATAAATATATTTATGAAATAGTAAATATTTTAAAAACTTAGTACTCAAAAATTATATATGAATTAACTATGTTATTGAAAAATTCATTTTAGAATAACATCAGTGAATTAAGTATACAAAATACTATTATTTAGTAGAGAAGAAAATCACTGGTCCCTCAGCGTCCAATGTCATTAGCAATTGTTTCCCCATATCCGCATTTACTCTTCTTCCCCCCAACAATCTTACCACCATGCCCCCTCTTCAGTATCACTAACTGTCCACTCATTTTGTGTTATAGTTTCCTTAACAATCTTATATCAAGACTTTGACAAGTGTTTTTCTTTCCATAAGGCTTTTAAAATAATATTGGAGAAAAGACGTATGGTATTTAAATTCCAAAAATATATAAACCATATGCCCCTGTATGTTTACGTAATAATTATTATCTGAAATAACTCTAAGTTGTCTAAAATATATCCAGTCTAATGAAGTGGCTTAGAAATACAGTCACAATAAATAACATTTTAATATAAAATGTTCAGAATTCCAGATAGACATAAAATAATAAAATAACAAATTTGTAATACTTGGAGAAGCATGGACTTATTATTTCATTATTGCATTAAAAATACATTCTTCCCTCACATAACATCTCCTGAATACTCTTTCACCATCTCCTACCCCTCTGAGTTCTTCCCCACTTCCCTTCCCATTTAGGTCTGTTCCCTCTCTGTCTCTCATGTAAAAAAGAACAGACTTCTAAGAAGTAAAACAAAGTAATACATAACGAGATAAACTGAGACACATCACATGGAAGTTGGACAAGACAAACCAAGAAAATGAAATGAACCAGCGAGAAGTCACAAATAGCAGAAACCCACTCTTTCAAATTCTCAGCAGTTGCATAAAAACACAAAACTTGAAGCCATACTGTGCACGGAGGACATGACAAAGACCTGCACAGGCCCTGTGAGTGTGCATGAGATTTGTTCATGTTGTGCCGATGTAGAGACTTGTTTTCTTAGTGTCCTCCATCCCCTCTGGCTCTTACACTCTTTCTGCCTCCTCTCCCATAGGGTTCTCTGAACTTTGAGGGGAGGAATTTGATGGAGACGTCCAACCTAGAGAGAGTTTCCCGTGCCCCCACTCCCACCCCCCATCTCCCTTTCTCTCATATGTCTGCCTGTGGATCTCCATTTTGTCCCCAAATCTGCTGCAGGGGAAAAAAAAGAGCTTCTCTGATGATGACTGAAAAAGGCACTGACCTATGAGTATAGCAGAATATCATTAGGAGTCATTTTATCCCTTTTTCTGTTTCGTTGCTGATGTTGTTATCTAGTCTCTGGTTCTGGGCCACTCAAGCAGTGCCTGGTTTCTGGTGTGGTTCCATCACGTGTAGCAGGCCTTAAGTCAAGTCAGTTATTAGTTGGATACTTCCACAAGTTTATGCCACCATTGCACTAGCTTATTATCTGGCAGGACACCTGGCTGGCTTGCTGAGATTTTGTTCCTTTGTTTTCTCTCTCTCTCTCTCTCTCTCTCTCTCTCTCTCTCTCTCTCTCTCTCTCTCTCTCTCTGTTCTCTCTCTTTTTTTCTTTCTCTCTTTTATTTATGCACTTTACATCCTTATCCTAGTCCCTTCTCTCCACTCCTGCAGGTCCCCCCCTCCCTCCCTCTTGTCCTTATCCCCCATCCCCTACTCCTCAGAAAAGGAGAGCACCACCCTCATACCAAACCACCCGCACATCAAATCCCATCAGGACTGAGTGCATCCTCTTCCCCTGTGGCCTATCAAGGCAGCCCTGTGGGGGAAAGTGATCAAAAAGCAGGCAACAGAGTCCATGTCAAAGACAGTCCCCTGTCCCCTTACTAGAAGCCGCACATGAAGACCACACTACCCATCAGCTGAGTATGTGTAGAGGACCTAGGTCCAGTACATGCATGGTCCTTGGTTGTGCTTCAGTCTTAGCGAGCCCCTCTGGGCCCTCCTTTGTTGATTCTGTTGGTCTTCTTGGGGAGCTCCTGTCCCATCCAGCTCCTTCTATCCTTCCTTCCACTCTTCCATAAGTGTCCCCACATTCTGCCCAATGTTTGGCTGTGTTTTGATCCCTACTGGGTGGAGCCTCTCAGAGGAGAAGTAGGGGTTGAGATCAGACCTGGGAGAGCAGGTGTGAAAGGACAGAGGGCTTACAGGAATAAGAAAAAACTTTCACAAGTTGGAGACCTATCATAGGGTAGGCTCCTGGGAGGATATGGGAATGACTATAGTTGAAACTCCTGGAAGCACCTGTCCTGGACAGTGAGGAGACCACCCTTTAACTAGATAAGACTGCTATCTAGATAGGACTGTGGAGGGAGAGGAACACCAACCAACCCCCAAAAAGTTTGACCCCAAATTTACCCTGCCTACAAGATGTGAAGGGATAAAGACAGAGCAGAGACTGAGGGAATGTCCAACCAATGCCTGGCACAACCTGAGACCCACCCCATGGGAGAGAGCTGACCCCTGATACTATTAATGATACTCTGCTATGCTTGCAAATGAGAGCCTGGCTTGCTGTTTATGTTTCTCTTTTGATAGCATTCAGAGTTCCTTCCTGTACTAGGATTTAGAAGTGAAGACTCTATTTAGGCACTAGCTCAACTTCTACTTGTTCAATCAGCTTTATAGGCGCTGTCTTCAGCAATGATGCCTTTCTGACACTTTACAGAAAGAACTATTGTCTTGGCAACCCTGGGTTCTTTGGGGATTTCCATGGGATTCCCTCTGGCCAACAAATCAATTAGATATATCTCAATTCTGGTACTAGAAGCTTCGATTGGAGACAAGTGGTGTCCAGTTGGAAATGCCTCCCCCATTATTTGGTGATTTCATTTACATCATCTTCATATATGTATATATTTTAAGAAGTCTCTGATGTTTGTTGTTTTCATACTGCCATTCAAATGGTCCATAATTCTAGCTGTCACTCCCTGTATTTCCTCCCCCAATCTCCTCTTCCAATCATTTGCTCCCCCAGTTATAGCCCTCCACCCCCTCCATTCACAAATAACCATCTATTCTATTTCCTTTTTCTAATGAAATCTATGTGTTCCCTTTAGTCCCTTTTTTCTATACCTACCAATTATGGTTCTATGGGTTGTAGCCTGGTTATCATTGACTTAACTGTAAATATCTACATACAAGTGAGCGCATGCCATATTGTATTTGTCTTCTTAGGTCTGGAATACCACACTCAGGATGATTTTTATCTAGGTCCATACATTTGCCTGTAAATTTTCATCATGTCATATTTTTTTACAGCTGAGTAATACAGCATTGTGTAAAGGTAACATATTATCTTTATACACTCTTCTGTTGAGGGGCATCTGGGATATTTCCTATTTCTGGCTATCATGAGTAGCTCTGCAATGAACATGGTTGAACAAGTGTCTCTATGGTCGGATGATGCATCCTTTTTTATATGCCCAAAAGTGATATAGCTGGATCTTGAAGTAGATAGAGTTCCATCTTTCTGAGGAATGGCAACACTGATTTCCATAGTGGCAGTACAAGTTTCCACTTCTACCAGCAATGGATGAATTAGTCCACATTCTTGTCACCATGAGGATACCTCTAGGTAAGTCACATTCAGCACCTCACCCTGAAACCATTTCCTTAATGTAGAATTTTTTCCATTACATGACACTTGCTTTGAATTTTCCTTGTTCTTATGCTTCAGCCAATCAGTATAATTATGATGTTCACAACACTGCAGCTAGAAATAAAAAGTTCTATTAATTTTTCATCAAATATTTAAAATGGTGCTATTTATGTAATTCCATTGCATATTGAAATAGTTTGTGATGAAGTAAATTGAATTTATTTATTCATTGGCATTTAATGAAATGAACAAGTCTATTTTTGTTTAGTTTGTTACTTTGTTGTTGCTGTCAATTAGAGCTAAGGCTATAGAAGTGGGTTGTGATCGAATGAAAGTATTATATTTGTAATTCATCTTATTGCAGCCCTGACATTTTGGTTCTAAAGGAACCCCCATGCTATTCTACTTAGATGTGTCTGTAAACACATGAAGCACATCTGACAACCCTATGAGGCAAATAAATGCTGGCAGCTTCCCAGGTGAAGCCAATTTTAACTGCACATTAATTATGCAACATTACAGATGAATGATTAAATTCAAGATTGTAAATGAGACAATCATATTCTACTCAGGAGCTTCCCTGAATAAAATAAAAATCTTTACTCTTCTGACCAGTTCCTCCTCCAATTTGCCTGTTGCTTCTGTCCTCCTGCTGTGGTTACATTTCTTCTTGTTGTGTGGCATTAGGTACCAAACCCAGGGCCTTGTGCATGCTAGGCCAATGCCCTACCATCAAGATTAATACCCTAGCACTTGGTAGCAATATGATAATTTCATTTTACTGTTTCCTGTAAGACATTTACAACTTCTACTTGGGTATATCTTCCAACTTATCCTTGGACCCATAATTAGAAATGACTAAGTCAGTTTGACCATACCACAGTCAGGTAACCTGTTAATATTGCATTGAAAATGAAAACACCATAGAAAAATTTCCCAATATCTTTCTTCAGAAAAGAGGGCCCAATGTGAGTGGTCCTTGTTTCTAAATGTCCTTTTGATTCCAAAGGACTCTTTTCAGCAGCCACTGTGAGAGTCAAAGTTCTTGGCCTTTACTTTTCCATGAATAGGATAAGGTGAGGTTAGTTTCAGTGTCAGGGAATCTAATGACCTAATAACTCTAAATAATTATGCTTACACATTTCTTCTTAGGGAAAATTGTAAAAAGACTCAGAAAAAGAGCAGAAATGTTGACCAAGAATCTTTTCTATTGGTTCTGGGCATTTTCAAGCAAACTTTAGGATAGTTTGTATGATCCAATGGATGCCTGTCTCTTCCTGGTTTATAGATTAAGTTGTTCAACTTTGCAAGCTGTTAAAAAGTATTATTATCCAAGTTATTCTGGATCAAAGAAACAAATAAATCATATGCTTTTTCTTTTGTATGTATATGTGTTTGTGTGAGAGAGTCAGAGATAGAGACAGAGAGAAAGAAACAGAGAGACAGAGAGACACAGAGAGAGACAGAGAGAATATGAAATTAGTTTTCCACTTTCTGGGTCTGTTTTTAACTGATAAGTGATGGCCTGTGAAAGCCTCTTCTCTTCAAAGTGTCTTACTCCTGACTCCTTTGGAATCAGCTACTAAGTTTTAGCAGTCCCCTCCTTAATCAAAACGTTACATTACAACCTTGACAGCAAGCTGGCTAACTTTACATCAACTTGACACAAGCTAAACTAATCTGATAGGGGGGAATCTCAAGAGAATGCCTCCATAAAATCGTCCTGTAGGCAAGCCTGTAGGACGTTTTCTTAATTATTGATTGATGTGAGAGGGCCCAGCCCACTGTGGGTGGGGCAACCCTTGGGCTGGAGGTGCTCTAAGAAAGCTGACTGAGCAAGCCATGCGAAGAAAGCCAGTAAGAAGCAACCCCTCCATGCCCTCTGCTCCAGATGCTGCCGCCAGGTTACTGGCTTGTGTAAGTTCCTGTCCTGACATCTTTCGCTGATGAACAGGGACATGGGAGTGTAAGCAAAACATTCTTCCAACGTTCTTTGGGTCATGGTGTTTCATCATAGCAATAGAACAAACGCCCAATTAAGACAAATTGGTACCAGGACAGCCCCAGGATTCTGCCCTATAAAGGGCAGAGTCAAATGGCCTTAGAGACCCAGCAACAGTAGGATACGTTATCACTAGCTGCTGAGAGGGGACATATTCTGACTGTGGCCATAAGTTGCATGCCCTCCCTCTCTGCATGTATTATATCCCCTTATAAAGGGGACTGTTCCTCTTTCCCCCACTCCTTTTTTTCCCTTTCACCCTTACCCAGAGCCCCCTCCCTTAATAAACCTTCCACGCTAGACCTGTCACATGATGTGACTTTATGGATTCTTCTGACATGAATTAACAGGCTCTCCTGCTACTTTTGCTCCTTTTTGTGAGTCGAAGCCACACAGGAACCCTATTACCAGTCAGCCTGCAGCCGGCTCACTCTTCAGCCACGCAATTGCTAAACTCCTGTGTCTAACACCAACCGATTGGTGAGTTCCCAGTGTAAATGTTTCCCTGGGCCAGAGGGACTGACTGAATGTTGTGAGTCTGACCTCCCTCTGGTGTCCTTGGAGGTGGAGGAACCCCTGGTTGTGGCTTTTAAAGCTAAGGCCAGCCCTCTTCATGGACCTCTATCATGGAATTTTTTCCTTGCGTGAGGCTTCATCTACCAGCAGTTGCTTTCTTTCTCATAAATCCTAGTACTAGGTGAACCGTGTCTGCTCGGGCTTCTAGCCTCTGTATCTGTCCAGTCTAGTGACAACCTGCTGGCGAGCTCATACGGACTCACTTTAGTCCTACCTGTGTCTGTGGAAGCCTTGGATTCAGGCGGGTGATCCCTCTCCTCACCCATAGGAACAGTATCTTAGTCCATACCTTCAACTTCCCCACTGGGATGCCTTCTGGAGAACTTCAGATCCTTACAACTAGCACCCAATTTAAGGGCTTCTAAGCATACACGCCTTTGTAGCCAAACTTGGCCCCAAGGTCCCTTAGATAATAGATCAAAATGGCTACCTGGTTGCACTCTGGATCCTGGTATTATCCAGACCTTTATAATTACTGGCAGTGATCAGATTAATGGGAGGAGTTTAGCAATGTTCAAGCTTTCTCTCCTCTTCACTCCCAACCCTCTCTCTGTTCTTCCTGTTCCCCAACTCAGCTCCTTCTAGCAATGAAGTCTCAACAAAAAGATACCTCCACTACCCTTGATGCTGCTAACAAGCCCCCTCCTTACTGGCTCCCAACCACAGCCCCCTCTCCTTCTTTGGCTTCTTCTGCCTCTTCTCCTCCCTCTCCAGCAACAAGTTGCTCTAATCACTCTGCTCTGGCACCTACTTATACCCCATCAGCAGCTTTTAGTCCACCACCACCATCACTTGCTCCTGCCATGCAGTGAAACTCCCCCCTTCTTGCCACTCATATCCTAAACCAGCCTCAGTTCTTCCTTTGCTGGAGGTTGCCTGGGTGGATGACCTGGTCAGAGTACATGTCCCATTCTCATTAAATGAATTCTCTCTAAATACCATTTCCCTGTTGGCATCCAATTACAGAACTCTTCCTGGTACATTGCCTAAGCTCAGTACTTTTCAGAGCCTCAGGAGACTTAAGCCTATTATCTCTGAAGTTCTATGCCTACTATCTCTGGCCTCTCTTTGCCTCACTTCTCCCCCTTTAACACCCTTATACTTTCAGCTAAGAAGCCCAATGGAACCTAATGCCTGGTTTGAGACCTTTGGCTCCTCAGTTGTGCGTTGTCTCCCTCTATCCTGTTGTAGCTAACACTTTTGCACTCCTTTCCAATATCCCCTCAGAGACCTCCCATTACCCAGTCATGGATTTCAAGGATGCTTTCTTTTCTATCCCCTTCGACGCCTAGTCACAAAATATCTTTGCTTTCACCTGGGCTGACCCTGACATCTTCCTCTCTACTCAATTCACCTGGACTGTTTTATCCCAGGGGGGTCCCAAAACAGCCCACACTTGTTAGGCCAGTCTCTGGCCTCTGATGTGCTCTCTTTATCCCTCCTTACCTAATCTTATACACTGTGTAGATGGCCTCCTCCTCTACAGCCCATCACTACAAACTAACACCTCTGCTCTTCTGAAGTTCTTATCCAGCCAGGCCTATAGAGTCTAATCTTCTAAAGTCTAATTATCTACCCCTCAGATTACCTAATTGGAACTAACAATTACCCCAAGCCACAAATCCATTACCTTAGGTAGAAATACCTAATCCAGTCTCTACCAGTCCCCTCTACTATGGAGATTTTTATTATTCCTAGAAGTAGCTGGCTTCTTACACTCCTGGATTCCTTCCTTTTCCCTCCTTGCTTACCTTCTGTATTAGGCAGCCCTAGGTCCCTCACAGGAACCCGTTATCCATCCTATTTCCAAGCCCTTTCAAAGGCCCCAATAAGTTCTGTTTAAGGTGCCAGCCTTACACCTCTCAGACCTAACCCACCCTTTCTCTATGTAACAGAAAAAGAGGGACATGTCCTTAGGGAAGGAGTTGATGTCATAGTCATGTGCCATTCTTTCACAGAAGCATTGCTGGTATGTCTATACTGCCACACACTGGAAAAATAGATATTTGGCCTTTGCCACCCCAGGCCATCCAAGGAGCAGAATGAACAGACCTGAAGGGACGGATAACATCATTGTTTTCATGAAAAGGAGTGTACAAGACAGTCAGGTTCCAGAGTGGCCTCCCAGACTTTCAGTGCTACACAAAAGGAAGATGTCAGTGTCTTCTCACCATGAAAGAATAGAAAGACCACTACTGAATTTCCAATCTGTTTGATAGGATGATGGCGATGACTTAAAATTAATTTAACCAACCCCCCAAATTTAAAAATATATATTGCCTGAGTGTATGAAAGTGACCCCTTCTTGCCATAAGGATTTTAAATATATCTCACATTTAGCTCAATACTACTGGTTATCATCAATCTGTTATCGTAGAAGTTTAGGCAGAAATAATAGGTCGGCTAGTACCTAGAGTTGTTAGCACTTAACTTCTCTTTTGCATTATAAATAATGACTTCAATTATAAGTGATATTTCCAGATGGTAGAGTGACAGGAGAAAAGAGTATCGAGTAAGGACTTGTTTCCTTGTTTTGGGCTAAGCTACACTGACCACTGACTTTCGTATACTCCTCAGATGTTGATGCTTGCTTAACTAGTTCACCTTTGAAACTGGATTACTGTTGACTCTAAGTTGAAAATTGACAGATGAGGGGCTAGTGAGCCATCTTAGCAGTTACAAACACTGGCTGTTCTTCCAGAGAACCCAGGTTCAATTCCCAGCATTCACATGGCAGCTCACAACTGTCTGTATTTCCAGTTCCAGTTCATGCAGGTATACATAAAGGAAAAACACCAATTCACATAAAATAAAGTAATAAATTATGTTTTAAAAAGAAAAATAGAAGATTGACAAAGGAACTGGTGAAGTGCTTCTTTGATCTATAGAAAATTGACCAAAGAATCTTTCTTGGAAAAACTCTTTGTGAGAAGCTTTTTATTTGTGCTAGTGTCAATGACATAGTTGACAGTAATATGATGATGTCATAAGTCACTTGCTCATGTGTAACTTGGATACTTAAAATGCATGACACACACTCAGGCTACTAATGTAACTGTACACCAGAATTATAAACCACTTGATTTTGTATGAATCATCAAATGAGCCATCAGGCAAAGATGAGCAATTCTACATCAGATTTAATGTAATTTTGGGAAATATACATTATGAAGTGATTATTTCACCTGTAAAAACAACAGGATAATTTAATATGCAACTTATTTCTATTTAACAATGACACATCTTAATTATGTTTCTATTGTTCTGTTACTAAATGTTTCAGTTTCCTTATCACCTTTTAACAACACTTTTTTTTTTTTTTTTTACCTTACAGGGTAGAGGATATCTTTAATGTCAGAAGATCTTTCTAACTCCACCATTTCTTTACTTTAATCTGTTGTAGGGGACAATATTATTTCAGGCTGATATCTTTCATATTCATCAATGTATTCATTAAACAATCACTGCTATAGAGTGTGTATGGGTCACATGTTCTTGTATGCCCGTAGCTTTCTGTGTTGGCAGAATCATTTGATTTTTTTCATCACTGTGACTAAAAACATGAGAAGAAGAAACGTAAAGGGACAAAGATTTATTTTGGCTCACTGTTTCAGAGGGAACCCTTCGCTATGTTTAAGGCATATCTGCATGCCTGAGAGTCTGTAGCTGCTACTTGCTACATGTGCCAATCAGTGAGCAAAGACTTATAGTTGTCACTAATAAAACCCATCTTACAGCTACATACTTCCTTCAGGTAAACATTAGAAGGTTGTCCAGCCTCCCAACACAAATGCCATCACAGAATAACCACTGTAGGTCTACTGCTTTCACACCAACTGTAAGATAGTAAACGTTCAGTAATATTTGACTTTCACTAAACACATAGAATTAAATATGCCTTAGACTGTGTAGAGGAGCACTGGAAGCTGTGGTGTGTTGCAACAACTTGACTGACTCATAAACATAAACTATTAACTTTTCATAATTCCGAAGACCAAATAAATTTGCACTGGCTCCTTAAAGTTGCACACTGTGGTCACATTTAAGCTATGGCCATGAATACATAGCATGGGTCCATTTTCTGGTCCAGAACTTCCCACTAAACACTTAACAGGATACTATTGGATACAGAGGCGTCTAATCGCATCAAAGAGGGAGGTCACAGGGTTTGTATCATCTGACTAGAGAAGATAGCACTGATCTTAGGCCTTAAGTAATATGGAGACAATGAAGTTTGAACCATGGAAGCATTTCTCAGACATTCAGCAGAAGTTGTGTATAGAAAATCCAAGTTTGATAGCACATTCAGTGTGTGGCAGATGAGGATCAGAGGGAGGTGCCCTTTCCTGACTTCCTCACTGAAATTGTAGTCCAGGAGGACGGGACCTTCTGGGTGGTTGAGTCCTACATGCAGCACACAGGGCAATATTTGTCAAGTGAGTAAAAGAGGACAACAAGGCATCAGAAAAGGGCTTTAATAAGGGAACAACTTGGTTAAAATTTCCTTTTAGTTATTTCAGAGACACGTGGGAGGTAATTGGACAAATGACACACACTCAAGGCTACTGGGGGGCTTATAAGAGCAGCAAAAGATAGATTTAACCCTGCCAGCAAGGTGCTATTTGACAAAGAAGGTAATAGAAAACTAATTTTAAAAGATGTGGCAAATTAGTTGAAAATTGCTACAAAACAAAACAAACGAACAAAAAATGAAATGGCCTACCTTAATCAGGATTTTACAAGTGTCTTAAACACAGGGTTAGTTTGTTTTGTTTGTATTTCATGGAACATAAAAGATTAGTTCCCAGATTCCCTATGGGGGATGTTTTACAATGAGGCACACTAGGATTCATAAGAATTGGCTGTCAGTTCCATAATGATGTGGGATGAAGAAGAAAAGATAAAAATGATTCTTGTTCCACTTGAAGAGCTGTGCTATTACATTAGATATTGTGTGGGAAGCATTTAGCCAGCGCTTGGCTCACCTTCAACTTTCAGTAAGTGCAAAATATTATTGCCATCTTGAAAAGGGAAATCACAAGTCTCCAGTCAGATTTCCCAAGTGCTTTACCGTAAGCAAAGTATACAAGTAGAACAAAGAGAAAGGACACTTATTTAATAAGCCTGACACTTAGTGGTTTTCACCATCTTGAAGGTCTCATTTCCTGATAAGTTTTTCATTTGGGTTTTCTTTTTCTTTCGTACATTTTTGTTTACTTGATAATCAGTAAAGAATATGTTGTTCTTTATAGTTTTGCCATCTACATACTTAGTTAACAGAGTGATTCAATGTGGTTTACTGAGAGAGTAGGTAATATGTTAGCCAATATCCAATATCCACAAGCTGCCTCTTCAGCATGTGAAACATGCATTGCTTCTCTTTCACCAGTTGTATTCTTTTGGAGATAAACCATAGTTTATTTGCTCCTAAATTCTTGTCCACAGTGAGCAACCTACCTTACACAAATGGCTAAAAGTATTGCACATGTTGAAAGTATTTTTTGACGTTAAATCTATTGAGTAATTAGTATTTTCAAATTTGTGGTTTGTTACAGTTTATTTTAACCATATATATGTGTGTGTATATATATATTTTAATATGAGCATTGTAATTATATCAAGCTCCATTTTTTTTCAGGTCTTCAGATTTATAAATAACACAGAGTTAGCACAAAAGCTCAGTTTCCCTCCTCCTTCTCGTTTCCTTTGTTGAGCAGCGTTTCCTGAGTTCACCTCTTCACAGTCTTCCTATGAAATAGTCTAGCCCTTCAGTCCTATTCCTTAGTAAAATGCTGCACCACACTTCATCAACCTTAGAGAAATACTGCCACCTGCTGAACATATCATTTATGCAGTTGGTTAGCATGGGCTGCCTTGATTTCAAGAGAGAAAAACATATACATAAACAAAGTTCTTTAAAAAAATAACATCCATCTACTAAAAGGCAGGAATAAAAATCAAATTCCAGAAATGCAACAAATTCCAGGAATAAAAGTCCAAGAACCTGCAAAGGATTTAGTCCTGCTTTGTAATAATTGCCTATAAGATATATTTTCTACACTGATTATTTATAAAGATTCTTATAAAACTAGATTAATGAGACTAAGAAAGTACTTTTAAGTTAATATTCTGGACATTGATGACTTTGAAAAGGGTACCCCAGTTCTTAACAGAAATTCAACCATATGCCATCTTCCTTTCTTTTTTTCCTTTCACTTTTTTCTTTTATTGAATATACATTCTTTTCTCATACAATATATCTACATTATAATTCCCCCCCTCTCCTCCTTCTAGTTCTTCTCCACCCCTTCTTCCTCTGGATCCACTCCCTTTCTGTCTCTATTTAGAGAAGAAAAAGATTCTGTTGGGGGATGGTCTGATGTATTTTGATGCTAATTACTGCTTACTGTCTCTGTGACCAACCTTTTGCTTAATAAAAAGCCATCCCACCTGGGCAGGGCAAAGGAGATAGGTGGGGCTAGGAGAGAGAGGAATTCTGGCAAGAAGAAAGAACCCCCAGGAGGAGAAAGGAGAGAGAGGAAGGCTGCCATGGGTTAGATGGACCAGAAGCACATGGCTGGCGTGGATGGAGAATCTGGCCCAGATGATGGGAGGTAGCTTGATAGATATTATTAGAAGAGGATGGCATGAGATTGAGACAGGGGTCCCATGCCTGAATCCCTACTATGGAAAGTAGTTTAGAGGACTGATATCTGCCCTGCCCCAAGTTAACTAAGGCTATTTTAAAATATAACAAGTGTCTGTGTCTTGATTGATTGCTAGCGGGGCCTACAGATAATATAAAAAATACATGTAATTTAAAAGCAATAAGATTCTAAGAGAAAATAGCCAAACATGACAAAATAAAATAATAAGAAGTGATAACTACCAGATGAAAGTTGGACAAGGCAAACCAACAGAAGGAAAAGAACCTCAAGAGAAGGCATAAGAATAAAAGACCCATTTGTTCTCACAGTAATGAGTTCCATAAAAATACTAACCTAAAAGCTATGGTGCATATGCAGGGGACCTGGGGCAGACCCATGTGGGCCTTTGCTCGCTGAGCACAGTCTCTTTGAACTCATAGTAACCTTGATTAGTTGATTCAGAGGCCCTAGCTTTTCCAGTGTCCTCCATTGCACCTGGATCTTCCATTAGTTCTGCCCCCTCTAACTCAGGATCCTATGAGCTCTGCTAGAACTATAGGTTTCTCTCCACAACTTACACCAAGGACCCACTGCTGAAGAAAAAAACCTGCATAACTCCTCAAAGCTGGTGCCTACATCAATCAAGCCTTCACCCCACTACATTCCAGCATTTTCGTTATATAAAGATGCTCTGCAAATTGTGAAAAGAAAACTCAAAGAGCAAGCCAGACACAAACTTTCATCTACAGTGGTGTTCTACCTGCAAGGTATGTTAGGGCATTGCTAGCACAAAGGTTGTAGGAATAGCCAACTAATAACAGATGTGACTGAATGTTTGAATGTTTACACCACAAGATGGAACCCATACCTGACACTGCTTGGGTGTCCCCAGATCTGAGACTATGTAGCCCAGGGACCTAGGGAAAAACCAAATAATAGTTTTGTTTTTTTTTTTTTTTATTTAAGAAAGAAACAAACAATGAAGTGATAAAAATGACTCCTAGTTATATTATTCTATACTCATAGATCATTGCTTTGTTCAACCATCAGAGAAGCTTCCTCCTTCAGCAGGTCAAACAAACATAGAGACCCACAGTCAGTCATTATGCAAAGAATGAGAGTCCATGGAACAGTTAGCTCTAAGTGGGATGTTGCCATCAAATCCCATTTGATACCCTACGAGCATATACAGGGGGAGGAAGCCCTCCTCAGTCATAGTCATAGGGGAGGGGAGTAAGATGAAAATGGGAGGGAGGGAGGAATGGGAGGATACAAGGGATGGGATAACCATTGAGATGTAACAAGAATAAATTAATAAAATATATTTTTAAAAATCCCAATCCTCAGAGTTCAGGGCACCTTGCAGGAAAAAACAAAGGTAGAAAGAATATAAGAGCCAGAGGAGGAAAAAAATAAATAAAACCTTATAATTCAACATAAAGCTCATATGAACTCAGAGACTGAAGCAGAATGCACAGGGCCTCATGCGTGTGCACCATGTCCTCTGTACTTATATTATGGCTGCCAGCTTAGTGGGAGCAAAGGATACTTGTGAGCATGTGACTGAGTGGGACTCTGACTCTTGTGACCTCTCTTGAGTTCTTTTCTTTCTGTTGGTCTGTCTTGTCCAACTTCATTGATAGTTTTTGTTGTATTTTATTATATTTTATATTATTCTTAAAGAATGAATGAATAAAAATGTAGCTACTTCAGTCATTTGGTTTGTTTTTGGAGAAATAACTTGATGTTGAGTGGGTAGGGATAGAGTTTTTAAACAAACTTGGGGTAGGGGAAGAACATGATAAAAATATATTTAAATTTTAAAATTATTTTAAATAATAAAAAATACGAAAAGTAGTTTTCCAAACAATCAGTTTCTTTAAAAAAATTCCGAGATAGTTGAAAGTTCTTGCTTCAGTGGCTTTAGTTATCTGCTTATTAGCAGGGAAAGTTTCTTACTGTTTGGGCACATTTTAGGTTGTCTTGGTTCTTAATAGTTTCAGTTATTACTAGAACATTTTAGAAAGTATTGTGGTTGGATTGATTTGATATCTAAAGCACATGATTGACATGCTGAAAGAATAAGGATAATTTTAAGCTATTAGGGCCCAAGTAGGGAGAAACTGATACCTGTGGCAGACTACAGGAAACATATAAAGTGTCAAAATTATAAAGATCACCTATGCTTTTATGTCCATCCATCCCTATTTTTACATATGTAAAAATATCACAGAAAATGTCCAGGTTCTTCCTGTTCCACCATGTACCTCTCCTGGCTTTGTTCCTGTGTCTTTGAGTTCCCAGGCTGCCATTTGATTTCTCCAGCTTCTGTCCTCCACTCATGTTTCTGGATTTCTCCAATGCCTGGTATGTCTTGATAGGACACTTGCATAAACAGTCAGGCTGTTTTTTATTGTTCACATTTCTCCACAGTTCTAGAAATCTGTAAAGAAAGAAAGAAAAGGAAAAAAAAACCCCAAACAAACCAACAAAGAATAATAAAAAATAATATCAAGCACTGGCAGTGAGAAAATTTGTGAAATTTTTCATCAATTGAGCATTTAAAGTTTGAATTTTAAGTAATTGTCTCTGTGTGATTAAAATCCTTACTAGAACTGGAGCTGAGGTGTGTTGTAAGAGCTAAGGGTTGATGAAGTCATCCAAAATAACAGAGTGAACAAGAGATAAAGGACTTGAAGGCAGATTAGAAAACATAGAGCTTAGGTGGTGAAGAACTGTAGAAATGGAAACTTAGAATTTTTAAGTAAAAAGATAAAGCATGATCTTAGGGAAATCAGAAGAGGAAGATATTACTGGAGGGGCTTTCTTTCAAACAAAGTCAAAGAGGTGAAGTACTTTCCAAGGGAATTGAGTCGGTAAGGAGGTTGATCATAGTCATTTCAAAAGAGCAATTCAACTTGAAAATGTCAGAACATAACAAGCTGGGTGTTTAAACAATGCTCCAAGAAAGACGAAGTTTACAAGGTTAGGATGTAGTTAACCGATGGTCTGTTCATTAATAAGCCTCGCAAGGTGGCAACAATAAAGATGAACTATCACAAGTTCACAAGTGCATGGTAGTTGTTACCTAAATATTTATGATATGAAAGACATATATCTGCCTTCACTATGAACAAGGCATTTGTTCTAAATAAAATTAAATAGAGTCTTGGTATGTATTTCTCTTATTCCGTTCCCACATAAATGATTAAATGGTCCAACAGCAAACACATTCAAAGCCATGAATGCTATAAAAATTAACATCTTCACTTATTCAGAGGATTGCTTTTCATTAATTAAATAAACTTTAACTGCTTGTTGTTATTGTTTATGCTCCTTCAAATTACTAAATGATGAGGAAACAAAGTTGAACAAGGCAGAACATGGCAAGAAGTTAAATATTCAAGCCTGTTGCCAATTCTAAATTAGGTGTCAATTGAGGGACAAAGGGAAAGGTGAATTTTTGTAGAAAAGATAAATAAGCTATGTCCTTTGAAGAATAATTGAAAAATGATGAGGCAATCAAATGGAGCAGTCATAGCAGGCATTAAAGAGAGGGGGATGATGGGAGAGAGAGAGAGAGAGAGAGAGAGAGTCATAGTGCTAATAAGATTTACTGAAAGGTGAAAGGAGGCATTGTTAAAAGCGGCAAAGGTGTAAGGTGAAAGTACACAGGTATAATCAAGTAAAGACTGGGAAAGAATTTGCTCTCTTTCCTCTGAAGGTAATTGGAGCCATACTTCTGGCACCACGTGGAAGACAAATTGGAAAAGCAGTTCAAGACAGAGAGATAATTTGAAAAGCGAATACACTGGTTCATAGGAGATGAATGGGGTCAAAAACTTCAAGATGGAAATGAGAATGGAGAGCAGTATAAGAACATGACTGCAAGAAGAAAGAAAGGAAGGAAGGAAAGAAGGAAGGAAGGAAGGAAGGAAGGAAGGAAGGAAGGAAGGAAGGAAATGCACTGGCATGGCCCGGAGCCAAAGAGAGGATTTGACACAAAGTTGTGGAGCTGAATTAATAGCTATTAGTTTTTCCCCCTCACTGTACAATGTGACAGTAACAATTCAAAATGGCGACAGGAAAGGGCCAGGCCCAATCCACGTAAATGAATTTTAGCTGAACAACAAAAAGCAAAATTCTCAAAGCTAAAAACACAAAGCCATAAACTAAAGTGGATAAAGTTTCTAAGCTTCAGTGCCATTATCTGTAGCGGAGGATTGCAATGGCGTCCCTCTTGTCACTATGAAGCACTGGTTGAAATTCCTGTCACTCAAGCCCATGACATAGGTAGCTCAGTGGGTGGTGGCTCTTTTGTACAGGTCTGATGGCCTGCATTGTATTCCTGGATCCCACAAAGCAGCAGGAAAAGACAACTATCCTAAAACTCGTCCTTTGATCCTCCACACATGTGGTAGTATAGGCATAGATTTCTGTGTGTACACACACGTACATACATACATACACAAAAATATATAAATAAAATGAATGCATACGTTAATGTGTTACACTTGGTTGATTTGATGCCCAAAGGGGCACCCAGGAAACCTCAAACAACTCAGTCTATTACCTTGGCTTTGGATTACTCTCCTTAAATTGATGGTAAGACCCTGTTACTGACAATAACACTTAAATATCTTGTTGAACATGGAGAAGTTCAACTGGTGCGCATCTAGAGCCTTTGACCCTACTTACCAGTGTTTGTGGTACTAGGTACTCTGCATGCTGCCAGAGGAGAGCAGTAACCACAAACTCCACTGCATACCCTGTGATCTACAATGTGGTCTTTTACAATGATAGGCTGGTGCAACAGTGGCACAGAGTTTGTGGGAGTAAACAATCAGCACCTGACTGGATTTAAGGTCTACTCCCTGAAATCTGAGACTAGGTTGATTACAGATCTAGGAAAAAAAAAATCAAATACTGTTCTGCTAAAAGAACAAAGCAATAAAATGACTCCTGATGTCAATCTGCTATACTGACAAACATTTTCGGGCTCAGCCATTATCAGATTTTCTCCCCCTGCAATGGATGGGCACTAAAATAGAGAATCACAACTGGACAATGTGCAGAGAGTGAAAGAATTTGGAACGCTCATTCTTTTTTTAAAAAATTTAATTAATTTATTCAGATTACAACTCAGCTGTTATCCCATCACTTGTATCCCCCTCTCCCTGTCCTCCCTCCCCCTTGCTGCTTTCACCCTATTCCCCTCCCCTAGGTCTATGACCTAGGAGGACCTCCTCCTCCACATATATGGTCATAGGCTATCAGATCTCATCTTGGTAACCTGCTTATTCTTTCTTTGAGTGCCACCAGGCCTCCCCACCAAGGGGAGGCGGTCAAATATGGGGCACCAGAGTTCATGTCAGAGTCAGTCCCCGCTCCCCACATAATTGTGGAGAATATCCTTTCCAAAGGGTAGATCAGATTAGGGGTTCGATGTTTACTACTTGTATTGTCCTTGGTTAGTGCAATAGTTTAAGCAGATCCTCGTGGGCCCCAATCCACCCATCACGATGTTCTTTTTGCCGATTTCTAGGACCCTCTGCTCAGTGTTCATTCTTAAGAGAGATAGCTTCATCAAATTCCTCCCATCTAGGCTGAGGGTTCTATGCAGAAGAGGAGGCAGAAAGATTGTAAGGGCCAGAGAGGATGGAAGACACTAAGGAAAAAGCACTTACAGACACAATAGAACTGATGCACATATGAACTTAACCAGTCTCTGACATCATGCATGGGGCCTGCACAAGTGCAAACCTGACATTGCTATAGTGTTAAGAGGACAAAACACATGATTTCCCATCTCTAATAAAAATCTATCTCCATCCAACAACCACTTGCAAAAAAAAAAATAATAGTTTTTTCAAAGAATTCTCACTGGGTACACAAACCACACTTAAGGGTAGGCAATGTGCCCAACAGTAGATAGGCAACACAATAAAAACTCAGTAATATTTCTGTAGATTTTTTTTTGGTTTCATATCACCTTGTTTTAGCATTTTTAATCTTGTGTTTTGCTTTTATTTTATGCTTTTTATTTTGTGTTTCTATGAGTTTGTGTGTGTAATGCTTTTCCTGTGTTTTGGTGTTTTAAAATCTGATCTGTTTGTCTTTTATTTGTCTATTTGGTTATTTTTTTAAGAGAGAAAGGATGAAGGCATGACATACGAAGAGTGCAGAGGTGAGGGGGTTCTGGGAAGAGAGGAGGGAAGCAAAGCTGTGCTGAGGTGATACTGTAAGAAACAATTAGTTTCAATGAAGAATAAGTTTACTACGAAAAAAGAAACTATTGCTCATATCCACCTCAGCAAGGAGAAAACAAGTGTAACTTCTGGGCAGCTATTTTAGCACTACAGTGATATTTATATCAATTTCATGTACATGGGATATAATTAATGAAAGCTCCTCTCTTCTTATTACCTTAATAAATAATGTTTATTACATGTTCTCTAAGGAAATATAATGTAGTGGACTGATAGGCTCTGTCAATAATATTTGGAAATGTTTTTAACATTTTACTGAAATAATGATGTTTATTAAAAATTTTAAAAAATCCATTTAATATAAAAAAGGTCATGAATAAGCTAAACTAACATACTCAAACTACGACTATGTCCAGGAATATTTCTTCAGCTATTGTGTTTCTACTAAATAATACACGGTTTAAAAGCAATGGAATATTTTAATTCTAACCTATAACTGTTTTAGATATTTGTTACAGTTTGTACCTATTTCATTGATATGGTTCTAGTTTAATCACCATTAATTCTTAGAGTTAATAATTTTTTAAAATTAATCCTAACAAAAAATATGATTATAAAATGTCAGTCTTTGGGAAGGAAAGATCATTCCAGGAATAAGAACACTTGTTCTTGCAAAGAAACTAGATTCAGTCGCCAGCACCACATGGAGAGACACATCTGTAACTCTAGTTCCAGGAAAGTAGAGAGTCCTCTACTCTCTTCTGCAGACATCAAGAATGCACCTAGTTCAAAGACATAATAAATGCAGGCAAGCATCCATACACATAAAATAAAAATAAACACTTAAAATTCTAACCATAATGCACTATCTTCAAAAAGGCTTTCTACATATTTTATTTTAATTTACTTGACAATTTAATTTGGATATTTTCAAAATCATGCTTTCCTAAAATTAGCTACTTAAAGGTAAGTTTAAAGTGTATTGTTGAAGAACTAAATATTTTTAAGGGAAAAATGAATGGCTTGATAATTACAAACAAAATTAACCTTAACATGTTTTTTAACACATGAAACTCAATATGCTAATGCAAGCATTTTGGATAAATAGTCACAATAGCACGTAAAAATTACCAATTAAAATAAAATAAATGGATGTTGAACATGGACTTTGATAAAAATGCTTTAAAGTTTATTAAACATTAAACCAGGTAATGTTAAGTTATTATCTTTCTGGTAAAGTACTAGTGTGGTTTTTCATTACAGAATAGCTGTTACTTCCTCTCAATACTTTGACAGTTATATTGGTGTAATTAAAGATCATATTGCTAGGAAATGTTATCTGCTTGTTTTCTTTCAGAGACTTCATGAAATGTTTTCTTTTCGAATTTGCCCAGCAAATGGTTTTTTACTGTTGTGTTTAACCACTTCCTCTAAGAATTATTACAACTTGCATGAAAGCTTTAAAAAAAATTAAAACCATTGATTATTAAAGTAATAAATTTTATAAATGGATATGGTTGCTCTACATAAACACTTCCACACATTTTTAAAAAAATGAATACATAGAACTTTAGGGTTTGTATTAAGTAGTTTCTGTCAATATTTTACAGTAATTTCTTTTATTATAGGAAATAGGTTTTAAAGTAATCTACAACACACACACTCCTGCGATTAAAAGTTTTAATAAACATTAATTGATAACAGAATTCGTTCATTCTTGGGGAAAAAAACTGTTCTCGTGGTAAGCACTCTATTTATTGGCGTTTTCTCTACCCCTCAGCCCAACAAATCACTTTCGAAATACAATTTCGTAAAAATTAAAAAGTCTACGAAGATATTCAGTAAGTAGATAACTGCTGATGGCTGAGGTAAAGACCAGATCATCTCTACTTGATTAATTATAAAAAAGTGCCATAATTTCAAAAAATATATATAAATATTAACAGCTACCTGGAAAGAAAGATTAATTCTTTTAGGTACGGAAATGCAAGGACTAGTCCAAATTAGAGTAGAACTTGTTTGTCCTGCTGGGGCACCTGTAAAGAAAAGCGGCGCCGCCTTCTCCGGATTGGCTGTTGCCATGGTTACGGTTTGTTGCGGCTGGTCGCTTGCTCCCAGGAAGCACAAATCGCGCCGGGTGAGTGAGAAGGGCTCGTGTTAAGCTTGTCTGTGGTGGTTGCCAGGGTGCGCCCAGTCGGTGGACAGAGCACTGAGCGGCCACTGCAGGCCGGAGTCTCAGAAAGACCAGGTGCCCCGGGGACTGTACAGTTACATATACGTCAAAGTATAAACTTAAGTTTTCATTTCTCAGGCAACACAGAAAACGGTCATGGCCTGTGGGGAAGAAAGTTAAGTGACTTCCATAGCCAGAGGAGAGGCAAGTAGCGGCTTTTATTTTCCCTCTCCGCTTGTTAGATACTAGTTCACGTTTTCTGTGGAGAGGAGTACAGAGAAGTAACTTGTATGGTGAAGCGATACGTGAAAGGAATATTGAGTGGGAGGTAAGTCAGTGAGTGACAAGTGTGATTCGGAGTATCGGAAGAATGCTTATTCCTTATTAAGGAGCGTGGCTCTGCTGCGACACGATTCCTGGAGAGACGTGAGCGAAAAAGCCTGTTCACCCCAGGTGATCTATGGCAGACGAACACAAGGGTGCCACAAAATCCAACTTGGTGAACCAGTGAGTTTTATCAGAGTTACTTATTTAATTGGGGTTGAGGAGCTATTTTTAGGAATAGAAATGACTGAACGACAGCTGTGTCACCTAAGCCCACACAGCACGGGGAAGAGCTCACAAACACGGAAACATGAAGCACACTGCATAGTCTGAAGACTGGAAGGCTCTAGTAGTGAGAAGATTCTGACTTTGGACCCAGCATCTCTGAGACAAGGGTCTGTCTGGCCCCATTACTCGTTAGTATTTTGGCGTTAGATGATTAAGTAGCCTTTCAAACATTAGTGTTCTTATGTAAACAATAACTATATGACCTTTAGTCTGAAGGTCATCAATTATGTATTTATCCTCCAGTACTTGTCCTACCATGGTCCTGAATATTTTGGAGATCATTATGGAGGTGGTGCTAAAGGAGATGATGAGGGTGTAAAGACACATGACTGTGTGACATAAATCCATTTCAAATACTATAGATTTAGGCTCAGTAAAATTTAGATTATATACTGCACATTACCTGTCACCGTGTACCGTGTTACCAAGAGCACGTGGCTGTCTAAGGCAGAGTTACTTGGACTCAATGAATACCAAATTTCTCTCAAAAAATAGATTTTGTCTTTTCTCTTTTAATCTTCACACTCAAAGTGTTCAATGTTTCTTTTTATGAACTTTTTATGAACTTTCTTAATTGTTATAGATAAGACAGTCAATTCTATGTGATTTTTTTTTTTTCTGGAACAGTAATAGTTTTGATCATCTTGTGGCCAAATATTTTTTTTTTTTTAAATTGGGTGACTAGACAGGTAAAACGAGATTCTTTGTCATATAGTGACCATCCTAATGTGGTGCCATAAACATTTGTTAAATTCAATGTCTACATGCACGTTTGGTTGTGTGACAAAGAACACATACGTTTTAGAGCCATACCAGATTGTTTTCTTTTAGGTTCTGTTTTTTTTATCATTAAGGATTATGGAGGACAGTGATGACAGTGATGCCAAGCTCAGAGAAGAAATAGAAGCCGAATTGGATAAAATCAGCATCTCTTCCTTGGAAATTAATGAGGCTGAAAACGATTCAGAGTCAGAAACTCAGAGTGACAGCAGTGATACTGTACGTGTTTCCTCAACTTTCTTTTTTTCATTTTTATTAGTCCGTTGAGAATTTCATACAATATAATTTGATCATATTAACCCTACCCCCAACTCTTACTCCAAGATCCACCTCCCCTATTCACTCACATATATGCCCCCCTTTAAGCCCAAAATGGACACTGTATGCTGCCCATATACTCTTTTTAAAAAAGATTTATTTATTTATTTATTGCATATGAGTGCTTTATCTACAGAAGAGGGCATCAGATCACATTACAGATGGTTTTGAGCCACCATGTGGTTGCTGGGAATTGAACTCAGGACCTCTGGAAGAACAGGCAGTGCTCTTAACCACTGAGCCATCTCTCCAGCCCCATATACTCTTGGATGTGTGGTCTTCTACTGGCTAGAGTGTAGTCCGCCTAGCGAGGGCCACATTCTCAAAGAAAAAGTGTTCTCCCTCCCCCGGTAGCTATCAGGTCCCAATAGCCCTTTAGCTATGGGTGTGACTCATGACCACTTCTCTCCATCCTGGTATTTCATCTGATTGTGCTTGCACAGGCCTTGTGCATACTGCCACAACTACAGTGAGTTCCTACGTGCAACCTCTCTGTAGAGGTTTGTAAAACACTGTGTAATCGAGGTCATCCTCTGCCTCTGGATGTTAAACCTTTTCTGCTTTCATTTTTGCAAAGAAATCTTTGAGCCTTGGAAGGAGTGTTTTGCTTTTAAGCCTTTTTTGCTTTTCTTTTTCTTTGAAGTATGTGGGGTTTTTTTTCCTGATACAATGTATTCTGATTGTAGTTTCCTTTCCCCTATTTCCTCCAAGGTCCTCCCCAGTTTAGCTCCCAGTCACATTCACACTCTTTCTGTCTCTCCTTAGAAAACAACAACAACAACAACAAACATCATCCAAATAATAATAAAATTAACTAAGTTAAAACAAAAACAAAAAAAGAAAAAGCACATAAAACGAATGTAAATACACACACACACACACACACACACACACACACAGAGGAATATTATGAAAACACAAAACACACTATATTCAAAGACCTGAAAAAATGTTCCAGCCAAATATTATGAGACAACCTTGAAAGTTGCCACTGAGTTTCTTTTGTGCTGGTTATTGACCACTGGGCATGGGCCCTTTCCTTATTAGTGGTTTGTATCCTCCAGTGAGACTAAATAAGAGAGAACCCATGTTTTCTATTGTGAGTTGTTATTATTTGGAGATAGCTTCTGGGTTAGGAATGGGGCTTGTGTATACTTGTATCAGTGCTGGGAACCACATCTGGTTAAGAGCCATGCAGGCCCTGTGTATGCTGCCACTCTCTGTAAGCTGTAATAGAAAGCTATAGCAATAAAAAAAACCCAGCATGGTATTGGTACAAAAACAGATCATTGGAATCAAAATTTTTGATTTTGTGTTTGTGTAGTAAAGAACCCAAGGAACCTAGGGGAAAACTGGTACCACCATTCTGCTAAAATGACCCCTAATGACATTCTGCTGTAATCACAGATCAGTGCCATTCCTAGCCACCGTGAGAGAGGCTTCCTCCTTTAGTAGGTGAGAACAAATATAAAGACGGACAGACAATAAGATATGCAGAGAGTAAGAGACCTTGGAACACTTAGTCATGTGCATAGGTTATCAGTATATTCAGTAAAATACAAGGAGAACTAATATCTACTTAAACCTGAGTTATGTTTTACTCAAATTTTAGGATTTAATTGAATTGCCAGAGTCAGTTCTTCAGTGTATCAGCGTTATAAAGAACAAGAGTAAAACTGCTGAGGAGCTCATTCTTCAGGACTTAGAAGAAGACACAGATGGCTCCAGTGAGTACACGGAATTATTAAAACAAAAGGAGTGATTCTTTTGAATAGCCATGCTTGAGGGCCAGTGACCACATTTAATAGCACAATTATGGGTAAGATTGAAGTGACAGACAAACATATATACATAACCACATGTACACACCCATACAACATGTACACACCCACACCCACACAGGCACACACACACACACACACACACACACACACACACACACACACACACACGAGATACTAATTTATCTTGTAGAGTCTTATTTCTGACTCAAAGCTCCTGTATCACAACCTGGGTCAATAAATGGAAACATCAACTGCTACTCATTAAACATAAATGTGAAAATAAAAATTGATTTAAATTATAGAACGTTAGTAGCAAAAGACTTTGGTTAATGAAATTACCTTCAGCTTTTTTACACTGTAAAGCTTGCAAGAAAGATTGTGAATAAATATTGAGGAAGAAAAATATATTTGGTGAAGTAAATAAGACAAGTTAATCATGTCCTCTGTAAAGGTGGTTTGCTATTAGAAAATATTGACAAAATTTAAGATACTAATTGAGTAAGCCAAATGAATGTAGTTATACTTGAACTGATAATAAAAAGAAAATAACGTTTAATTAAATCTTTTAAAATTAATATCATTCATTATGGTAACTTTAATCTTTTAGATTAATATTTGTAGTAAATTAAAAGTTTTCCCCTTATATTATTCAAGATCCTATTGGCAGTTTCTAGCAGATGGAATTGAGTCTTCCTAGATTTCTGATCAAGGTGCCATTGTATGCTACGAATGCATGCAATTCCCTTTGAAGTAAAAGACTGTTCTGAAGGGGAGCTCCTTAAGGCCCAGGGTATTCTAAAGGGAGGCGGCCTTCCATCCTCTAGGATGTTCAGTGGAGGCTCAGGATATCTGAAATTGGTCTCCTTAAGGCTGAGGAAGTAACCTACCTAAAGCTTTAGAAATTCCTGAAACTAGCTAGACTCTCTAGGTCCCTTACTCGCTAGGCTTATATAAACAGTAAAGACTGATGAGAGACATTCTCAGGCAAACCTGCCTTCCTGGAAGAATCTCAGGCCAGCTTAACTGCCTAGAAAAGACTCAGTTCATCAGAGCTGCCTGGAAGAGAAAGAAACCAGCTGGGATGCTTTCAAGATATACTCTCCAATCTTTGGAGCCTCTCGTTAATTACATAGTTAGCTCCTCCTTAAGCTGTTGTGAAATGTGTTAATGAAACTGCCTTTGCACCAGTACTCTTTCTTACCTTACCCATATTCATGTATGTAGCTGTATTTACCTTGTTGGGTCAATATGTTTGACTTTGGTAGTTTTTTTTTCCTTTTTGGTTGTGGTCAGTTCTCTATCTGGAGCAAATAGAAGTTTTGCTCATGCCTCTCCAGGAACTGAGTCACACCATCAACCAAATATGATTCTATATGCATAGAAAATAAAACTCAATTTAGAATATGAAAAGTGATAACAAGACAGTGCTTCAGAACCTTACTCTTATTTTACAAATACTGATAATAAATTTCTTAGAACTTTTATTTATTTCTTTACCACTTTATTTTATAAAATTACTGTTATTGATCAACTATGTTGAAAGAAATTAAGACAAAGGGTAATGAAAAGGCTTGAGGTTTTGACATGTACTATAATATTTGAAATTATCGTTTTGTTTCCTTTCTCTAGGTTGCATTTCTGGCACAGTACCTAACAGCCATATGCATTTGAGGATCGGATCATCAACGGAATCTAAAGCAAATGCTGAGCGATTAATGAAGGTTTGCATTGAACATCTGAATGACTATACTACTGTAGTTAGGAATGTGCTGTTTTCTATTTGTAGGACATTAGTTTATTGCCTTCACTTTGATTATTTTTTCAACAAATTATTTTTTGTTCCGTGGTATACTCAGGTGTATTATATAATACTACACAAGTTTTGGTTACTAAAAAATAGTGATTTGATCCATAAGTGCTAGGGAATTAAATGTTCATATGCATGGAATGGTAGCCTGATACTGCACTTATCATTTTTGGAGCAAAACAATGAACGCTTTAAAGCGCTTATTGATTATCTTCTGAAATAAGTACTTTGTCAGGGACTTTAAATACTGCAGAGAATCTTCAAGAGTAGATTGTGTATTACTTTTGGAAAATAACATAGAAGAAAAAATTCCTGAAAAGTTAAGTCTAGCATATTATAAGCTGAAACCTCCCTAATTTACTTTTGAAGAGTGTCTTTAAACTTTTTTCTTCTTAGATTCAATTTCACTCAAAGTATCTATCCTATCTACCCTTGTTTCACCTTGTAAGAGTTGGTACATACCTTGAAAAATATGTTGTATCCTTTTAACTCTTTTTTTGTTAGCGCTCAGATTTGAAATACTAATTTTGAGTTTTGTTGTTTCATTGCATATATCCTGTATTTTTTTTTTAGAGTAAACATGTTTTTGTGAGCAATAAACAGTAAAAAATATTGTGTCAAGAGTACAGATAAATTTGATAATGAAAATAGTATTTAGATAAATACAATAAATGTATTTAGTTAAAATTCCAGAATGATAAAAATAAAGCAATTCCCTAACAATGACACATATTAGACCCTAAATCCTGTATATATTTAACTACAGTGAAATAGGCTATTTGTCAAATCTATGTGCATAAGTCAGGTTTAAGTACATAATAGTTCTCTTTGTATTACACTGAATATATTAATAACTATGTACATGAACAAGTACTATAGGTAATAAAGATAGAAATTCATCCAGATGCAATGTAGAGATATTTTGAGGGGATTATTAAGCATATGACGGACTATTATAGATTAATATTGATTACTTACTTTGTAGAACAGTAAGATAAAATATATTTATAAATAAAATAATTACTAATGTATTTGATAGGATGCAAGGTGTTATTTCAATTTTCTTGTATGAGTTGAGGCTTGTTTTGTGGCCATGTATGTGGTCAATTTTGCAGATGGTTCCATGAGATGCTGAGAAGAAGGTATATTCTTTTGTGTTTGGATGGAATGTTCTATAGATATTTGTTAGGTCCAAGTGACTCATAATCTCGGTTAGTTTCATTTTTTCTCTTTAATTTTTGTCTTGATGATCTGTCCGTTGGTGAGAGAGGTGTGTTGAAGTCTCCTACTATAAATATGTGGGGTTCAATGTGTGATTTAAGCTTTAGTAATATTTCCTGTATGAATGTGGGAGTCCTTAAATTTGGGCATATATTTCAGAATTGAGACTTCATCTTGGCAAGTTTTTCCTTTAATGAGTATGAAGTGCCCTACCCCATCTCTTTTGATTAATTTTGGTTGAAAGTCTATTTTATTTGATATTAGAATAGCTATTCCAGTTTGCTTCTTGTTTCTGTTTACTTGGAAAACCTTTGCCCAGCCCTTTATTCTGAGGTCATGTTTATCTTTATTGTGGAGGTGTGTTTCTTACATGCAGCAGAATGATGGATCTTGTTTTCGCATACATTCTGTTAGCCTGTGTCTTTTTATTGTTGAATTGAGACCATTAATGTTGAGAGATATTAATGACCAAAGATTATCAATTCTTATTATTTTGATGTTGGTGGTGACAGTGTGTGTGTGTTTATGTGTATTATTGTATTTTAAAAGGCCTATTCTGGCTTTCCTTAGTAATTAAATAATGAATATATTATTTTAACCTCTCAGATATTATCTGCAATTGAAAAGGAAGAGTTTATGAGAAATCTAACTCATTCTGCCAAGTCTGATTCTGTTCCTGAGCCTGTTACTCTTGATACACCCATGGATGAATGTATTTTATCAGGTGGGCGACATTCTCAATTATATATTTAAGCATTTTTATATGATGTGTCAAAGTGCATTGAAAATTTTTCATTGGAGTATTTATAAATACACAGTTGTTAAAATTTTTTATATTGAAGATCACTGTCCCCCAATAAAATACTTGTAAGCTAAATTCCAGAATACACACACAAAAAAAAGATACAGGATGAATTTCAGTGGAGATGGACAGATGGAAATGATATATAATTTTTAGTTAGTTTTAAAAAAAAGTCATTCACCGTCATGTTTGCTTTATTCCAAGGAGGCAGTGATTGTTTAACACATATAAGTCAATATATGTAATTCACTGTATAAGTGAATGCAAGGACATAAATCACATGCTCATTTCAACTGATGCAGAAAGGATGTTTGAGAGGCTGCAACATCCATTCATAAGAAATACTGCAGTGAGACTAGGGATGGAAGGAATTTTTATCAACATAGTAAAGGTTGTCTGTGATAAACTGATAGCTAAAATCATGGTAAATAGAGAAAAGTTTGAGACATTCCCATTATAATCATAAGAAACAAATTTATCTATTCACCACTCTTTTTAAATATAGTTCCTAAAGTTCTAGCTAGAGGAATAAGAGAAGAAAATAAAATGGACATAAGTAGGAAAAGAATAAGTCAAAACATCTCTATTTGTATAATACATGATTCTATGAATGAGAGGCACCAAAATCTTCTATACATGAGAGGCACAAAAATCTCTTCACAAGCTGACAAACATATTCAGAAAAATGTCAGGTTACAAATTTAACATATGCAAATCTATATTGTTCCCATCTACCAGGACAGACATACAGACTGTGAAAGAAATCATATGCATGAATCTCTCTGGGAAGGATGGACTGGGGATGGGTGCGGAGAGGAACAGGAGGGATCAGGTTTGGGGAGGATGGAGGGCTAGACAACTAGAATTGGTGGACATTTCAGGGGCTGGGATGAAACTCAGGGCAATACACAATATTATTTTGAATTTCAGGGGATATTTTAAGGAAAGCTATTTGGAATTTCTATGTATAATCAGATGAGATCCCATATGTGCAAAGTTGCATGGCTGCTGACAGCCATTTACATTAGAAAATGGATGGCCGTTGCTTTAGTATTATGCTTTTACATTATGTTTTACGGTAAAATAGATCAGTATGATAGGTTTTCTTTCTCTGAATGAATGCAGATGATGCTGATTTGAGTTTTGAATACTTTGAAGTAGAAGAAAGATGTAGAAAGTCTTTTGAAGCTTGGCAGGACAAACAAAAAGAACTAGAAGAAAAAGACAAAGAAACTCTCGAAGTGCAGAGTGATTTGGAAAAACAGAAATTTCAAGAAGAAGATGAAAAGAGACATTTCTGGATAAAGCAGTTTGAAGTTGAAAAGAAAAAATTAGAAAATCTTCAGAAGGTATGGTATTTTTCACCTCTTAAAAAGGGCACTCTGCCAGACCTCTGGGTTTTTTCCTGCACTATAATCCCTCATGCTGTATTATTTGATGCCATCTATAGCTATCACTGATGCATGCCAGCCTATATAGAAAACACCAATCTGACTTTGTACCTCTCCTACTGATGCTACATACTACAAATACAGATAAGGCTGGATGTATTGCATTTTTCCTGCGTTGTGGTCCTCCAATGTTTCCAATTAAATGATTCCTATTAAAAGCTGATATGAACCATTTTTTACTCTTTCCTCCTTTCTACTTTCCACCCTTTAATAATTATATTGTCCACCTTCATGTTCTGTTTTCTTCTTGCCACTTTCATGTAATCCAGCTCTTTTAGAGACTAGAATATTTGCTATACTTTCTAATTGATCTCCTGCATTCACCTCTGCTTAGTCTTCCAATTCATCCACTCAGTGGCCATCAAAGGAATATTTCTATGTTAATTTAAGCTTACATCCCATGGAAAGATCCCATAGATAATATAAGGTTCAAAGACATTATCACTTTTTGATTTTTAAAATCTATTTATTAAAAGTAGATTTTTTAATATAATGTTGTTTGATAATGGTTTCACCTCCTGCAGTGCCTCTGTTTCTCCTCCCCTCCCCTCCCATATGGCTCCATACCATTTCTGTCTTTAATTAGAAGACAAGAGGACATATAAGAAATAATAATAAAAAATAGATAAAACAAAACCAAACAAAGCAGAATAGGA